>NC_091339.1:17222507-17240007 GCF_038502225.1 Cherax quadricarinatus | reverse complement strand
CCATTCAGCTTTAGTAAGCCTATCAACCCTCAGTCATATATTTTCAGTCACTGGGTTTCCTCCTAAGCCACCCCCCTCGGAAATTAACCCGAGGAATTATCTTCATAATGACGATAATTCATCGGGTGATTATCATATTGATCTTCCTATTATTCATAGAGTGGTGACAATAAGTGAAAATCGATAGATGGTTGAGTAGAATTTTGTTGTGGGATGAGTGTTGGAACCGCTGTTGCTGCTGCTGCTGCTGCTGCTGTTGTTGTTGCTGCTGCTGTTGTTGGTGCTGCTGCTGCTGTTTATGTTGTTGTTGTTGCTGCTGCTGCTGCTGCTGTTGCTGCTTATGTTGTTGCTTTATTTCTACTGTTGTTGCTGATGTTCCTACTCTTACTTCTGCTCCTGGCAGTACTGCTGTTCCCGTTGCTGTTGTTGCTGCTGTTGCTTCTTACCGCTACTTTTGTTGTTTTTCTTGCTGATAATGCTTTTGCTCCTGTTGTTGATGGTACGACTGCTGTTGTTGCTGCTGCTGCTATTGTTGCTGCTGTTACTGCTACTGCAGGTGGTACTACTGCTAATGTTGTTGTTTTTGTTACTGTTTCTGTTGGTAATTCTGCAGCTGCATTTGTTGGTGGTGCTGCTGCCGATGCTGCAATTACCGCTGTTGTTGCTTCTGCTGTTCCTGGTCCTGGTACTGTTTTTTTACTGTTGTAGCTGCTGCTGCTGCTGCTGCTTCTGCCGTTGTTTTTCTTGATTTTGCTGCTGATTTTACTGCTTTCGCTGCTCATGAATGGATGGGCGAAACGTCTTCTTCTTGAAAATAGCAGCTTTTGTTGTCATTGCTGTTGCTGCTGTTGTTGTTTCTGTTGTTTCTGCTGCTACTGTTACTTTTCTTAGTGCTGCTGCTCTTTCTGTTGCTGCTGCTGCTCCTGTTACCGCTGCTGCTGCTGCTTTTATTACTTCTGCTGCTGCTTCTGTTAATGCTGACGTAACTTCTGCGTTGTCTATTCTGCTGCTGTTGTTACTGTTACTGTTTTTGTTGTTACTATTGTTGTTCCTCTTGCTGTTGTTGCTGCAAAAAAACAATGATCTTGCCAACTGCTTTCGCCATCTGATTGCATCCTGTTAATTCCTGGTGCTCGGAATGCAATTAATGTACCAGCGTTATTGACTGGGCTGCTAATTACACTAGGGATGTTGTGTACGGTAAGACTCGTCTCCGCTACCCAGGGCCTCGAAGCGAGGTGCCTGGGTGCCTGTGAGGGGCTGCTGGTTCAGTGAACTGGAACCTAACCTCTATGGCACCCAGTCCTCAGGTGCTCTGTGACCCCCTACGTGCTTAGCACTTCCCCAAGAATATAATAATAATAATAATAATAATAATAATATTAATAATAATAATAATAATAATAATAATAATAATAATAATAATAATCTCGCTACTTGTAGTCCCCTGTGTCTCTATCCTGTATCTTTCATCCCCATTTCTTCCTAAGTCTCTCTCCCTCTCTCTCTCTCACTCACTCACTCAAACACACACACACACACACACACACACACACACGAACACACACACACACACACACACACACACACACACACACACACACACACACACACACACACACACACACACACACACACACACACACACACACACACACACGCACACACACACACACAATCTTCAACACATCCCTTGAAACTGGGCAACTACCTGAGAAATGGAAGACAGCTAATGTAGTCCCCATATTTAAGAAAGGAAACAGAAATGAGGCACTAAACTACAGACCTGTGTCTCTGACATGTATTGTGTGCAAAGTCATGGAGAAGATTATCAGGAGGAGAGTGGTCGAACACCTGGAAAGGAACAAGATTATAAATGAAAACCAGCATGGGTTCATGGAAGGCAAATCTTGTATCACAAACCTCCTGGAGTTTTATGACAAGGTAACAGAAGTAAGACATGAGAGAGAGGGTTGGGTAGATTGCGTTTTCCTAGACTGCAGGAAGGCCTTTGACACAGTTCCCCACAAGAGATTAGTGCAGAAGCTGGAGGATCAGGCACACGTAAAAGGAAGGGCACTGCAATGGATAAGGGAATACCTGACAGGGAGGCAGCAACGAGTCATGGTACGTGAAGAGGTATCACAGTGGGCGCCTGTTACGAGCGGGGTCCCACAGGGGTCAGTTCTAGGACCAGTGCTATTTTTGATATATGTGAACGACATGATGGAAGGAATAGACTCTGAAGTGTCCCTGTTCGCAGATGACGTGAAGTTGATGAGAAGAATTAAATCGGACGAGGATGAGGCAGGACTGCAAAGAGACCTGGAGAGGCTGGACATGTGGTCCAGTAACTGGCTTCTCGAATTCAATCCAGCCAAATGCAAAGTCATGAAGATTGGGGAGGGGCAAAGAAGACCGCAGACAGAGTATAGGCTAGGTGGACAAAGACTACAGACCTCACTCAGGGAGAAAGACCTTGGGGTGACCATAACACCGAGCACATCACCGGAGGCACACATCAACCAAATAACCGCTGCAGCATACGGGCGCCTGGCAAACCTGAGAATAGCGTTCCGATACCTTAATAAGGAATCGTTCAAGACACTGTACACTGTGTATGTTAGGCCCATACTGGAGTATGCAGCACCAGTCTGGAACCCACACCTGGTCAAGCACGTCAAGAAGTTAGAGAAAGTACAAAGGTTTGCAACAAGGCTAGTCCCAGAGCTCAAGGGAATGTCGCACGAGGAAAGGTTAAGGGAAATCGGACTGACGACACTGGAGGACAGAAGGGTCAGGGGAGACATGATAACGACATACAAGATACTGCGGGGAATAGACAAGGTGGACAGAGATAGGATGTTCCAGAGAGGGGACACAGGGACAAGGGGTCACAACTGGAAGCTGAAGACTCAGACGAGTCACAGGGACGTTAGGAAGTATTTCTTCAGTCATAGAGTTGTCAGCAAGTGGAATAGCCTAGCAAGTGAAGTAGTGGAGGCAGGAACCATACATAGTTTTAAGAAGAGGTATGACAAAGCTCAGGAAGCAGAGAGAGAGAGGATCCAGTAGCGATCAGTGAAGAGGCGGGGCCAGGAGCTGAGTCTCGACCCCTGCAACCACAATTAGGTGAGTACAATTAGGTGAGTACACACACACACACACACACACACACTCATTCTTTCCACTCATTTATTCTAATTTATTATCAAATTTGAGTATGCATAATACATTTTTCCTCATTATAATTTATCAGTTATTGAAGAATTATGGCTGAATTGCCCTTGAATTATAAATTTCAAAATCTAATGAATATTTCCGCTCCTAATTGAGGCTGAGGAATATCTTATGTGTCCACTAATGGCTCATTAGAGTATAACTGATAATTACTCAGCACCTCATTATATATACAAATCACTAATAACTGTTGTTATTCGTGACTTGTATATGTATAGTAAAGTATTGCCATTAATTCCTTATTATTGTAAATATATAATTAATAGTACATTGACGGGTTAGTTGGGTTTAAAATCTATTGACTGAACGAGGTCGTTGATGTTACGTGGAACCTGTTCACTATCAGTGAAAAATATTTTAATATCTATAACAGAGATTAAACTTTCAAAGTATATACACTGAGGCATATACATCTCATTATATCTGATCATGCAACATTTTCATGATTATTCATATGGTATATGAATATTCTGTTTGAGCGAAAGAATTTAAGGAACTGAATAGTTGTTCGTGAAAGGGTTTGGTCATGTAGAAAGGATGGAGCAACGATCTAAAAACAGTATATGAGTGGATGACTCTATTAAATATGTCTTTATACTACACGAACTTCTATTATGAAAAGAAAGGTTGGAGACGCGGTTCAGGTCAGTCTAAACTGGATAAAACAAATCTGAAATGTTTATTGAGTTTTATTTGCTCTCATGCTTTGCAGTATCTATTTTTTATGCTTTATATAACGCAGTAAACACGTGTTTGGTCATTCAGTGGTAAAAGTAGTTGAGGCTCGACCCTCCGTCCAATAATCGTGAGTCATGTCAGGATACGGTTAGGAACCGATCAAAGGCCTATCACTACGTTGTTAGGAACCTGTCAGCACTTTTTTAAATAATTTTTCAAGATCCTGTCAATAACTTGTCAGGATCCTGTGAGTAACCAGTAACGACCTAGTAAGAACCTGTCAGCACCTTTTCAGGATACTGTCATACCCCTACCAGGAACTTGTCAAAAAACCAGTGGGGATCTCCCAGAACCCTCTCAGTACGTTGTCAGGATCCTGTCATTAGCCTGTCTGAAGCCAGGCAGGTCCCAAGAAGGACTGTCGAAATGCTGTCCTAGAAGGACTGTCAAAATGCTGTCAGGAGACTGCCAGCACTCTGCTAGTAACGTGTTCTGAGGCACAGAGAGCACTCACTCCTCGTGAGAACATGGGCTGGTGGAACTACAAGCCTATCCAAACTTTTCCAACGTTAGGATTTCAACTATTTTTAATGCGAATTTTTCTCTACTTTTATTTATATTTTAAAGCCTGCTTGTGTGCTGGGTTTTTCTTTGTACTGGGAAAATGTTACTTGTATTTTTTTAGAGTGCAAGAGTGTGAGACTGTGAGAATATGTGAGAGCTGCGAGAGTGGTGGAAAACGTGTGGATACGTGTATGTGTGTGTGGGGGGGAGGGTATTCATTTTGAGAGTTTTAAAATTTCAAAAATATTTTTTCATTATTTCTGTAATGGAGAGACGAGACAGAGACACGACTATCAGAGACAGAAAACACTGAGACAGAGAACGCAGTAAAAAAGAGACAAGACCGAGAGAAAGAGAGAGCAAGAATACTCTGAAAAAGAGTCAACACTGAGACAGAAATGATAGACAACAAAATGGGAAAATAAAAAAGTAAAAACTAATTCTTGTAAGAAAGAAACGAGAGGAAGCTGGACATGATGCTGAGGATCTGGGCTTGAATCCCGTGGCATCAGCCGCATCTTACTAGACCAGAGAAGATGTTCGAACACAGTTACTGATTTTTTTTATACGTTAGTGGAATTTTGCAAGATGTACGGCTACAGTGACTGATTTTTTGCAAGTCATCGAAATCTCGATAGACCACAGCAGATATACGACCACAATTATTGATTTTTTGTACATCAGCGGACTCTTGCAAGATCACAGTAAGATGTTCGACCAAAATTATTGCTTCTTTCAACAAAAGAACATTTTTTACCTGAAAGTGTAATTGTTCAAGCGATTGACGTTACTCTGCACGAAAATGGATGATTACATCAGTTGCTAGAAATTGTCGTAGTATTTTTTTTTTATTTTAATGTTACATAAACTACATCGTATTTAGAAGACTGAAGCTCATGACGGCGTTTTAGTTCGACATGGACCATTAAAGAAGCACTTGTTTGTAATTACAATCACACGACTATATTTTATCTGCAAAAGAGGAAATCATCATTAGGTTTGAGTTGCTGATAAGACGAACAAGAAGAGACTAGGACAAGGGATGCTTACCTCCTCCATTCTTCTGGCAGAGATAGGGGAACCTCCACACGGACCCCAGACCCACAGCATAGCCGATGACAGCCAGGAGGTACTGCCATTTGCTGTCCCACGACTCTCGTTCCTCATCCGTGTTGTCGCCTGGCTTGGAGACGCTGGCTTGGATGGCATCTCCCGGTGGGGGCGAGGCTAGAGCGCCCAGCTCCTCCTTCTCTGAGCGGGTGGGACTCTGAATAGCCTATACGAGATGGGGGAGGGAGGGAGGGAAAGCCAGCCGTGAATCACGGAGAGATGAAGCTTGGTTAAAATATGTTGTCAACACCGATGATTGGTGAGAAACTACCTGAACCGAAAACGCGAATAAAGGAGAAGTGTGTGATATTTCAGCATGAGTCAAAGGGTGAAGAGTGTCTTCAACCGAGGTGGAAAAATCCAGAACTCTTTTACTAGTGATGTATTCAGTGTTGAGAGTCGCGCCTCTCACCACGGAGGTCCGGGGATCGACTCCCTGGATTGGAAAAGAAAGTTGTGTTGTATTATCCTGCCAAAGTGGTTTCTTGCCCCTCAAAGAGAGCTAAATGGACGAGAGATCGGTCACTCCTCTCTTTTGCAACTTTTGAAAATCATTAATGTGTTGCAAATTCGCCTAAAAGCATCAAAATTTTCTCAGCTTATAAATATCCCCGATAAACTTTTAATTACTTACTAACGTTAGATTAAAATCAGCCTTAATTTCATTACATTCAATAGCATCTCTGTTTTCAAAGTTTATGAATTTATTCATGAATGTATTTTTTTTTAGGGGGGGGTGTAACCTCGAATTTAAGTGTCAGTTTAATATTTAAATTATCTGCGATATTTTATTTTTGGGGGTTAATTCTCTGTTTTGTTCGAGGAAATTAAAAATTATTTTAAGTTTGCGTTTAAGTTGATAGGAATTTCATGTTATGGTGACATAAACAGTCATGGTGATAAATACAGTCATGGTGATAAATACAGTCATGGTGATAAATACAGTCATGGTGACAAAAGCAGTCATGGAGATATGCAGTCATGATGAGATGACGTAGACATTGTGAAGTAAACACATGGTGACGTAAACACATGGTGACGTAAACACATGGTGACGTAAACACATAGTGACGTAAACACATGGTGACGTAAACACATGGTGACAAACACATGGTGACGTAAACACATGGTGACAAACACATGGTGACGTAAACACATGGTGACGTAAACATATGGTGACGTAAACACATGGTGACGTAAACACATGGTGACGTAAACACATGGTGACGTAAACACATGGTGACGTAAACACATGGTGACGTAAACACATGGTGACAAACACATGGTGACGTAAACACATGGTGACGTAAACACATGGTGACGTAAACACATGGTGACGTAAACACATGGTGACGTAAACACATGGTGACAAACACATGGTGACGTAAACACATGGTGACAAACACATGGTGACGTAAACACATGGTGACGTAAACATATGGTGACGTAAACACATGGTGACGTAAACACATGGTGACGTAAACACATGGTGACGTAAACACATGGTGACGTAAACACATGGTGACGTAAACACATGGTGACAAACACATGGTGACGTAAACACATGGTGACGTAAACACATGGTGACGTAAACACATGGTGACGTAAACACATGGTGACGTAAACACATGGTGACAAACACATGGTGACGTAAGCGTAATTAAGTGGGCATAAACAATCATGGAGACAAACAAGCAGCCATGGTGAAGTATACACAGTCATGGCGAAATAAACACAATTCTTATGATACAAACACACACATCCATGATAACATAAACACAGTGTCATAGTGACATAAACACATAGTTAAGGTGACACACACACACAGAGTCATGGTGACATAAACAGTCATACTGACACAAACACAGTCATGGTGACACAAACAGTCATGGTGACACAAACACAGTCATGGTGACACAAACACAGTCATGGCATGGTGACACAAACACAGTCATGGTGACATAAACAGTCATGGTGACACAAACACAGTCATGATGAGACAAACACAGTCATGGTGACACAAACACAGTCATGGTGACACAAACACAGTCATGGTGACACAAACACAGTCATGGTGACACAAACACAGTCATGGTAACATAAACAGTCATGGTGACACAAACACAGTCATGATGAGACAAACACAGTCATGGTGACACAAACACAGTCATGGTGAGACAAACACAGTCATGGTGACACAAACACAGTCATGGTGACACAAACACAGTCATGGTGACACAAACACAGTCATGGTGACACAAACACAGTCATGGTGACACAAACACAGTCATGGTGACACAAACACAGTCATGGTGACACAAACACAGTCATGGTGACACAAACACAGTCATGGTGACACAAACACAGTCATGGTGAGACAAACACAGTCATGGTGACACAAACACATTCATGGTGACACAAACACAGTCATGGTGACACAAACACAGTCATGGTGACACAAACACAGTCATGGTGACACAAACACAGTCATGGTAACATAAACACAAGTCACCGTGATCCTGACTGAGGCCACAAGTGTCACGCAGAGCTGGTTGAAAGTTCTACAGAAGACATCACTCCTGAACTTACTGTCATAAGAGACCAGAGCTATGAAAATTATTTTGTATATATTTATTTTGCGCTCCTTGTTATACATTTTCATATTTTTTTTAATAAATGAATAATATTTTGGAGGAAAATGCGCTGGAAAAAATAAACATTGTAGGTTGAAGACAGTGAACTCCGACAAGGGAGACGAGAGAGTGTATGTACCCGGCTATATTGTCGGCCCCATAAAAATAATCTGCGTTCCTTCTACAATTTAGAAGTGAAAATAAGTGAAATGTGTATTGAAACTAATGCTAGAAAACATTCTAAGCGAAGAATAACTAAAGAAAGCGTAATTAAACACTTGTCTATGCTCAATAATAGCCATCATGGGGACAGAAACTCAGACGATTAATTGGTCTGTATATTTCGACCCCCCTGCTCAAGAGGACCCCCAGCAGGGGTTCGAAATATAAAGATCAGTTATTATGTTTTTGTTTGTGTGTCCATGTGGGCTATTATTGAGCATTGTAAAGAAAGTTCCCTAATACTTAATATGTAAGTTAAGAAACTCCATGAGCGTTATATTCCTACGCATAAAGAGTGATTGTCTAACACCTGACAAAAAATATATGTCAATGTTGAATTATCTACACAGTATCTATCTCAGTAAATCATACAAAAAAATTAAATATTTATTAAGTAATATTAAACATTATTAATTACATTAAGCATTATCAAGTAAATGTTTGCGTTAAACGACAAAAGAAATATATTTAAATGTCGTGAATATAAATGTTACCTTTACGCTTTCCAAAAATGTTTAAATTTTATTCAGTGAACATTTTTTTTTAATGACCTGAAGCCTACCACAAACTGCGATGCGATGAGAAACTGATGTAAACTCTAATATACATCGAGAGCTGCATGACCCTTGGGGGTTTACAGCTTAGTTATAATTACGATGATAACAATAATCTATTACACATCACAATACATCAAGTTCCTTATACAGTAGGTAACACCCAACACGTAGGTACACACGTCAGACCAGATGTTAGAGTGAGTGTTGTAGTCACTCCACAAGCACTAACTACACTACCGCGCTACAAACAAACATCTACGGTACTAGGGCATTCAGATGGTAGCTACCGCTCGCGCAACAATCATGCAGACTAACTTCCGGCTTTTAGGTTCTAACTTGTAGATCCTCGGGAAAAATTTGGTTACTTAGGCAGTGGACAAGCTTTGGTGATACAGTTTAAAAAGGCGGTGTTGCCTCGCTCAGCACCGAGAAGACAGCCTTATGCTAGGGATGTGTAGAGTTCAAAATATGTTTGTGATGGTATCCCCGGCGTACCTCTTCAGCACCGATAATCTTCAATAAGATTATTTTTCATTTTTGGGAATAAAAATAAACGAGAGAGACCCACAGCGCATGGGTAATGGGTAGAAATTACCTCTGCTCTAATATAAAAACGAGAGCATCTCCAATTCCTTGGAATAAGAGCCCTTCACTAGCAACAAGGCACACCCACTAGTATCACCTGAAGACGCACTTAAAGATGACGAATCTTCAGAGGAAATCATTTTATTTTTTTTAGAGAAATATATACAATTTTGTGCCTTAAAGTAGTTAGGCAAGAAGTGGAATATTTAAGTACTATTTTTTTACTAAGCTTAAAAAAGTTATTTTGTTTTAAGTTGTAAATTGCGTATGTTCTCAGTGACTGGCCTATTTATACGCATCTATCTGTGATTGGAAGGGTTGAGTCTCAGCTCCTGGTCACGCCTTTGCATTAATATCCGCTTGGCAGATTTAATATCTCGTAAGCCTTGTCATATGTATATTTGAAGAACTTACCTTGACTACTTTGTTTCGGTCAGGTCATTCAACTTTCTAAACATAGTCAGGTTGACGAAATTCTTTCTGGCATGATTGAGGTTCACCAGTATCTTTAACTTCCAAATGTGCCTCATGTACCTGTGTCCTGTGTGTATGTGTGTGTGTGTGTGTGTGTGTGTGTGTGTGTGTGTGTGTGCACCAAGAGGAGTAAGTTACGCTCCCACATTCGCTCTCCCCCCCCCCCTGAAAAAAAAACAAAATAAAATAGAGTACTTTCGTCTCCTCGTTCCACATCAAGAGAGGTAGTTGGCTCTTACTGGCCGGATGAAGGAAGGAGCGAAAGGGAATGACAACTCAAAATTATGGCTTATCTTCCAACCTCTTGTCTGATTGGTATCGTGTTAAGTCATTTGTGATTCAGTCATGGTTCTGGACTGACTGCAATGTCCTCGAGAATTTCATTCTCAAATTTTAGGTTGGTCGAGAGTTGTTGCAGCTCCGGTGTTGTAATTTTTATATTTCGTCTTGTGAAACGAGAGCTGAGATGATGAAGCCACGAGACTTAACCATCTTTTTAGATTATGGTGCCTGAGCGGTTTATTGCACGCACGCGGACGCGCACACACACACACACACACACACACACACACACACACATAACATAGAGCCCGAATAGCTCAGTCGGTAGAGCATTAGGCTTTTAACCTAAGGGTCCAGGGTTCGAGTCCCTGTTCGGGCGAATAGTTTTTAGTCGGCGCCATGAGCTATGACTCGACTCCTGCAGCCATAACTAGGTGAGTACACACACACACACACGCACACACTTCCAGAACTCAGGTATTCTACTTTTCATCTATAAAACTCAAGCCTGGATAACGGGATTCTCTCATGATTAATGATTATTACTTTCCACATACTCCAAAAGTAGGTCAAATCTACTCACTCCTCTCTACTACACTCACACAGTCCTGCTAGATGCTCCAGTTCCTATCACTAGCTACCACTCACATCCAGGTTCCATAACTTCCTCAGACATCCTTACATTATCATCCATCCACCACAGATTAACTTACCCTCTTAACCGATCTTTCTCCATTCCATCTGCTGTATCACTTTCTGACTTATGCTTTTCGTGCCACCACACAATCATCTGATTCCTTCAAACCATATTATTTGTGAAACATTTATACCATAAGACATGTCTACCTCCTCCAGCCTCCTCCTCGCTGCAACGACCTCCTCGCTGCAACGACTTAACCTCACACCAACACTAAATCATTGACTGTTCCAACTTTGATATTCTCCTCTTTGTATTTATTATTAAGCGTCTTTCCACTTATCCTTATGCAACATCCTTACCCCCTTCCCCTCATCTCTTGTATGTTTTGCCTTAGCCTACGCATACACATCTGATGATGCATCAACTCACAGTTGTCTAAATACATTCACTTTCTCTATACGATTTCACAGAGGGTAATATTTTTCATGACGTTATTATTACTGTTATTATTATTATTATTATTATTATTATTATTATTATTATTATTATTATTATTATTATTATTATTATCATTATTATTATTATTATTATTGTCGTTGTTATTACTAATATTATTATTATTATTATTATTATTATTATTATTATTATTATTCTGTAATAACACTGAGCTCTCGTCTTCGTAAACTCCTCCAGCAACCTCCGCAACTCCCCTTCCTTTCATCCTTTACTTTCTACCACATTGTCTTCTGGACTTTTCTACTTTTCTCACCCCATTTATGACTCAACAGTGGTCCAAGACAGACCGAAACGTCGTCATAAAATTCCTCTCCTAAGTATCTGTTTAATCGCCAGCTATGTTGACAGATACAGAAGTAGATGCCTTGAGTCTGCCTAATATGGTGGCAAGCATATGCCCAGTTGTTTGCTTCTTCACTCTTTGGTTCCTTTATGGACAGATATTTAAATATTTCTGTTGCGAGGAGATGAACATTAACATCAAATGTTTATTATACGTGTACACGTATACTTTAAATTCTTTACATTGAATATATGAATATATTCACTAGAGACATGCACTTATATATATATATATATATATATATATATATATATATATATATATATATATATATATATATATATATATATATATATATATATATATATATATCTATATATATATATATATATATATATATATATATATATATATATATATATATATATATATATATATATATATATATATATATATATATATCTCAGTATATACACCTAAAGATGTATATCTCTCAATTAATTCCTCATTTTACGGATTGAAAAACACTTGATCGTTAGTGAACAGATGAATTATAAACTAAATGACTCTCTGGGTGTCGTTACTCGTTAAACCCAACTAGTTAACTTAACTAGCAAATCCAGGCGTTTTAATGAACCCCCCACGTTTACCTGAGCTGCAGATGAGCGTGGAGTGTTTATCTTATGCAGGTTTTGTGTTGGAGTTTGTGTTTTCTGCTGCGTTCATCGGAATAATTAGTGACTTGGTATGAGAGGGCTGGTCTCTCTCTCTCTCTCTCTCTCCCCAGGGAAGATGGGATGCATGGGTTACTCTCCTGTCTTCGTTAATCTGCTTCACGAAAATTTGCTTTTTCGTTACCTCTCATATGACGAGGAAAGGTGTATGTGTGTGCATGTGTGTATATGTTAGTGTGTGTGTGTGTGTGTGTGTGTACTTACCTAATTGTACTCACCTAATTGTGGTTGCAGGGGCCGAGACTCAGCTCCTGGCCCCGCCTCTTCACTGATCGCTACTAGGTCCTCTCCCTCTCTGCTTCCTGAGCTTTGTCATACCTCTTCTTAAAACTATGTATGGTTCCTGCCTCCACTACTTCACTTGCTAGGCTATTCCACTTCCTGACGACTCTATGACTGAAGAAATACTTCCTAACGTCCCTGTGACTCGTCTGAGTCTTCAGCTTCCAGTTGTGACCCCTTGTTTCTGTGTCCCCTCTCTGGAACATCCTATCTCTGTCCACCTTGTCTATTCCCCGCAGTATCTTGTATGTCGTTATCATGTCTCCCCTGACCCTTCTGTCCTCCAATGTCGTCAGTCCGATTTCCCTCAACCTTTCCTCGTAGGACATTCCCCTGAGCTCTGGGACTAGCCTTGTTGCAAGCCTTTGTACTTTCTCTAACTTCTTGACGTGCTTGACCAGGTGTGGATTCCAGACTGGTGCTGCATACTCCAGTATGGGCCTAACATACACAGTGTACAGTGTCTTGAACGATTCCTTATTAAGGTATCGGAACGCTATTCTCAGGTTTGCCAGGCGCCCGTATGCTGCAGCGGTTATTTGGTTGATGTGTGCCTCCGGTAATGTGCTCGGTGTTATGGTCACCCCAAGGTCTTTCTCCCTGAGTGAGGTCTGTAGTCTTTGTCCACCTAGCCTATACTCTGTCTGCAGTCTTCTCTGCCCCTCCCCAATCTTCATGATTTTGCATTTGGCAGGGTTGAATTCGAGAAGCCAGTTTCTGGACCACATGTCCAGCCTGTCCAGGTCTCTTTGCAGTCCTGCCTCATCCTCATCCGATTTAATTTTTTTTCATCAGCTTCACATCATCTGCGAACAGGGACACTTCAGAGTCTATTCCTTCCATCATGTCGTTCGCATATATCAAAAATAGCACTGGTCCTATAACTGACCCCTGTGGGACCCCGCTCGTCACAGGCGCCCACTGTGATACCTCTTCATGTACCATGACTCGTTGTTGCCTCCCTGTCAGGTATTCCATGATCCATTGCAGTGTCCTCCCTGTTATATGCGCCTGATCCTCCAGCTTCTGCACTAATCTCTTGTGGGGAACTATGTCAAAGGCCTTCCTGCAGTCTAGGAAAATGCAATCAACCCACCCTTCTTTCTCGTGTCTTACTTCTGTTACCTTGTCATAAAACTCCAGAAGGTTTGTGACACAGGATTTACCTTCCATGAACCCATGCTGGTTTTCATTTATAATCTTGTTCCGTTCCAGGTGTTCCACCACTCTCCTCCTGATAATCGTCTCCATGACTTTGCACACAATACATGTCAGAGACACAGGTCCGTAGTTTAGTGCCTCATTTCTGTTTCCTTTCTTAAATATGGGGACTACATTTGTTGTCTTCCATTTCTCAGGTAGTTGCCTAGTTTCAAGGGATGTGTTGAAGATTGTGGTTAGAGGCACGCACAGCATCTCTGCTCCTTCTCTAAGGACCCATGGGGAGATGTTGTCCGGTCCCATCGCCTTTGAGGTATCAAGGTCACTTAGCAGCTTCTGCACCTCCTCCTCGGTTGTTCGTATGTCATCCAACACTTGTTGGTATATTCCCTCTTGATGTTCCCTTCTGTGCTGTCTTCCCACAGCCCTTCCTGTCTCTACTGTAAAAACTTCCATAAATCTCCTGTTTAGCTCCTCACATACCTCCTGATCATTTCTTGTGAGTTCTCCACCTTCTGTCCTCAGTCTGATCACCTGGTCTTTGACTGTTGTCTTCCTCCTGATGTGGCTATACAACAGTTTCGGGTCAGTCTTGATTTTCGATGCTATGTTATTTTCATACTGTCGCTGGGCCTCCCTCCTTACCTGTGCATACTCGTTCCTGGCTCTCCGACTAATCTCCCTATTTTCATGTGTTCTCTGCCTTCTGTACTTTTTCCATTCTCTATTGCACTTTGTTTTTGCCTCCTTACACCGTCGGGTAAGCCAGGGGCTCGTTCTGGTCTTCTAATTGTTTCTGTTGCCCTTGGGAATAAACCTTTCCACTGCCTCCTTGCATTTTGTTGTTACATATTCCATCATTTCATTTACTGGCTTTCCTGCCAGTTCTCTGTCCCACGGAACATCCTGCAGGAAGTTCCTCAACCCTATGTAGTCCCCTCTTTTATAGTCTGGCTTTTCCCATTCAACTTCTGTTACTCTCTCCACTTGCAACTCTACTATGTATTCAAAACACAGAACCACGTGGTCACTAGCTCCTAGGGGACTCTCGTATGTGATATCCTCAATGTCTGAACTGCCCAGGGTGAACACAAGGTCCAATCTTGCTGGTTCATCCTCCCCTCTCACTCTGGTAATGTCCTTAACATGTTGGTGCATGAGGTTTTCCAGCACCACATCCAACATCTTGGCTCTCCATGTTTCGGGACCCCCATGTGGCTCCAGGTTTTCCCAGTCAATCTCACTGTGGTTGAAATCCCCCATAACAATCAACTTTGCTCTGCTGGAGTAAGCTCTTCTTGCCACCTCAGCAAGTGTGTCCACCATTGCTCTGTTGCTCTCTTCATATTCCTCTCTTGGCCTCCTGCAGTTCTGTGGTGGATTATGCATCACTGCAATGACCACCTTGTGCTCCCCAGACTGAAGTGTACCTACTATGTAGTCCCTTTCTCCTGTCTCGTCTATGCCTCCCACTTTCTCAAATTTCCATCGTTTTTTACGAGCAGAGCAACCCCTCCTCCCCCTCTGCCCCTTCTATCTTTCCTCATGATCTGGTATCCTGGTGGGAAGATTCCATCTGTTATTGTCTCCGTGAGTTTTGTAACTGCTATGATGTCTGGGGACTTTTCATTGATTCTTGCCATTCCTCATATTTATTCGTTAATCCATCCGCATTTGTGTACCAAATCTTCAACTTCTGTTCTAATAATGTAACTGTGGTCCTGGGGGAATACTGGCGTTGGGAGAGCATGAGCCCTGGTGGGGGCCTGTGGGGGGTTGCAGTGGAGGTGGAGGAAGAGCTCCATTAGGGGGTTGCTTTAGGTGTAGGGTTCGTGTGTGTGTGTGTGTGTGTGTGTGTGTGTGTGTGTGTGTGTGTGTGTGTGTGTGTGTGTGTGTGTGTGTGTGTGTGTGTGTGTGTGTGTGTGTGGTGTGTGTGTGTGTGTGTGTGTGAATTTGTGTGTGTGTGTGTGTGTGTGTGTGTGTGTGTGTATGTGTGTGTATGTGAGTGTGTGTGTGTGCATGTGTGTGTATGTGAGTGTGTGTGTGTGTGTGTGTATGTGTGTGTGTGTGAGTGTGTGTGTATGTGAATGTGTGTGTGTGTGAGTGTTCACGTATGTCAACCTGTTTGTTTTTTTCTGTTTTATAAGATCACTGCGGTGTTCCGTTATCTGTTGACAGTTTAACACCACAACTCCCAAGGACTATGGCATACTATTCCTTGTCTAAGTTCCTTCCAGCCATTAACTACACAGTGAAATTTCGCTCTTTACTATTCCTTCTACTCTGCTTCGTACGGACTTTTTTTTGAAAACGGCATCTTGTTCTTCCTATGCTAGCATCGAGAAACCTACCATGTTCGTTTATATATATATATATATATATATATATATATATATATATATATATATATATATATATATATATATATATATATATATATATATATATATATATATATATTAAATTTAAATATAGTCATCACATCTATCTCTTTCTTAATTATTTATATTATTAATTCGTGAATTAATTCTATTGCATGTCACGATACTATTTCATGTCGCGAATGTTTGTATTTGCCTATTTTTTCTATATTTATTTAGTATGCTTATATTTTTATCTATATGTTTAAATTTTAATCTGTATGTTTATACCTCTTTGTTTATAATATATATCACATCTGTACTTGAAAGCTATTTTAAAATTAGCCATTCTAACATTTAAGTATATTTCCCTCTATACTATTCGTAATATTATATATTACATATGGGCCTATATTCCCTTGAACTCACTTCCATTAAGCAGTTTTTACAAACATTAAATTCCTTTATATATTTTTTTTTTTTACTTCAGCCGCTGCTCGTCTTATCTAAGTCTTCCTTCAATATTTACAGTAATACTACTGTTCTGTTTTTTTTTTAAGTTCTTACTTTTGGTGTGATTTTTACATCACGTTCAAACGTATTTAGCACATCACATTACTGGTAAAAATAAGCTTCATAGGGGGGAAAACTTGTCCTTGTGGGACCCGATATGTTACACAACCCCATTGTCTACACATATCTCTTCAACAATCTTATTCAAAGCGTTTTTTTCTTTCCAATATCTTATAATTTATAGTTTTCATTTTTGTCACCCACTGGAGCTTCATCAACGTCTAACTTATATTCAGGTGAATACAATCAACTAATATACCGTAACTCAATAGACAGATTGGATAGACAAGATTTAGCTGATATTACCTAAACTTCTTCTATAAGTAAAAATTTTCCTCTTCAAAAATTTTACTAAATTTTGTCTTATGACTTTCTGGGGTATTTTGTCAATCATCTTTTGAGAGAAAGAGAGTAGTAACTATGGTGATGGACACGAGGCCTTGATCTCTTTTGTTGTCTCACGTTTTTGTTTTTTTTCAGTGTAAGGGCTGAGACGGCTTGTGCAGAATGGGATCACCTCCCGTCTTGTGTCCAGACGGTTTCCCAGCTCATGGATAGTGACCAAACTGTCCGTGGAGAGGAGAAAGGAACACAAGTTTCTGGAAA
>NC_091339.1:17207507-17217507 GCF_038502225.1 Cherax quadricarinatus | reverse complement strand
TTGACCTGTTTCCTGTCAAATCATATCTAACCTAACCATTGTCGTATTTAAAATATTCTAATCTATTTTAAAGAGAAGTGACAAGCATAATTGTTCTAAATACCTTCCTAGATCTTTTACTGTGGCAAAATACAGTAAATTATTTTATTAGAACAAACAGTTTTTTCATAATTGGTGGTAAAAGAAATAGTGACATACATGCTTCCAGCTGTATTTTCTAACTTTAGTACCAATGAGTATTTCAATTTGTTCTGGTTTAGGTTTAGCAGTCAGGAACCTTCCGGACTGAAAAACCAAAGAATCGTACTACTGGTGAAGTCTCCTCGAGGAGACAGTCACGTAAATAAAGTTGATATTTTATTATGGAATGGCAAATTCTCTCCTTGTTCTTGCCCATAAAATAATTATTATTATTATTATTATTATTGTTATTATTATCATCATCATCATCATCACTATTATTATTAGCAGTATTGTTATTATTATCAATAGCATTATTATTATTATTATTATTATTATTATTATTATTATTATTATTATTATTATTATCATCATCATCATCACTATTATTATTATCAATATTATTACTATTATCAATATTATTATTATCATTATTATTATTACTATTATTATTATTATTATTATTATTATTATTATTATTATTATTATCAACATTATTATTAATTTATTATAATTATTCTTAACAAAAATAAAACTAGTAGTAAGATTAAAATGATCAAAAAAAAAAAATTAGGAGAAAAGACTCACGCTGAGCAGAAATTATATTGACCGACTCTCTGCTGGAAGGGAAAGACCTGTGCTAACTCGACAAACATCTATCGACTTACGTCGTGAACCTCAGCGATCACCTCTGTCTTTACCTCTTGTCTACTTGACAGCTGATGAGAGAATAACACAGAAGCCGCCGTAGTTATAAGTTCTATGACCTTATTCTTTCTTGGAAAAAAACAGAGTTAAAGATGTGTAAAGTATTATATATATATATATATATATATATATATATATATATATATATATATATATATATATATATATATATATATATATATATATATATTATATATATATATATAAATACTTATCATGAGGCTGAAAAGAGAAGAAAGTCAGGTTAAATTATCATAAATATGTAAAAAATATTTTAATTAGTGAAACCAGGCAACAGGTAACAGATATATGTAAGCGCAACAGAAGAATAACAGGAGAGGAGATGCTGGGGGGTAAAGGAAGTGTTAGAGGGGGGGAGGGAGGGAAGGTAGGAATAAAGGGAGGGGTAGGAATGAAGGTGGGGAGGTGAGAGGCGTGTGAGAGTAATAAGACTTGGCAGGGAGAAGGGGGAAGCTTGCAAGGGAGTGACGTTATAAGTCTGCTGCCTACACACACACACACACACACTCACACACACACACACGCACACACACACACACACACACACACACACACACACACACACACACACACACACACACACACACACACACACACACACACACATACAATGTTTAGTGTGGTTTTACCATCAGATCTGATGCTGCAAATAGGTGGCTTTAAAGGTATTTACATTCCTGTGAATTAATTATTGAATTAGCTTATTTGCTCATCTACTAGCGCACTCAATAAATCACTCGCTCATTCACTCCCTCACTCATACATTAATAAGCTCGCTCATTCATTCGCTCATTCACTCGCTCATTCACTCCCTCACTCATACATTAATAAGCTCGCTCATTCATTCGCTCATTCACTCGCTCATTCACTCCCTCACTCATACATTAATAAGCTCGCTCATTCATTCGCTCATTCACTCGCTCATTCACTCCCTCACTCATACATTAATAAGCTCGCTCATTCATTCGCTCATTCACTCGCTCATTCACTCCCTCACTCATACATTAATAAGCTCGCTCATTCATTCGCTCATTCACTCGCTCATTCACTCCCTCACTCATACATTAATAAGCTCGCTCATTCATTCGCTCATTCACTCGCTCATTCACTCCCTCACTCATACATTAATAAGCTCGCTCATTCATTCGCTCATTCACTCGCTCATTCACTCCCTCACTCATACATTAATAAGCTCGCTCATTCACTCGCTCATCTGCTCATTCGATCATTTTCTTACTTACGTACACCCACATATTCATTTACTTACTTATTTACGCATTCACAAACACTCATATATTTAGTGACTCATTTACTCACGCCCTCATGCACACATTCAAGAAAGCTTTACCATTATGAACCACTCAACCTTGGTCCTGTCATCTGGCACCCTGCTAAATAATGGCACTGCTCTTGAGCTTCCTCAAGAGGGCCATCTACTTGCCCTCCATTCCACCTTTTCCAATTTGGTCGCTTGAAAAAATCGTAGCAGACTGCAAAAAGAAAATGTACAAGGCTTTGACGGCTATCAGATCAGATAAAACTTTTGGCTGAAGGTTTTGTAGTAACATTGTTGACCATAACTTTTGTTAGGCATTGATCACACTTCTAATTAAAAGTGAATTTTGCTTCGCGGAGAAAAAAATTATTTATTAGGTTTGAAAAAATCGTTCCTTAAAAGAAGGTCCTTGAAGCTAAACGCAAGGTTTAGCGAATCATAAAAAAATAAGTACTGACTGAACACATAAAATTGTATGTGTAAAGTTGCCAAAATATGTAAAATGTGTAAATTGTGTAATCGTCGAGTTCTCAAAAAAAAAGTCTTGACACAGACGAACGAAAAAATGGGATAATAAGAAGTGTATCAACGGTAGAGAACTGCCAGACAAGTGGCTTTAACAAGGTGACGGACACCAGCAACACCTTCAAGCAAAAACGCCCACCCCACTCACCCTCTTTTAATAATGCTCTTCTTCTTCTTCTTCTTCTTTGTTTTCCATCCTCTCTCCTTTGCCTCCCCTTTCTTATTTAGGTTCTCTTATCTCTATTCTTTTCCTTCTCCTCCTCCGTCGGTTTCTATCACCATCTTTTCTTCTAGAACTCTAACCTCCGTCACTTCATGATGAGGCTCACCTGGGTGGCGGGCAACAGGTGGGGCGGACGAGTCAGTGCAGCCCAAAAACTGCTCTCTTAAATTCTGTGCAGCCTGTTGGATGGGCGCCGTCATGGGCGTGGGTGTAGGCGTGGGTGTGGGCGGGGTCTGGCGTCGTGTTTTTGGCCATAGAAAAAGCGAGAACTAAATAGCTTTAGAACATGACGTAAATGTGTGTATGGAATATATATATATATATAGATATATATATATATATATATATATATATATATATATATATATATATATATATATATATATATGCAAAACCACTCTGAAAGAATAGAGAAATTCCAAGCGCTTTCGTAACTACTCACATTATCAAGGAACTATGAAAGTAAAGCATCCAAGGAAGCTATATAAGGGGTCTGGCCAGCACCTCACTATCAGATCCCACAACGGTTAAACACCTGACGCGCGCCGACCCAACTTGGATAGGTCCTTTGCACAACTCACCCACAAACTATTCTACCCAAGAAAGTTTAAAAATTATTTGTCCAGTGTATTATTAAATTCTTCCCAAATTCTACTAATTATAAATGGATCTAATTTATATAAACCAAAGGAAATATTCATATTATTGTCAAAAGCAGTTTTGACAATAATATGAATATTTCCTTTGGTTTATATAAATTAGATCCATTTATAATTAATAGAATTTGGGAAGAATTTAATAATACACTGGACAAATAATTCTTAAATTTTCTTTTGTAGAATAGTTTGTGGGGTGAGTTGTGCAAAGGACCTATCCAAGTTGGGTCGGCGCGCGTCAGGTGTTTAACCGTTGTGGGATCTGATAGTGAGGTGCTGGCCAGACCCCTTATATAGCTTCCTTGGATGCTTTACTTTCATAGTTCCTTGATAAGGTGAGTAGTTACGAAAGCGCTTGGAATTTCTCTATTCTTTCAAAGTGGTTGTTTTGCATATTCTGAAATCACCTGTTTACTGTGATCTTATTGCATATATATATATATATATATATATATATATATATATATATATATATATATATATATATATATATATATATATATATATATATATATATATATATATATATATATATATATATATATATATATATATATATATATATATATATATATATATATATATATATATATATATATATATATATATATAAAGACAAAAACACACCGGTCTTGTGAAAATTAAATAGCCAAATAGCATCCAGAAATGTGAAAATGGTAGACGCAGTTTTCCGGAACTGCCACAGAATGTCCGCTTTTCTTGCTTACATCTCAGCCTCCTGCATTATTTTGTTTCTCTTTTCTCCCATTTTAGCCTGCTCAAGGTTCCTAGCAATTCCGAGAAGTCTTGCCAATCATTTTCCCCCATCTTAGGAGTTGTTATAACCACATAAACAAGTGAAACTTAATTTGAAATCGTCCTGTCCCGTTTCTTGACACTTATATACTTCGCTGTGAGAGAGGTTCTAAGTTCGCCATTTGCAAATACTACAACAATGTTTATTTTTATGTTCATTGCAATTCAGATTATTCTGTGAAGAATAAACAATCAGTGTTTTCAACCATGTTAATAAAATCTTTATATGTCTCCAGCGGTGAATATTTTGATGCAGATATTAATAAAATTTGCGAGACTGCTACTGAATTACAATAACCCTAAAAACCTTCACTGGACTCTCATATGAAGAGTCGTGAAAAGACTCATTTCACGTTAGTTATTAAACTAATTTACCTCAACACTAGCGTTTGGGCTTTCCATACGAGGCAAACTTAATGTTACCCAGGTCGTTAAAGTATTAAACATCAATTTGGTGCTAGGAATGCCTTCACCGTGAGATCTTTACTCTCACACTGGTTTTCTGCTCAGAGTTCCTCTCATGGACGATGATTTAGAATTTTTCTGTACCTGACCGGGACAATGTTCCCACTGAGAATTCGCAGCATCGCCATTCTGTTAGAAATTGACGAGTTTCTAACACTGTTTCAAAATTTCAGAACGATTTTCCATTGTATTAATAAGCACCGTGTACATTATCTATTTTTATTTTCGAATAACCATTCGGAACGAAATATTATCTAGTCCATATTTTAGTTAAACATTATGGAATTAAAAAAAACCATAAAGAATCATGGATTCGTTCATTATTAACATAATTTTCATGTTATGTTACCAGATCACAAAGCCTCGATATTTTTCTCTGAAAATAATACATATGCTAATGACAATATATGTGAAATTAGATTTGTACGCTTTTTATTCTGAAGATAAAAATCATAAGAAGCACTGCACTTATTTCCATGTTCATTCATAGAACCTAACTCTGTATAAGTCATGTTATGCTATTCAATTTAATTACTTAAAAAATTTGTCATTTAATTACAGGTAATTGCGACACTTTGTTGTGTTTCTCTGACGTGTTTACCACCAATTATCGCAAATGTTACATACAAGAAATAATTCAGAATATTATATATTTTACCCGTTTTACACTGTATAACTCTAGAATGTACATATATATATATATATATATATATATATATATATATATATATATATATATATATATATATATATATATATATATGTCGTGTCGAATAGGTGAAACTGGTCAATTACTAAGAACTCATTTTAAATTATGTCCTTTCTAAAACTTTCTCTTATACGTTAAAAAATAATTTTTTCATTTATCTTAATGTAAAAATCAATAATTTTTTGCCAAAAGAACCTTAGAAAACATGCCTATCCTTATTATAGCAATTTAATTTAGCCTAATTCAACTAAATATATTTTAATGAGTTTACAATAATTTAGAAATAAACAAACACAATGAAATATATATTTTTATCGTTTGGTTCAGAATGACAAACACAAATTTTCGCTTGTGTTATATGGCAAGAAGAGCGTTGCTATTTAAGCCGAAATCACAAGTTTTACCTATTCGGTACGACATATATATATATATATATATATATATATATATATATATATATATATATATATATATATATATATATAAATATATATATATATATATATATATATATATATATATATATATACATATATATATACATATACATATGTGTGTGCGTATGTATGTGTATGTGTGTGTGTGTGTGTGTGTGTTTGTGTGTGTGTGTGTGTGTGTGTGTGTGTGTGTGTGTGTGTGTGTGTGTGTGTGTGTGTGTGTGTGTGTGTATGTGTGTATGTGTGTGTGTGTGTATGTGTGTATGTGTGTGTGTGTGTGAATGTGTGTGTGTGTGTGTCTGTGTAAACTTGTGAACATCACTAAATCGTCCACATGTTTGTTTCACAGTACATACACAGCTTCACAACAAAATTTTAATTGTTAAACATATCTTTGTGTTGACAAGTTAACACACACTTAAATACATTAACAACACTGTTGAGTTTTCTTTTCCCATTGTTACTTAACCGGCGCATAAAACATATACACAAAAAATCATCAGAGGAAATATCTCCTATAGGATATATATATATATATATATATATATATATATATATATATATATATATATATATATATATATATATATATATATATATATATATATATATATATATAGTTCATGCAGTACAAACATTCGCAGCCTTAAAATGACAAATGCTTCTATACGATTACTTCTATTTTTTTATGACTAATGACTAGAAAAGATCAAGACACTACAAGTGCTTATCTTGCTATGTATGATGATTATCTTGGTGCATAATGATTATTGTGCTCTGTATGATGATTATTTTGCTACGTTTGATAATTTTCTTGCTACGTGTGTGATGATTATCTTGTTAAGTATTGTGATCATCTTATGATGTGTAATGATCATGTATTTCTGATGATTATCTTGACGTATAATGATTATCTTGCTACGAATAAAGAGTATTGTGTTACATCTGATAATTAACTTGCTTCGGATGATGGATAATTTTCTTCGGATGATGATTTTCATGCTACGGATGATGATGATGATGATTTAACTACGGATGAATATTATTTTGCACGATGATTATTTTGTTAAAGGTGATATTCATCTTGCTATAGATGAGGATCATCTTTCCACATCACATCATCAATAAAGATTTTGCTACAGCTGATGATGACTACGGGGGATGAGTGTCTTCCTAAGTATGATCACTATTACTCAGTTGTCTCTACAAGACTAGATTAAAAAATAATAATTCAAGCGCCCTCGATACACACAAGATGCAGCGTCAGCATAACATCAACGATTCAGTTTTAGTCTAAATTCTAATGTTTATGCTCACTATTGTCACCTCCCTTGTTATTCAGATTACTTCTCTATCAACAGGAGATATGGCAAACACTTGGCTTTAGTTTAGCGTTCAGTATTAAACGTTAGGCTTCGTAGTTTTTAGTCAAACTTGCTCACTAAACTGCATTTTTAAAGGGGGTAATCGAGCTTAATCTTAATATTCTTTTTGGACGAAATTTTAAATTCTTGATGTTTTGAAATATTTTTATATATTGTAGCTTCAAATATCTGAATAACGAAAGAGAATAGTGAGAAATCTATTTTGTAAAAACGATAGAAAATAGATTCCATTCATTCTAACGCAGAGTTTTCTAGATGTAAAATTTAATGACAGAAGCTATGAGCTACACACAAACAGAGTGCTAGAAGCGGTGATGTAGTTAGAGAAAAAAAAAACTGCTTTTTTTTCTTTTGCACAATCCTGGGTACGTGTGAGAGAGGGTTAGAAGGTGCGATAAGAGTGCAGGGAGGGGGTAGAGGGGGTGTAGATGCGAGGGAAGGGTGTGAAACGGTACGGAGTAGTGAAAATCGTGCGAGAGGCGGGGAACGATGCGACACAGTCGGAGACGAGAGTGAGAGACAGGGAACAGGCACGGTGCTACAGAGAGCCGGGGACTGTGCTATAGTCAAAGACATTGCGAGAGAGAGAGAGAACAGGGTCGGTGCGACAGACAGCCGGGGACTATGCCAGAGAAGATCGGGGACTGTGTGTGTGTGAGAGAGAGAGAGAGAGGGTGACGTTTAGGTAACATATGCGACATGGGGAGAGGGTTGGGGTGTAAGAGAGCCACGCGGATGTAAACAGATCCATCCATGAAGAGTAGAGAGTGCAGTCTACCAAAGGGCGGTGATGTAACGAGTGTTATGGCAGTGAACACAGCACAAGAGGCCAGGACGAGGTAGTGTGTTAGCCAAGGGTCGAGTGGTGGGTGTCGGCCGTGGGGGGAAGGGCACGGGTGGATCACAAGGGTGGTTAATGGAAGGGGGGGAAAGAGGTGGACCAGCCACACAACACCCTTAAAGGGAGCCTGCCGCCTCTCCCCCTCGACCAATTCAACTAGTTGATACGCTTCTCAGAGATTCAGCATTAAATAAGCCAGGCGATCCTACTCTGGCCACTTTAATACTGAAAGCTCTTCTCTGCTGCACCAACGTCGTTTTCAGTATTCCTGTGCGAAACAAATGCACCCAGACTGAGACAGTAAAGCAGCATTTACGGGAATTATATCTCGGTCATATACGAGGCCCGCTTTAGTCTGATGAATTTGGGCTCAAATTGAGGTCAACTTGAACAGACTGAAGAGAGCTTCAGGGGCAAGGTCGAAAAATAAGGCTTTATTGAATATTTCTGTTTTTCTCCTTGCAGGTCTATGCAAGTACTCCCGTGTTTTATCACTAACATTCGGCAGGTAATGTCGTATGTAAAAAACTACGGGAGGAGTTGAATGATAGCTCTAGGACTTTAGTGTTGCAATCGACACATCTTTAAAAACTTGCAGTGTTACAGAAATGAGCAGAAAGTCCAGGTAGATTCGTGGAGGGGAATGGATCTGGCTGGAGTCGTTCCCCTCAACGAATCTACCTGGACTTCCTACTCATTTCTGCAACATTGCAAGTTCCTGATGATGTGTTGATTACAACACAATTGGCCTAGTGCTATCATTCAACTCCCCACTGTGATTGTTTTGCATCTTGTATCGCTTGTTCGCGATTATTGCATAATGCCGCATGTGCACGCCCGTGTCCCTGCCGCCACATGTCCAACCCCGTGTCTCGAATTCTTTCCCTTATGTTCCCCTCAACCCCGGCAGGGGGAAAGGAGGGGGGTGTAAGGTTGGCCAACCCTACCAAGCTATGGGGTGGAGGGGGTGGACCAAATTGGGAAGAGGATGTCCTACTTACTTCCTCTGGGATCGTCACACTCGTGGTCCGTTTCTTCACACTTGTTCTTTTCTATAGAGGAGAAGGGGAAGAAACAGATTGAAGGGTTATCATAGTAAACATCTCAACAATTCTGAAGTGAGTGATCAAGTTCCCGATTCTCTAGTGAAGCAAAATATAGAGAAAAGGGGGAGTTCTACTACTGTCTTCATTCAACTACGAGACATTACATATGAAACAGGGATAGAAAAAATGAGAGATAAATGAACTTGTGTCTGGGTGTCAGTTGCACATTATATTTCATGGGTAAATTACAATTAACACTGTAGTTTTGTGGCAGACTTATACCAGGGTAGGTTACAAGGAATGGGAGTGAGGGACGAGGAAGAGTATATCTCCTGACTCACGAAATGATAATGACACGATTGCAAACAAACCATACCACGGGTAGGGTTTGAACCAGCGATCAGAGAGTCTCAAAACTCCAGACCATCGCGTTAGCCGCTGGACCGGCATTTGTGGTCACAGTGGTGCCTATGCTAACCTTCCTATGGTGTAGAAATATGCCTAGTTGGATGAATCTTATTTTAGCTAGTTGGTCCAGTGACTAACGCGACGGTCTGGAGTTTTGTGACTCTCTGATCGCGGGTTCAAACCCCACCCGTGGTATGGTTTGTATATCTCCTCTCTTAAAAAAAATTGATTTGTGTCTCTCGCAAATACGTTAGTGCACTTGAAGAAGCCCGGTAAGAAGCGGAAAAAAATTCTGAACACTGAC
>NC_091339.1:17152507-17202507 GCF_038502225.1 Cherax quadricarinatus | reverse complement strand
CCTCTCTTCCACAGCTTGATAGACGTCTGTTATCGATTGTAAATACACCCTGGATTTTTTTTTTTTGAGTTGTTAACAGAGTTCTCCACTGATGTCGCTCTTTTATTCTTCGTGAGTTCCTTCCCATAATTTATCAGTGTCTTTAAATAGTCACCGTTAATTTTCTTCAGATGTGACTGAGTGGTAATTCTAGATGTTCTTTTGTTTTAGATATATTGTCATTTTTATAATGTTGATCCACTTCCTTTTGTTCTACATTTTTGTAAATGCTTTCCTCCTATTTTCGATTACTGTATATAGCTTCCTGAACCATGGATTGTGTTTCTGCAGCTCTGTGTATATCTTGACAGTGTCATCAGTCGTGGGTTTTCTTTCCATTTAATTTATTATGCTTTTCCGTTGAAAGTTATTTCAGTCTTCAACATTTTCTTTTATCTGGTAAAGCAATCTCTTGTTCCCATTCTGTCTATGCCATTTACTTATTGGAACCTCCAGAATGTAATCTAACACTAGATGCAATATTAATTTGCTCCGGAAGTTACCTTTCATTTTTCCATGATCTTATTATCTGATATCCTTCAGGTAATATTGTATCCAATATTATTCACTTAATTTTGCTTATACCAAACCTAATATATCTCTCTTCATTTTCCTGATATTATTTTTTTTAGCTCATTAGCATTTTTGGTGAATGTTCTGTTTCTACAATTTAGTATTCCTCAGAAAAGCTCATGGAAAAAGATTTCATGTGTAGGATACGTTTCTCGTATCTTACCCTCAAGTTGTTCATGAACTACAGTTTAAGTTATCCTAGAAAAGTATTTGATTAAGATTTTCCGATAAATGTGAACTATTTATCGAGTCTTCGGTAAATGAGCAGAGCTCTCATATACAGCAACCCGTGGATTAAGTCTCTCGGGTATATACAACCAGGAGAGTACATTTAAGTAGAGTAGCTGTTTCATGCTTGGGAGATGGAGGATCAAGCCTTCAAATCTTAATTCTCTGAATGATCCGCACAGATTTAGCACCACACATGGGGGGATACGTAACTTGGTAAGTCTCCAGTTTGTTCAAGCTGCCTCTGCATAAATAAATCATGCAAAGACAGGTCTTTCGCAAAAAAAGATATATGAGAATCTTTACATAGGTAAACAGCACCTTTCTTGTGCCGATAATTCTTGTTCGTCAATCATCTTTTTTCACACAAAAGATATTTGACGATCTCGTATTTAGGTATTGTAAATATCCCGTGTAAGTCTTCGGTGTATAGGCAAATCTTTCGCACAGAAGATACATTATATACGTACTGCAAGTGCCCCGTGTGGTTTAAGTCTTCCCTGTATAGACAAGTCTTGTATAGACAAGTCTCCCTCGCATAAATAAGTCAGCCGTGTGTCTGGGAGCTTCCCTTGTAAAAGCAGATACTCGTGCAACGCAACTTTCCACGCCAGGAATCTCATGTTCCGTCACCCAAGAAGTGGCAGGAACTGTGCCTGGAATTTCAGCCATGCTGCGGAATATTCATGAGCCTCTCTTGGCTAATTCCTAACCCGATACCTTGCAAGGGAAAACTGAGGTCCATTACCAAGCTTTCCAGTCTCTGTCCCTCCCTCCGAGACTAATATATTGATAATTGTCTCCAAACTCCCTGAAAATTCCATAATAGAATCTGCTAGGCAAACTGAAAAAAATAGAAAATATACGAAAAGGGGAAAAATGAAAGGAAAGAAAAAGGGAATAAGGGACTATGTCAATTCTTTTTCGTATATACATTTGAGATTATTACTTGTTGTCGGCCAGAAATGCCTTAAGATTCCTTAAATTAAATGAGAGGTCTCATTCGTTTTGGCCTTTAACCCAAATACATCGGAAGGGATAATAACTCTGAAGCTACAACTGAGCTTCATAAATATTCGGGTTCACGACTGGAATTTCAAGCATTGAGTCCCATTGTCTGGCAGCACACTGATTCCTGTACTCGAGATTAGTGATGCTGCACGCGAGACAAGAGATATAGTACATGAGATCAAACATGATGCACGCGAGACAAGTGATCCAGAATGTTTTACAGATGCCGTTCACATTTCCAGAGGAGCTCCACATTCTTATGTACATGACTACTTCTTATCTGAAGGGTGCCTTGCACACCATGTCTAAATTTGCCCTATGTCCAGCTCATGGAGGCTTCACTGATATGCTCGTTAAGGCTGCAATTCACCTAGACTCTAATTTCCAAGGAGTTTTCTCAACTTCAAACAGTGATTAAAGTAACCTCAGTGCATATTGCAGCTCACTGCAGATTCTTGGAATATATGCGCTAAGAGATGCATACATCCCTGTGTGTATACATTGTAAGATACGATATATACGTGTACAGTGAGCGATACACACCACTCGATCTATATGCCCCAACAGATATATTTCTCT
Source organism: Cherax quadricarinatus (assembly GCF_038502225.1). Taxonomy (NCBI): domain Eukaryota; kingdom Metazoa; phylum Arthropoda; class Malacostraca; order Decapoda; family Parastacidae; genus Cherax; species Cherax quadricarinatus. The sequence continues at coordinate 17,200,077 of NC_091339.1, read as the reverse complement.
TGTAAATACCCTGAAAGACACGTACATTTCATTGTACATACCCTGAGAGCTACACCTCTCGGTGTATATACGCTGGAAGACACGTACATCTGGGTGCATATACGTCTCCAGCGCCATCTATTATCCGGTCAACGATTTGTCCAGATAAGATGGAACGTATTTGTTAGGTAAATGGACACAGATGCAACTAATGTGACATTATACAGCCGCTCTCCAGGAGTTTCGTCAATCCGCTACATTAGTTGCATCTGTATCCATAAGTTACGGAAAGAAAACCAAAGGTTCAAGTATGTTACATGTGCATACGTTACTTCTGTCTGAAAACACGTGAAATATGTCATGTTTTGACTTTTCAGTTCGTATATACATTATAAAATTGCTACTAATGAGAGTATATGTCATGTCTGGATACATGTGAGTTCGTTCCCACAGCGTAAATAGGTTCCTTGGTCAGGGATATTCTTTAAAATTAAAACGTCTGAAGAAGTGAATCCTCACGGCGTGTTTGTGTCGTGTAAACCATGTAAGTGGCTTCCTGCATAATTTTCCCATGGTAGTTGATACATTTACAATTCCTATTAATGCTATTTAATTTTTCCCACCACATTCTAAAGTAAATAGCAGAGATTTTGATATTGTGTAAGGAGGTAAAATTATCATCAGTGTGCCTTTGTTTTGAAATTATCGGTATAAATAATCACGGTGGTGGCCTGACCTCACCCAGTCCCTACCAGTCCGTAGTCGACGTGTGTGCACTCTCAGTGAACGACAGTCAGAGTGTTTTGATAAACGACTGTGACCACACCTGAAAGGATTACATCTAAGATTTATTTATCAATTTACTGGAGTGCCTGAAGGCTGTAAGCAAGAGCTAAGTTCCTGTGGTATTTTATTTCTGATTTTATGTTAAGAAATTTTAATAATTGAAACTTAAAAGATTTTGAATTAACGAGGATAGTACATATACCAGCGGTACTGTGATCTAGCCTGAATTATGACATAAATCTGTACCTGTTTACTTCCACCGTCTTTTCAACGTTTGAAGTTACGCCCCTGATGATTTTTGGAAGTTATCGGAGCCAATAACTTTGATCACTGGGCGCCTGCACGTGCAAGTCGTTTCTGGAGTCTGGTCCTCATGATCCTACACAAGGGTTAAAAAGTTGAATCCGATAGGATGAGACGTTCGCGAGTTATGAACGAAAGGAAATAAAAAAGTTGAAACAACAAAAGACAAGAAAAAATATTCGAGGATCCTACTTTAATGATTCTCGTGTAGTCGATAGGCTTTAAACTCCCCCCCCCCCCACATTTAATAAACCAGCAGATCCTTTGAAAATTTAATGTTAACAGAAGCACCTAACAATATGTAACTAACGTAAGATGAGTAAGACACATGTACAACAGTTGGGTATCTTAATTGTTCAACAATACAGCTGCCCAACTGTTGCACGTTTTTGTCTTACTCATCGACTTGTCGATATTTTATATCATTTTCAACATTTCTGACGAACGAGTCTGGAGACGTGCTGGGTTTTGATATTTTCCGTTGCTGCGGTTCAGTGGGATTAGTTTTCGTCTCTCGCAGGATCCCTGGATCTGCGGGGTTTAGCCTCGTCCTCCCACAGTCCGCCTACCAGTTTTAGCCTCCTGTATCCCTCTCGAATTATTTTTTTTTTGCTTGATCCTTCTCTGATTTTGTCTTCATGTCTGTCTCCATATCCCTCCGTCTCCATGTATTTATCGGCCTTTTTCTGTCTCCATGTCTGTCTTCTTGCTTAGATCTCTCTCACAGGACGCTCTCTAAAAGTTATAGGCCATCCTCACCACCCTAACTACCTTGCCCCTTACTCTCTCCTCTTGTTTCCACTCTCTTCTTTCTCTCTTTCCCTCCCCCCTCTCTCTCTTTTCTCTGCCCTTTCCCTTCCCCATCATCTTCAAAGTGGCTGCTCAAGAAAAGCCTTAAAAGGTTAAGTCTTGTGGTTGCCGGTGAAGGAAAATAACGGACCATTACGAAGAAAACGGGAAATGACAGGAGAATAATACCTCTGGTGGGGGGAAAACTCTAGCATACTGGGGAAAATTGTGAAATGATGCTGAAGGCAACTGTTGTGTTATAGGGGAAAGTATGGGTTACTGAGGGTAGAAATTGAATGTTTTGGGGAAAAATTAAAGGCTGGAGGTAGGGACAAAACTGACAGGGTAGGGAAAATGCGAATTGGTGGAAGAAACATCAGAGAGGCTTAGGAAAATCAGGTAAATGGAGGTTCGATCCTCTGTCTGCGAGACAAATTCAGCAAAAGATCTACAGTAGGAAGTAGGGGACTGGAGAAAATCTGGAAATTGTAAAAAAAAAAAAAAAAAAAAAGTCGGATGCAGCACCAATGTTCAAGTATCGGGAGTGGTAAGAAGCACCAACTGCAAATCAGCCTCCCTGTCATGCACACCATGTTAGTGCTGGTAAATGACTGCAAGGAAACCTGAAGACAATGACGCACACGCAGCAGGAACAAGACTTAACATAACAACGCTTCTTTCTGAGAGCGAAACGATGCCACAGCAACGGTTGTTCCTACTAATTGTACACTTTGTCTTCATTCCTGTCGGCAGAGCGTCTTTCCAAACCAGGATGAAAGAAAGCAGCAGCCTTGTTGATTACAGGCATCAGCAGTCCACCTGTTGATTATACACATCAGTATACCCCCCCTGTTAATTACAGGTATCAGCAGACCATCTGTTGATTACAGGTATCAGCAGACCAAGTGTTGATTATGTAGACAGCCTGTACTGTCTGCACAGACAGCCCATGCTGTCTGCCAGCTTAGTTCATATTTCACGCCATGCTGGTGCTGCCACCTATAGGCGTTGCCACTTCAGCCCGCCTGCCCTTGCCTCACTCTCATTCACACAGCGGCCTAGCAGGAAGACACAAGGCCTACGAGTAGCTCTCTCTCGTGGGATGGCCCTGCCCGGGCCATGGGCACAACACACAAGCCTGTGTACCCACCACTACAATAACAATAAACAAAGAAGCCTCCGAAGAAGACTTATCATTTAACCACCCGCTACAGCCTACCAAACAAACCCGTTATAAATGGTGGAAAGCGGTGGTTGCAGCAGTTGTTTGCCCAGAGAGAGGAAGAGGTATGAAGTCATCTTCACTTCATCACCCTTCACAAGAAGCATCCGTCTCTCAACAAGTTATCCTAATGTCGTGTCTGCACGTTTGAGCATCCAGACACAAGTACAAGCAGGATCCAGCCGAAATTTACCGAATTTCTTCGAGACTTGTGACCCCACGCTACAGCGTCCCATGCTGTTTCTCAAGTCACGTGTTCAGCGTCACTTGTATGTTGCTGTTGTTGTTCAGCTCAGCACAGCTGTTTCAGCAAGCCAGAGGTGAGTTTTGTGGTGATTTCTGTGTCCAGTGTGAGCTTCTCCACGTGTTTGTGGGTGGGGGAGGAGGAGAGGAAGTGGCTGTTCCTCACCTTGCCCATGCTCGCCCTACTCACGCTCACCCGTCTACCATACACTCACCACTGCCCACTCCCTCTGCTGTGTTTTCTGCTGTTTTTCGTGTGATTCATTGCCAGAGCTGTGTGTCCGAGTGCCCGAGGCCACTCGAAGCTACGTGGATCAGCATGCCACGTAGATCACGACGCCAAGTGGATCCCGACGCCACGTGGGTGTGGGCGATGTCACGTAGATCTACCAGCCACGTGAGTTACCAGATGTCCCAGGCCACATGCTGTGGTCTGCTGCCCGCATCACATTGACGTCACCCACGATGCTGCCCGACTTCATGACGTCACGATGTCTGCCTGACGTCACCTCGAGATGTCTGCTGACGTCACAGTGCTGCTGACGTCATCACGCCTGACATCACATGATGTCACCATCGAGTGTTCAGTAATTATTAAAATATTGTCGAGAAGACTATGAGAAGATATATGTCATATGTTAATTCCTCTCAGTCAGTGTTCTCACATGTTAGTGTACCGCATGTACCGCAGTGTGTTTAAAGTTTCCATGTGTCCAGTGAGGTCTGAGCCAGACCTGAGTAGCACCACTGTGCTAAGTCACCCGATGTGACCAGTGTGTATGACAGCTGATGTCAAGTCAGCCCCTGAGCATATGAGCCCCCTTGTACAGAAAGCTTTTATGCTCGTCGCTCGTGATGTTCTGCAGAATCGTACCTGCTACGATTCCCATCGAGATTTGTTTCACTTCACCTCCAGATATTCAGAATGCAGTTATATGTAAAGAAACAAGTCTGGGGACGCTTAGACTAACCTCTGCTATTACTCCAACTGCCGAGAGAATGATACTCGCCAAGCCGCAGTTAGCCACTGTCGGCAGGCGCTGTGTCAGCCTCGTGTCACAAGCTTCAGTGAGCAGCCTGCACAAAGAAGATGTCACCTTGACTGCTAGCTCTCTCACTGCAGTCTGGTGTATGATGTTACGACTCCCAGATGTTTCGCCCAGTCGTCTCTGCCACGACTCGCTCTACAACTCGCTCCATGCTCGCCAGCAGTGACAGCCCAGCGACAGTACCAGTCGAGAAGTGTCCTCCTGAGTCGCTTGCCAGAAGTCCTGCCCAGGTGCCGAGTTTTGTCGACGCCTCACTCGAGGGCACCAGCATGTCATGCCCCAGGTTGAGTGAAACCTGCAGCGACTCCTACGATGACTGCTTCACCGTTCCAGAGGAGACCGTACCCTGTTACGTCACAGCTCAGCCGCAGCGATGTCTCCTGTGTTGCAGTATCTGTCCAGACGCACGAAGGCGTGCAGTGATGCCCATCGACGCTCACTGCCTATGACCACGATGTTTAGCACACCCCACATGTTTTTTTCTTCCCTCCCTGTAGGAAGTTTTTTTTCCATGTCCATATGTATATATATGTTTTTATTTTGTGTTCTGTGCCCTGTTCCTACGAGAGAGAGACCGGGTTTCTTTTACCACCAGTATTGTCGCGTCGGGACGACGCGCGGTAGGTGGCCAAGCGTATGTAGACAGCCTGTACTGTCTGCACAGACAGCCCATGCTGTCTGCCAGCTTAGTTCATATTTCGCGCCATGCTGGTGCTGCCACCTATAGGCGTTGCCACTTCAGCCTGCCTGCCCTTGCCTTACTCTCACTCACACAGCGGCCTAGCAGGAAGACACAAGGCCTACTAGTAGCTCTCTCTCGTGGGATGGCCCTGCCCTGGCCATGGGCACAACACACAAGCCTGTGTACCCACCACGACTTAACAATAAAGTAAGAAGCCTCCAAAGACGTTTATCATTAACCAACCGCTTACAGCATCACCAATAAACCCATTAAACAATTACAAGCATCAGCAGACCACCTGTTGATTTTACACATCATTATAACCCCCTGTTGGTTACAGGCATCAGTATATGTGTGGGTGGCCTGCATGTTCCTGGACTACCAGAGAGTCTTTAATTTTGTGTCACATTGCAAATAATTTAGAAATTAGAAAATTGGCACGAGATATACGCGAGAAACAGAACCAAGGAGTACTCGAGAAGCGGATGATAGAAAAGGACGAGGGCAAGAAGACAGAAAAGGTGAAATAGCAAGTGGAGTTCCCAAGAAAACGTTCTTACACAGCAGCAGTCTTGTATATCCCTTGGAAACTAACAAGGAGACCAAGACAGCAATATGATAACAGTAACCAGATAACACAGGGGAACAGCATTCATCTCTAATTGAAAGCAAGTGTGACTTCAGCCAACGAGCCTTAGAATAGAAAGGAAAAGACTCATTACGGTGTAAGGAAATGAGAAACACTAAATTCCAGGAAATATCAACACAACTTGTCTCTACCAACATGAGAATAACAATAAAAGTAATAATAATAATTAATAAAAAAACATGGTATATTTTTTTTATAAACCAGTATGGATCATTAACACAGAGACTTATCTGAGGCTCGATCCTCTGCTCTAATTGCAAAATATAAACTTTCTCTCACAGCTAGACTTCCTACCAGCATGAGAAAGAGCCTAAAAGAGTGCAATTAGAGTAACCACCTGATAATTATCCAGGAAAGATCGAAAGGCCGTCCAGCTTCCCTTTCCATCTTTGACTTGTTCCACCCACGGTAAAAAAAATAGACTTAATTCAAGCCAGAACTGACATTCTCACAGGATGAAATAGACATGGAACAACAAGAGTTTGAACATCAGTAAGGAACCACCGATCACTGTGTTATGAGCTTTTCGTACCTAGATAACATGCATACATATACGAGAGACCTGCATAATATAGTATGTAGTAGTGGCGTGAAACCTTCAGAAGGTCAAGGAATGTAGAATCAAGCCAATTCCTTAGATCAAGTTCTTAAGGTACAATGAGAGGCTGAACAAAATACAATTTAGAACACTTAAGAAAATTGCGTTCAGAAGGATCATTGCTGCAGAAAAAACAAAGAAAATCAGAACACGTTTAAAAAACATCATGTGAGATCTGATCCTACCATGAGATGTATTATAAAGGTCTATGAATATTGACTTTTTTTTTTTTAGGGAATAAGACCTGACTGCTGGGACACCAGTGGATACCTGGACGAGCCAGAGAGATCCAAAACGAGCGTCTTCAGCGTGATAGTAGTGAAGGTAGTGAGTCAAGAGGAACTCGCTAGCAGAGGAAAGAGTGAAGGAGAAATCCATATTCGAATTCAAATGCAAAACAATTGCAAACAGGCGATCTTAACAATGCAACACAAGCCACAAGATCTTTCGTACTCTGGTTCGTCGTCAGGAGCTATGCAATGTTGCAAGACAGCAACAGTTAGGAGGGGAAATTCTCTGAGGCAAGGTAGAACGTGTTTGTGGCAGGCCATATCACTCTGTGATATGGCCTGCCACTGACACATTCTTTCGCACGAGAGTGCGAAAGAGCTTCAGCTAAAGATTTCCATCCCCATGTGGCTTGTTCTGCATGAATTCAAATGTAAATAGTGTAGAAATCATACCTAAGAGGCAGGTCCCTAGAACTCTCGTGTATTTGACACAAACATAAGTCATTACAAAATATTAGACACACGTGCAACATCTGGGTATCTTTATTTGTAGGCGTTTCACCATCCAGTGGCTTTATCAGTACAAATTCCAGGATATAATGGGAAGACTCTAGGATTCTACACAAGACTAGTTAATCAGTCTCTCAACCTTTAAGGATGAGGGACTGATTACCTAGTGTTTTGTATATAGTTCTACAGTCTTCCCATTATGCCCTGAAATTTGCATTGATAAAGCCACTGGATGACGAAACGTCTACAAATAAAGATACCCAGATGTTGCACGTGTGTCTAATACTTCATCTTGTCGGTATTGTATACCATTCATATACAGCAAGTCATTAAACACGCACATTAACCCCCTCACACACACACACACACACACACACACACACACACACATACACACAGGAGCTGAGACTCGACCCCTGCATCCACAAATAAGTGAACACACACACACTTTCGCGTGAGCTGAAATTTACGAGACAAAACCTCAATTCATTCACTTTTAACGATAAATGGTTTGGCAATTTTTGTGGGAAATTATCGACAAAAATACGGTGATTATTCTTTTCTTTAATAATCGATAGTTTCTTGAGTTAAACACATATTTAAAAGGTCTGATGGAAAATTAGTATGGAAATCGTTTATACTGGAACAAATAAAGGAAAGAGATAGAAGAACAGAGAATATTTTGGTTTCAGATTGTGGTAGTTTAGGTTTCAAAAAAATTATGGACGAACGTGAGAAAGTATTAGATCAAGATCTTCTTTTGTATGTTCGTGAAAGGACGAAATACATAGAAAATTACACTGCAGATGTATTAGATGCTAGATACTGCATGCTCAGAGTTTGAAATACTTATATATATGTTAAAAAAAAGTGTCATATTAGATCTGTAATAAGATATTAATGCAATTCATAAAGTGTAGTCACTAACAAATGTCTAATGGTCTTATTATTCACGATCCTCATGCACTTCAGAAATGCTGCTGAAGTATGTATGTAGCATATACGAGGTATATATCCTTATTAATATACATCTGACTGTGGAAATGAGTGAATGTATTGTTTAACAATGTATCTAAAGCTTGAATCAGAGGAATATATTTATGCAAACTAGTCTAGTGTCATGCTAAAGTGAAGGAAGAAAAATATAAAACAATTAGTAATTAGAATACTGCCATTCACTACAATAGTTCATTCAAAATGAATGAGACTGGAGTATGTCCTTACAGCAGAGACCACATACAGCTCCATTCACTGTACTTTTTTCAGTTTATCATTGGCTAGAAACCAACTGCTGCCACCATTTCAAAATGTCCTCCTGAGAGAGAGAATGTTGGTTTTATAATATATAGATTTCAGTTGATTTCTCTACACTCTGTTTTTAGTTTTGCTTAAAAAATTATTTTGTAAACTTAGATTTATGTAATGTAAACAAATTAGGTTCATTGGAATTTAACTCGACACAAATTTTAAATGATCAAGGAATATACTCGGTGTAAGCAAGAGAAAACGGGGGACCTCACAAAACGGCGTAAAATCCGTACAGTGCAAAACCAACGTTCTGACTTAATGTTAACGTCGTTCGTCCGATGGTCTTAAAATAAGACCAAGAAGCAGGTTTGGAAAGACCCATTCTCGCTGACCGCATACCCACCTGGGGGTCTTCAAAGCCCTGGTTGGTAGTGCCGTAGGAAGGACCACCGTTCTCTTGTACCAGACGATTCCTCATGTCCCTCATCTCCATCCGGTCCAGACTCTTCTGAGGCACGACCATCTCCCTCTGCGACGTCCGCCGCACAAGATGACCCGCGTTAGCCATCTTGAATCTAGTTGCGAGTTGTTAGGTGAGAAAGATAAGCTGCGTCTTGGTGGTGTCTTGTAGACTAGTTCTCTATTTCAGCAGCATAGTGTAACCTGTGGAAACCAAAACCTATTTGAGTTTTACCTTTGGAACAAAGTTAAATATATCTGAACAAATGCAAGCATACAAATATATATCGAATGATAATGATCATTATATAAATGATTATTATAATTATAATAAAATTAAAAAATTTTTTTTTAAAGTACATGACTACGAAACTGGATGCCATTTATTAGTACCTATGGAAAAACTTCTGTTTATACAGATATTTCAACAGTGATAAACGATATCTCTTCTCTGATAAGTTATTACGATAATATCCAAGAGGATATCATCTTTAAGATACTCTGTCTCTTTAGATACTTTATTTTTCGAATGGGTTTCAAACCCAGTTTGGGAAGGCCAGCGGATGCTAAACCACTCGACGGGCCATGTGACGGGTCATGTGACGGGTCATGTGACGGGTCATGTGACGGGTCATGTGACGGGCCATGTGACGGGTCATGTGATTACATCCCAAAATAAAACGCTACAGTCTGAGGGACATGCACGTCTCGGTCTATATGATGTGTTGGTTTATTGAAAAGTTAACATTTTCTGGTCAAATTTGCAACATTTACAAATGATGCAACACTGTATGGCCCTTATGGGTTTAGCGTTTAGTAATGAATATAATAATTTAATGATGAGCGATCAACAATTTTAAATAATAATAATAATATAAAAATATTATAAAGGACGAGTGGCACTCAACGTACACACACACACACACACACACACACACACCACCTCATTCACGATTTCAAGATTTTAACAGCCAAGTCACACCCCTCTCTTGAAGGAGGCTGCTTAAGAGGTGCCTCTGTATAAAGACAGGGGCCAAGGTCACTCGAGAGGTGACCTCGTACGAGGCAAGGGGAGGACTGAGAGGCCGTTTGAGGCCAACGGGAGTAATGAGGGGAAGGAGGGTGCCTCCTGGCTGACCCGCCGCCTTTAAACCACAAGGCTCTCACTAGTTCGCTTCACACTGAAAGGTTAAAGGCAAACTGTGGCTATGATGGCGGTGGTGGCACCGGTGCTGAGAAGGGGAGGGGACGGGGGTCGGTAATGGCGGAGGTGATGGTGGTAATGGTGGTGTGATGGTGGTAGTAGTGATTGCTGGGGAAGGGAGGTAGTGGTGGTGCTGGTGTTTTTGAAGGTTGGGAGGAGTGGGTGGTGGTGATTGCATTGTTTTAAAAGGTATCAGTATCGTGCCTGGTGGTGGTTGGTGTTGCTGATGTCCGTGGTTGATGGTGGTAGTAGTGATTGTTGGGGGGAGGGAGATAGTGGTGGCTGTGGTACTGCTGTTTTTTTTTTTAAGTATGGGAAGGATTAGTGGTAGTGGTGATTGTATTGCTTATTGTATTGCGGTGGTGGTGGTGGTTGATGGTGGTAGTTGTGGTTGGTGCTTTCCCTACTTTTCTCGCCCCTGGAACTTAACAACGGTTCCCGGGTGATCGAAATGTCGTCATAAGATTCTTTACCTAATTGCTTTTTTTTTTTTTTTTGCTGAAGAAAGTAGTTTTCTAAGCGGTTTTTGAAGCAGTTGTTTTTGAACCAAGTTTTTTTTTTTTGAACCAAGTGTTTTTTTTTTAACCAGGTGGTTTTTTTTTAACCAAGTGGTTTTTTTTTAACCAAGTGGTTTTTTTTGAACCAAGTGGTTTTTTTTTGAACCAAGTGGTTTTTTTTTTGAACCAAGTGGTTTTTTTTTGAACCAAGTGGTTTTTTTTGAACCAAGTGGTTTTTTTTGAACCAAGTGGTTTTTTTTTTAACCAAGTGGTTTTTTTTTAACCAAGTGGTTTTTTGAACCATGTGGTTTTTTTGAACCAAGTGTTTTTTTTGAACCAAGTGTTTTTTTTGAACCAAGTGGTTTTTTTGAACCAAGTGGTTTTTTTTGAACCAAGTGGTTTTTTTTGAACCAAGTGGTTTTTTTTGAACCAAGTGGTTTTTTTGAACCAAGTGTTTTTTTTTTTGAACCAAGTGTTTTTTTTTTTGAACCAAGTGGTTTTTTTGAACCAAGTGGTTTTTTTGAACCATGTGTTTTTTTTTAACCAAGTGGGTTTTTTGAACCTTGTGGTTTTTTGAACCATGTGGTTTTTTGAACCATGTGGTTTTTTGAACCAAGTGGTTTTTTTGATCCAAGTGGTTTTTTGAACTGTTTTTTTTTAACCAAGTGGTTTTTTGAACCAAGTGTTTTTTGAACCAAGTGGTTTATTAATCAAGGGTTTTTTGAAGCAAGTGGTTTATTAATCAAAGATTTTTTGAAGCAAGTGGTTTTTGCAGTAAATAATTTTGATATGTTGTTTTTGAAGTGACTTTGAAGTAAGTGGATTTGAAGTAAGTGACTGAAAAAAAGTGTTGCTTGATCTAGTATCAACAATTTTTTCACCTCAGTCCGACTGTCACCACCACTATCACAATCACTATCACCACCACTATCACCACCACTATCACAATCACTATCACCACCACTATCACAATCACTATCGCCACCACTATCACCACCACTATCACCACCACTATCACCACCACTATCACCACCACTATCACAATCACTATCACCACCACATCAACTACCGCCACCACTGTTCCATCACTACAATCACCTTCAACTCCCCCCTCGAACCACCACCACCACCAAATTTCTCCAACACACTTCTCCAACATTCCTCCCACACTCCTTCAGCATCCCTTCCCCACTCCTCCAACATTCCTCCCACACTCCACCAACTCTCCTTTATCATATAAGCACTGACCTTGCCATAACGCCTCGACCTTTATACTGGAGTTAGCTCAAGTATAAAGGTCAGAGAGACAGAGACAGAGAGGAGTATTCACGAATATTATATTGACTCCGTGGATAGGAAGAGCAATATCAACTTAATGTGTATAGGGAAGCGAGCAATACTGGTGAATTATATACATCAGGGTTATATATATATATATATATATATATATATATATATATATATATATATATATATATATATATATATAATTATTATTATTATTATTTTTATTTATTATTATCACAATAGCCGATTCCCACCAAGGCAGGGTGGCCCGAAAAAGAAAAACTTTCACCATCATTCACTCCATCACTGTCTTGCCAGAAGGATGCTTTACACTACAGTTTTTAAACTGCAACATTAACACCCCTCCTTCAGAGTGCAGGCACTGTACTTCCCATCTCCAGGACTCAAGTCCGGCCTGCCGGTTTCCCTGAACCCCTTCATAAATGTTACTTAGCTCACACTCCAACAGCACGTCAAGTATTAAAAACCATTTGTCTCCATTCACTCCTATCAAACACGCTCACGCATGCCTGCTGGAAGTCCAAGCCCCTCGCACACAAAACCTCCTTTACCCCCTCCCTCCAACCTTTCCTAGGCCGACCCCTACCCCGCCTTCCTTCCACTACAGACTGATACACTCTTGAAGTCACTCTGTTTCGCTCCATTCTCTCTACATGTCCGAACCACCTCAACAACCCTTCCTCAGCCCTCTGGACAACAGTTTTGGTAATCCCGCACCTCCTCTGGGTTTTCTTTTATTTTCTTACTAGCTCTTGTTCTTGTTTATTTCCTCTTATCTCCATGGGGAAGTGGAACAGAATTCTTCCTCTGTAAACCATGCGTGTCGTAAGAGGCGACTAAAATGCCGGGAGCAAGAGGCTAGTAACCTCTTCTCCTGTATACATTACTAAAATTAAAAAGAGAAACTTTCGTTTTTCTTATTGAGCCACCCTGCCTCGGTGGGATACGGCCGGTTTGTTGAAAGAAGAAAAGATTATATATATATATATATATATATATATATATATATATATATATATATATATGGACCATAGCCTTGGAGAAGTAGGTGGGAATGAAGCTTGGTCCCACTGACTATCTTCTAGAGTGAGGCTGAATACATTTCTAAATATCAACCCCAGTAGACTCGTATTCGAGGAGTATAGGGTTGTCATGTGAAGGTGCACATCTAGGGCAGACTCAAGCACTTGGTGAGATGGTACAAGGTATTGTTGGAGTCTAGACTGGCTATTCGCTGTGCCATCCTCCTCAACTTGTCCAATTGGCTATCGAGAAATTCATCAGTGGCATCAGTTCTATGAGTTGCTCCATGACGCTATTTATAGGGTTCAGTGGCTGACGCACCTGGTAGCACGGATCTCACGGCATCGATGACTTGCTAGTTAGCAGAGATGATTTCGCATTTGGATGGATTAAGGATGAGTTTCATATCCTGTCCCAGTGTCATCATCAGAGCAAGATCTGCTAGAAGAGACCTCTTTGTGTCCGCCAGTGTGCTATATAGAAGAGAAATAGGGTGAGAGGATCCCCTTGCTGGACACCCTCCGATGAAGTGATTTCATCCTCTTCAAACAGGAGCATCGATTCCTTGGATCCAGCTGAAAGAAATGGGAAGAGAAATGGAAAGATAAATGGGAAGTGTTCTTGTGCAGTTGGTAATATCAAATCTATTTTCAGATCATATGCTTTTTTGAAGTCTAATTTTACTGCTGCATTGTCCTCACGCAGGTTATTGTATACTCGTACGCAATTGCTGCATGAACCGCTGCTTCACTGCCTTGAAGAACCCCAAAACCAAGCTGGTCCTGCTAAAGCATCATGGCAGCCTCTGTGCGAATACTTGGGACAACAGCTTTGGAAACAAGGCGATGAAAAGTGTTGCCCGCGGCAATTAGCCTGATTCCTCCAGCTTTCTTTTTTTTAAGGGTACATAGCCATTACATACACGAATAAAAAATATGTGTGTAAACAGAAATAAGCAAGTAAGCATACGTATTTACTACGAGTCTGGCTACGATGCTCCATGAATCGTTGAAATCTGCACGTTCTGCCAAATTTCAGAGCACGTAGCCCCACTCCCTCGGACAAGCGTAGCTGTCCTTCTCCCTGCGATGTAGCACTAAAGTCTTTAAGTGTCCCATTATCTTTAATTAATTCAGGTAATGAACATTTATATGATAAGTCTTTCATTAGTTGCCAGGGAATCCTCTGGTTACCATTTCTCTCTCTCTCTGTCTCTCTCTCTCTCTCTCTCCTTCCCCTCCCTCTTGTCTTCCGACCTCTCTTCACATTTCTCTCTCAAAGACACGTGTACAACACTGAGGTATCTTGATATGGAGACGTTGCTCCAACACTTGGCTTTACCAGTTCAGTACAGAGAAAAATTAGTGGAGACGGTGTAAGACGTGAAGTATTGTGAGGTGATCAGTTTCTCAGTCTTGTTAGGGGTTCAGTCCATCAGTCTGGATGAATCTCGAGCAGTTGCCTGAGAATGGACACTTGTATACTGAAGACAGGAGAGGAAAAACCGGCGCCAGGTGGGCAGAGCCCACTAGTGGAAGTAGGTCTTGTTAGCTTGTTAGGAAAGACACCTGAGTGCTACACACGTATCTTAAACACCTACTTACCTGTTGTTAATTGAATAACACTCGTCTGATACAGAAACATCTCTTCTACGACTCTGAAACGCTTGCCTAAGCTACTGCCATGACCGACTTCTGTGACGCCGTCACCAAAATCCTTCGCCTTCCCATGTCGCCGGTATATAAGTCTCCATCCCCGGGCATCTATTGTAGACTCGTTCAGGCTGATGGACTGGACTGTGGGAACTGATCCTCACAGTTCAATCCATCAGTTGTGGGGACTGAGCACTCGGACAGCATCTTAACGTCTTTCACCTTCTCCAGTAGTTTACCCCTGTTAGTTTTGATAATTCTCCAGTATTTATTTCACTCTGTGTTGGACTGGCAAACCCACTGGTTTAAGACATGTTTCCACTGTAAAGATATGTATGTATTGCCTTTGTCTTATCCATCTGCTTGTCGGTTTTGAATACTAATACTGTAACCTCTCTCTGTCTGTCTGTCTGTCTGTCTGTCTCTCTCTCTTTCTCTCTCTCTTTCTCTCTGTCTGTCTGTCTGTCTCTCTCTCTCTCTTTCTCTCTCTCTCTCTCTCTCTCTCTCTCTCTCTCTCTCTCTCTCTCTCTCTCTCTCTCTCTCTCTCTCTGGGTCTACCGAGGCGTCTGTTAGGTTCTTGTTTTACGATCGATGAGGTGGCTCCCTTCTAGCTTACTTAATTTTCTTCCTAAATATGCATATGCTCTCATCTTTGTTTGCCTGCCTACCTGCCTGCTTGCTTTCCTAACTGCCTACCTGCTTGCTTGTTTCCCTAACTGCCTACCTGCTTGCTTGTTTCCCTAACTGCCTACCTGCTTGCTTGCTTTCCTAACTGCCTATTTGCTTGCTTCCTTTCCTAACTGCCTGCTTGCTTGCTTGCTTTCCTAACTGCCTGCTTGCTTGCTTGCTTTCCTAACTGCCTACCTGCTTGCTTGCTTTCCTAACTGCCTACCTTTCTGCTTGCTTTCCTAACTACCTATCTGCTTGCTTTCCTAACTGCCTACCTTTCTGCTTGCTTTCCTAACTGCCTACCTGCCTGCTTGCTTTCCTAACTGCCTACCTGCCTACTTGCTTTCCTAACTGCCTACCTTTCTGCTTGCTTTCCTAACTGCCTACCTGCCTGCTTGCTTTCCTAACTGCCTACCTGCCTGCTTGCTTTCCTAACTGCCTACCTGCCTGCTTGCTTTCCTAACTGCTTACGTGCCTGCTTGCCTTCCTAACTCACTACTTGTCTGCCTACCTGTTTAAAGTATCTGGCTCTCTAGCGTTCTGGTTCCAGCTTTCATACATACCAACCTATCTGCTTGCCTGCTTAATGCTTTGTTTGCCTAGCCACCTACCTGCTTGTCTGCTTATCTACCTCGCGGCTCGCCTTCTTGCCTACTTGTCTGAGGAAGTTCCTTGAATTAAGTTCTGTTAATTAGAACCGTGTTTCGTGTAAGCTTGGGGACTCGGCTATTTCCTAGCTGTTTTTACCTAGTTTCATGTTTTACTTGCCTTGTTTCTAGTTATACTTGCCTGGTTCCTCATTTGTATTCGCCTAGTTGCTAGATGTACTCTGCTCTGTGTAGGTTACCATTTTGTCCTAGGCACATGTCGATTTGACACTAGGCCTGTTGTGTGTGTAGGTGTGTGTGTGTGTAGGTGTGTGTGTGTGTAGGTGTGTGTGTGTGTGTGTAGGTGTGTGTGTGTGTGTGTAGGTGTGTGTGTGTGTAGGTGTGTGTGTGTGTAGGTGTGTGTGTGTGTAGGGGTGTGTGTGTGTAGGTGTGTGTGTGTAGGTGTGTGTGTATAGGTGTGTGTGTGTGTGTAGGTGTGTGTGTGTAGGTGTAGGGAGAGCGTTGATAAAAGGGGTGGTGGTAATTTTTCGTGTGTGTGTGTGTGTACGTCTTCAACTACCTCAACTCGACTACCTGAACCTTTTAATCAACTGGTTTATATAAGCCCTAGTTTCCTGGGTTCTATCGTACCTAGTCTGGAAACTACGTATGAAGTCTACACCTCACTACCTTTACCTCCCTCTTCTGGCTCCCGTGCTTCTGCCTCCGCACTCTGTGTGCCTGAATATTCGTGTTTATTTTACTAATGCACTCTTCTCCGTCAAAATTTGTGGAGTGTTTGGGAAAGTAATTCGCCATTTTTCGTGTGGGGCTTAAATTAATAGAACCAATTTAACTCTCTCTTCTGTCTGTCTGTTTCTGTCTGTCTCTCTCTCTCTTCTGTCTGTACAAGTATCTGGCTACCTTTTTCTTTCACTCACAATTTCTCTATAAATAATCTTATAAAATCGGTAGCTTATCAAAATATCGCCTGCAAATGTATCAGATCCCGTTTGAAGAGTATCGGATTCCAGTTGAAGAGCAGATTTCGTTTGAAGAGCATCAGATCCAGGTTGAAGAGCGTCAGGTCCCAGTTCAACAGTATCAGCTCCCAGATGAATAGCATCAGATCCAGGTTGAAGAGCATCAGATCCCAGTTGAAGAGCATCAGATCCTCCAACGTCTTGACCACCATAAAAATCTCTGTCTTATCCTGAACTCCTGAAGGCAGTCAGCCAGCTACAGGATCCCATTCCCTGATAGGTTCTTTGCTCTGTCCCCGGCGAATACTGTAGGATGAAGGATTGAGAACCTCTTACAAGATCTCCTATTCTCAACAGTCGAGGGCTAGTCTGCAAGTCCCTCTTCAAGAGGGATATAGTGGGGCGAGGGGGTGAAAAGGGCTCTTTATCTGAGTAACTAGAGCAAACTTTCACATCTTCGGATCAGATCTGATTACCGCCTATTCACAGATTCTGTATGATCATTAGAATTTAGCGCTTTTTTTCAATTATAAATAATAATAATAATAATAGATATAATAATAATATCTAACCACTATCTTCTATTTTATTCCTCTTTCTTCCGTACTTTATTTCACGCCTCTTACTTCATCCCACATCAGTTGCTTCATTCCTATCTCTTCCTTGATGAATTCCATATTCTCTATTAATCATACACCTGTACGAAATGTTTCATATATTGATCTCTGAGTATTAACAAGTGGAAGATTGAACATTAAAATGGTGTAAAATACCGACAGGTTGTTAGGTAAGACACATATGCAACAGTTAGGTATCTTTATTGTGAAACGTTTCGCCTACACAGTAGGCTTCTTCAGTCAAGTACAGAAAAGTTGATAGAAGCAGAAGATACTTGAAGACGATGTAATCAGTCCATCACCCTTAAAGGGTATCTTGGTACAGACCTGCAATCAACTTCGACAACTTCCACTAGTGAGAGGGGCTGGATTTGAGAGGGACCTCTCAACATCTGAGTTCTTACCTCTCCTACGTCTCACCTCTTGGCGCTATAAAAGCTCCATCCTGTCACTTCTTCTCCATATTGTTTCATACTATGGAACAATGCTTTTCTCCAGACTGAGGGACTGACCACCTCAAAACTTTAAGGGTGATGGACTGATTACATCGTCTTCAAGTATCTTCTGCTTCTATCAACTTTTCTGTACTTGACTGAAGAAGCCTACTGTGTAGGCGAAACGTTTCATAATAAAGATACCTAACTGTTGCATATGTGTCTTACCTAACAACCTGTCGGTATTTTACACCATTTTAATGTTCAATCTGTCAGACACTGCAACACAAGGGTATCTTGGTACAGACCTGCAATCAACTTCGACAACTTCCACTAGTGAGAGGGGCTGGATTTGAGAGGGACCTCTCAACATCTGAGTTCTTACCTCTCCTACGTCTCACCTCTTGGCGCTATAAAAGCTCCATCCTGTCACTTCTTCTCCATATTGTTTCATACTATGGAACAATGCTTTTCTCCAGACTGAGGGACTGACCACCTCAAAACTTTAAGGGTGATGGACTGATTACATCGTCTTCAAGTATCTTCTGCTTCTATCAACTTTTCTGTACTTGACTGAAGAAGCCTACTGTGTAGGCGAAACGTTTCACAATAAAGATACCTAACTGTTGCATATGTGTCTTACCTAACAAGTGGAAGATTCTCAAAGTCGCGGATAAATACACAAAAATGTGCGTCGGCTTCACATCCGCCAAACGTTCTAATCTGGGGCTCATATTACAACCTAGGATTTCAAAGGCCTGTTATCCCAGGTGTAATGGGAGCAAAAGAAACACAGCAGAAAAAGTTTAGACTTATATTATCCTTCACCAATTTAGAACAGCAATATGTACACTATGTACAGTAATAAGTATAGTGCACGTCACGGTAAGCAAGGCAGAAATAGAAGCCACAAGATAGCAGACCGTGCTCAACCAGCTCTAGAATGGGAATGACAAGGGCAGACAGGAGAGCGGTATCCACATAACCTCTGCGATTGCCAATCCCACCTTCTTATTGGCTAGAACCTGGTCACTAGTTGAACGATGGGGCCCCATCACCAACTCTTAGCAACCTGGTTCGCTGGTTGGGGGAGATAGCCTGTAAATGAGGGTGTATCCATGCGCCGAATAAAGGTTACGTACTCTTTGCATGCCACACCCCCACCCCCGAGAAGGCTCAGGATTAGGCTGCCACCTCCCAGTGGTAACCGTGCCGCCATGGCGCAAAATAATGGGACCGCCTATCCTCTCCACCATCCAACTCTTAGATAGAGCTCAGCTTTCCTAGTGACCAAAAGCCAAACCCTAAACTCAGAGCGAGACAGCAGTCAGATAGGCCAACATTCTCTCCAGACAACCCTTGGGATGTTGCCCGAGTTATGGCCAACACTGGAGAAGCATTAATCATTATAGGTTCAGGACACGAACTAACAGTAGTAATGTTATTACCCAGTAATAACATGGCATTTTTCATGGGAAATCCTTTTGAGACACCTACAGTCAAGTACCCAGTGTAATATTTGCACTGTACATAAATTTTATGCAAAGGAACAGAATATATAGCTCCTCCAAATGCTTCCAATAAACTGAGGAATTCAAAGAAGTATTCTCTGAAAGGGGTAATATTCCTTCTCTGACAAGTGAGCAATATGCTCCAGTATCTCTAAAGGTATTTACTTTAGTTGGTTCCGAGTTTTCCTGAAGGGAAATAAGACTTTCGCAATAATAAGGGGCCATACCTTTTTCTACTTCTCTAGGGGACATGTTACTAGGGATATTAGAGATTTTCCCGATGGGTTGAGGTTTTTGGGGGCAGTTGGAACTGTTGTGACCTACTTTATTACACCTGAAGCAGACGACAGGCTTGCCCTTTACTCCCTGATGACGTTGCAAGTGGTGTCGTTCTGGCTGGTGCCTCTCTGGATATTGTTGTCGAGATGCTCCATAAGTAGTTTGCCTCTCCGCAGGGGGACCATATGTTGAGAAGCGTGGCTCACCAGGTGACTTAGTTGGATGACGTAAACGCTCTCCCTCCGGCTGGCACTTCATTCTCCAATGTTGTCGATCTCTGCTCACGCCAGACTGTTGAAAAGAGAGACGGGACCGCTCGGACAAGGAGCGGTTCGTTTCGAAGGTATCAGCCCACCTGGCTGCCTCCAATGCAGTGGTTAAGTCACGATCCTGCAGAAAGACACGAACCTCGGGTCCCACATACTCCAGCAGGTTATCAATCAGAATAAGCTGCACCAGCTCCTCAAAGTTAGAGACACCACTCGCTTTATACCAGCTGGTAAAAGCTTTGGTTTGCTGTCTCACAAAGTCCACCAGGGATTGACCAAGCTGCCGCCTGTTCAATTTGAAGGTCTTACGATATTTAGCTGGGATACATTTATATGCTCCCAACACTGTGGTCTTCACTATTTGATAATCAGAGAATTCAGCGTCAGTTAATACCGACGTAAATTCCTGTGCCTTACCCAATAATGCTGTATGAACCAACGCTGCCCAGTGCTGTTCCGGCCACCTCAAGGCTCGAGCCTGATTTTCGAAGCTTTCGAAAAATTGCTCTGGTTCGGCCTCATTGAAGCGGGGAACAAGCTGTACTGCTTTTTGTAAACTGAAATCGTTTACAGAATGCGAAAACTGCCTCCTTCCTCTTTCCCTATCAAATTCTTCCCTTGCGAATGCTCTCTGTTCCCTAGTTTGCTCCAGCGTGATTTTTGCCAGCTCAAGTGCCAAGGACGCTGATTCACCTCGAGACAACCCAGCTGCACTATACTGACCATCTTGCTCCGTAGGTGTATCATCTTCCTCATGCGAGAACATAGGAGTTTTTTCCCTAGCTCCCGTAGAGGGAGGAGTTTGATGTGCCATCTCTTCTTCAATAAGTTTGTCAGCAATAAGTGAACGCAGTTGCGCAGCTGTAAGAGTGCGTTTATAGGGAATGCCAATGGAACGAGCAATTTGCCAACAACGCTGTAGGGACAATTTAGGTAGGTTATGCAAAGTATATGCCGACACCAGGCGTCTGACTCGTCTAGGTGGCATAAGTTATTCGCTATGCACAGTACGAATACCCCAACGTAACACGTTAATTTGCAGAACACGCTTAGCTATGCACAGTACGATTCCAGAATACGCATACAAGCAAAGCCGACTGCACACAAGATTGACCGTAGCGAAGCGAGCACACTGAACAAGCTAGTAGCGAGCTGTTGAACGATCACACAATAGCAAGGCTGATCATAAGCAACTGACACGCAAAATTTGTAAAGCGAAGCGAGACAGCAAGCTACACAATGTTCCTGCTACAAGCTTCACCCTAAGCTCAACCGTTTCTCTAAGTCCAGCTCCAGCTCTCGGACAGGCTACCCATATTACAACCTAGGATTTCAAAGGCCTGTTATCCCAGGTGTAATGGGAGCAAAAGAAACACAGCAGAAAAAGTTTAGACTTATATTATCCTTCACCAATTTAGAACAGCAATATGTACACTATGTACAGTAATAAGTATAGTGCACGTCACGGTAAGCAAGGCAGAAATAGAAGCCACAAGATAGCAGACCGTGCTCAACCAGCTCTAGAATGGGAATGACAAGGGCAGACAGGAGAGCGGTATCCACATAACCTCTGCGATTGCCAATCCCACCTTCTTATTGGCTAGAACCTGGTCACTAGTTGAACGATGGGGCCCCATCACCAACTCTTAGCAACCTGGTTCGCTGGTTGGGGGAGATAGCCTGTAAATGAGGGTGTATCCATGCGCCGAATAAAGGTTACGTACTCTTTGCATGCCACAGCTCATCAACCTGGAAATTATAACGAAAATTCAACAATATATTTAGAGAGTACTAGTGATTTTATAGATTATCTCTCTCTCTTTCTCAACAGAAAGAGCAAAGTGCCCAATGACTTGTAGCTTCTGTGTCAGTTTTTTGGGTTTAAATCCTGTCGACTACATTATGTTCATTAAGGCTGAATTGTAAGCCACTTGGTAAGAACAATTTAGTTCCTAAAATTTAGATAAAAGTGAATTCAGTATCAATACACTGATGTATGTTTTATATATATATATATATATATATATATATATATATATATATATATATATATATATATATATATATATATATAATATATATATATATAAATATGTATATAAATATTCCGTGTGCATTGTCAAACGCTCTTATCTTAAGAATTCACGTGAGCTGACCTGAATTTGGCTTCATACTTATTCAACTGACCTATCACCACTACTACTAGTACTGCTGCTACTACTACTACTAGTAGTAGTAATAGTGGTAGTGCCACTACTACTGCCACTACCACAACCACTCACCAGCTAATAAAAACAAAACTTTCGCCTATGGAAAATCGGCAGCAGCAGCTGCAGCAGCAGCAGGCATCAGTTGAGTGACCAGCTCTTGGTTGCCTAGGTAACGGGAGGCTGAGGGCCTCCACTCCCTCCTCTCCACAACCCTTCATCACCCCTCTTCTCCCTGATCCCCAACCCCCCTTCTCTTGCCCCTCCACCCTCCGTCTCTACCACTTCCCCACCATTCATCCACTCCTACTTCCGTTTCTCCCCCTGTCTCGTGCATATTAGACTCATTTACTGTCCTGTGAGCCTTCTCCTTTGGTTAATCCCTCCAGGAGTCTTCTCTTCCCACTCTCCTTCCTTCTCCTCCTCCCCCTCCTCCTCTCTCAGAAATCCTTTAATCTCTCTTCCTTGATTATTTACTGTCAATAACTTCGGCGACCTAGAAGTTGAGCTTGTGCTGGGAAGTTACCAGGAGCAAGCAGGGTGATCATAGTCACTTTGATTTAGATTTAGTCAATTGAGCGGCTAGTGTATTGTGCACCCCATATCCATCCTTTTGGACGGTAGCACAAGAGCATATGGACTCACAAAAGGCCTAAGTATTAGGCCCCGAAAGGGTTAACAGGAGTACATTTGGATTTAGATCTACAGTTCACTTATCTGTTACAAGCTAATCTGGAAAATTTGCGTAATATATCTGATATCTTATTTTCATTAATAAGATATCTTGACATGTCACATAGGTTATTATACTGTCTACCTCTATATTCCTCAGTAAGTGAACAATTAAGCACACAGTGAACAAGATAGTAACCATAGGCTGGCCACATACTTTGCATTTGGTCCGATCATCATCTGTGTGTCTGCCACAAGTACTTGTAACCAAGCTTATGCCTGGCCCCTGCAACATCAGTCAGGCTATTCATATTGCAAGTTGCTCCATAAACAAACTTATCTACGTTCGTCTTTAAAGTGGGTTATATATCTACTCAGGCTTCTCAATTATTTACTTCTCTCCTAATATTCCTAACACTAGACACAGATATACCAAAGTTGTATTCTACATTCTCATTCGGGTTACTTTATCATGAAGGAGTAATCTATTGTATGATGGAATTCATAAAAATTGTACATTAATTCCTTTTTCTGGCTTCTCCAATGAGTATGTTGTTAGACTCGTTATGTGAGTCAAGAGTCTTCAGTGATAACATAGTAACAATTATAGAGTCAAGCCTAACTCGACAAAGTTAACTAGGGAGGTGACAACAAGAGCAGATTCAGCCCTGCCAGTAGACTCCTGCTTAGATCCATCAGTGTATATAACTTGTGATAAATTATTACTACCAGTCAGACGAAAAATTTCTTCCTGAGCAGTTGCTTTAACAAGTGATGAGCCTCTTGGGAAGGACTTGCAGGTATGTGATATTAAATGAACACATCTTCCATGGAGGGGTGGTTTACTCTTGTTGTCTACAGTGATACAATTCATGCAGGTTATAAAACTTAATATAAATGCATGTTTTCACGACCCATTTATATCTATGTGTATTTACTTCTAGACATTTAGTAAGATTCATAGTGACAGTGTTTGATTCGTTTCTCAACATTCTAATACCGAGTACAGTGTTAATCTCAATAATTCCATCACTGATACTAGAGACACCAAGTTCCTTCCTCAATATAAAGAATCTTGGTAGATTTAGGACAGCCAAGAATAATTCTGAGGGCTTCATTTTGCATTAGCTCCAAAGGGTCGAAGAAAACTTTTCCAGGATAATATCAACATGGGAGCAGCATAATCAAGGACCTAACATAGGCTATGTACATCATTCTCACTATTCTCAACATCAGCATCATAGTTGGGGTTATAGCCAGCAAAAGCTTTGACAGTATTTAGCCTTTATTTAATGCATTATCTGATTAATACTCGGTGAAAAGGGAAGCACTTTCATCAATATTTTGGCTCATAAAATCAGTTTCAACCTTCCTTCAGAAGCACTCTAGGTTTTTTTCTAATACGAGATGGAAGGTTTTCATGCCTGGATGTTTTGGACCAGTTATTTATGAGGTCATCTGCTTTTTCAAGAGGAAAGGAATGAGCCACATTACCAGTCTTTTTCCTGATTATTTTATGCATTTCCAAGCCAGACTTAAAGGGGTAGACCTATTAAACCCACTAACAAATTGTTCCCATTCTTGTTGCCTGAGTTCTTGCTTTCTATTCCTTGCATATGTTAGTGCAGCTTAGAACGTTCCGAGTAAGTCTTGGGTTCTACATTCACGGTATGCTTTACCAAACCTCCTAGCTGCTGCATGTGTTAAATTGCGTAGTTGCGAATCATTATAGTATTTACAACGGTATTTGTTGCCATTTATGGTTGAAGATTTATGTCGTCCTTTTCTGTTCACTTGATCTGTGAACACAGTCTCAGTAGTGGCAACTAAACCATCATTTAATTTTTGTGTGTTAATGGGCTCGTAATTCTTATACCATTGATCCAAGTGGTTAATAAAGCTATCTCTGTGTTGTGGTTTGAGAAGAAGTTTCCTCTTTCTGTATTTAGCTTCTTGTTGCTGGTGATATGATCAAAATTGACAGTTGTGAGTCTTGGGAAGTGATCAGATAGAAGATCCACTATGACAGTCATGCATCGTATATGATACATTAAATAGAAGGCACAGGTCTAGTATGCCACCATATATGTGAGTAGGCTCAGTAATGCCCACAGTTCGAACATTACCTTTCTCATTTAGAAATTTCATTAGTTTAGTTCCATTGGTGTTATAGACCCACCAATATTCTCATGTCTGGCATTAAAATCTCCAAGAATAAGGGCAGGTTCATTATTGATGTGATCTGGTAAAGCATCATGTCGAACCTGGTTCTCTGGAGCATAAAGATCAAAGATGTTGATGGAAAGTTGCCTGCATGTATTTTGACACCATGATACTGCATGCTTACTCGACTCTGCAGGACGAGGAGTGAATGTGGCAAGTTCTTTCTAACATACAACACACAACAGTTGGTTGACCTTAAGGTATAAGCTACATATCCCGTCAACTTTGGAGGTGATCCAACCTGTACTCGACAGTCCTGCAAACAGATACCATCAGTATACTTGACTGTACTAACATGATGTAAGTCAGGCAACCGCTTCCTAATGGAAGCAATGTTTCATGAAAAAAAAATTATAATTGATCCATTGTAGTTAGTTATTACAATCTCTTGCTCATAAGATGGTAAGACTATTATGTTTTGGCTTCAGTGTGTAAACACTTCATAACAAATAGCATAGCTTGTATATTTTGATTTTCATGGCGTTTTCTTCAGGCATTTTCCGGTATTTTACCAGCACTTTCCTAGGAAATGTTTGAAGCCAAGAATCATTGTCTTCTTCCTCACAAATTGTTGGAAACTGAATAGAGATTGCTGCGCTTGTGACATCATTTCTGTAATCAAAAGCACCATTCTGAGTAGCCCACGCGGGTTTAGCGCTTCGCTCGAATGAAACGGTCCTTTCCAGAAGCTGCCGTTGCTGAACAGAATTCTAATACACAACAGTGCCAACGGAAAACGTTAGCCCTGGCACTGCTGACTTGCTGGAGGTACCTGTTTCTCCCTGCTTAACTCTGATGCTCTACTGAGCGCTTCTGGCTCACAACCGAAGGATCAGGAATCAATCCCGGGCTGAGATGTTCGATAGATTTAATTACACCTAGACCCCACGTCCAACCAGCATTCGGTAGGTACCGAGTGTACTCACCTATATGTGGTTGTACGAGTCGATTCACAGCTCCTAGTCCCACCTCTTCACTGGTCGCTCCTTATACCCATTCTCTCTCTCCTGGCTCCAAGAGTCTTATCGTACCTTTTATTAAAGCTATGTATGGATCCCGCCTCTACCACTTCATTCTCCAGATTGTTTCACTTCCTGGCACCTCTGAGGCTGAATAAATACTTCGTAACATCCTTATGATTCATCTGAATCTTCAACTTCCAGTTATGCCCTCTTGTTCCTGTTTCCCACCTCTGAAACATTCAGTCTCTGTTCGCCTTGTCAATCTCTCTCAGTATTCTGTACGTCGTTATCATATTTCCCCTAGTCCTCCTGCCCTTCAGTGTCATCAGGCTGAGTTCCCTTAACTTCTCCTTCGGGACTAGTCTTGTTGCAAATCTTTGTACTGCTTCCTATGAGTTCCTCCTTGCGAGGAAAAATAGGGAAAAGAGTGTAATATATGTTAGAAATTATTATTATTATTATTATTATTATTATTATTATTATTATTATTATTATTATTATTGAAAAAAATATGTAGGTGTTTAAAGAGAGGTAGATGCCGAGGTAGAGAACACACAACAGAGTGAGAAGTGATAGACATGACCTTTCCTTTGTTGTGGTATATGAGGGAGAGTGACGTCAATGGTGGAGAGGGAGGGGAAGTGGGGGAAGGGGAAGTGTGAGGGGGAGGGGGAAGTGCGAGGTGAGGAGGAAAAATGTGGAGAGAGGGAGAGAGAGAACGAGAGCTATCACATCCATGTTATCCACTCTGCTTATCTCTCCTTGGTGATGTGGATTACATATCCTACTCACCTGGTCCCCTCTCCTTAGGATTTTTATTATCTATCCTGCAGATTTTTTTAATCCTATTTGGGATTGTTATAGTTTTATTACGATTATTTTACACTCAGATTTTCATTGTTTTGGGGCATTATCATTACCGTTAATACTACCACCATCACCACCACCATCACCACCACCACCATCACCACCACCACCACCACCATCATCACCACAACCACCACCATCACCACCATCACCACCACCACCACCACCATCATCACCACCACCACCACCATCACCATCATCACCACCACCACCACCATCACCACCATCACCACCACCACCACAACAACCACCATCACCACCACCACCATCACCACCACCACCACAACAACCACCACCACCATCACCACCATCACCACCACCACAACAACCACCATCACCACCACCACCACCACCACCACCACAACCACCACCATCACCACCATCACCACCACCACCACCACCACCACCACCATCACCACCACCACCACCACCACCACCACCACCACCACCATCACCACCACCACCACCACCATCACCACCACCACCACCACCACCACCATCACCACCACCACCACCACCACCACCACCACCACCGCCACCATCACCACCACCACCAGCTCCACCGCCACCATCACCACCGCCACCGCCACCATCACCACCACCACCACCACCACCACCACCACCACCACCATCACCACCATCACCACCATCACCATCACCACCACCACCACCACCACCACCACCACCATCACCATCACCATCACCACCACCACCACCACCATCACCACCACCACCACCACCATCACCACCACCACCACCACCACAACCACCACCATCACCACCACCACCACCACCACAACCACCATCATCACCACCATCACCACCATCACCACCACCACCACCATCACCACCATCACCACCACCACCACAACCACCACCACCACCACCACAACCACCACCATCACCACCATCACCACCATCACCACCATCACCACCACCACCACAACCACCACAACCACCACCATCACCACCATCACCACCACCACCACCATCACCACCATCACCACCACCACCATCACCACCACCATCACCACCACCACCATCACCACCACCACCATCACCACAATCACCACCATCACCACCACCATCACCACCATCACCATCACCACCACCACCACCACCACCACCATCACCACCACCACCATCATCATCACCACCACCACCACCACCACCACCACCACCATCACCACCACCACCACCACCACCACCACTAACAACAATATTACCACCACCATCACTATCACCATTAACAACAATATTACCACCACCATCACCACCACCATCACCACCACCACTAACAACAGCAATATTACTACCACCATCACCATCACCACCACCACTAACAACAGCAATATTACTACCACCATCACCATCACCACCACCACTAACAACAGCAATATTACTACCACCATCACCATCACCACCACTACTAACAACAACAATATTACCACCACCATCACCACCACCACTAACAACGATATTACACCACTATCACCACCACCACTAACAACAACAATATTACTACTACCACCACCACCACTAACAACTATATTACACCACTAACAACAACAATATTACTACTACCACCACCACCATTAACAACTATATTACACCACTAACAACAGCAATATTACTACCACCACCACCACCACCACCACCACCACTAACAACAACAATATTACTACCACCATCACCACCACTAACAACAATATTACCACCACCACCACTAACATCAATATTACCACCACCATCACCACCACCACTAACATCAATATTACCACCATCATCACCACCACCACTAACAACACTATTACCACCACCATCACCACCACCACTAACAACACTATTACCACCACCATCACCACCACCACTAACAACACTATTACCACCACCATCACCACCACCACTAACAACACTATTACCACCACCATCACCACCACCACTAGCAACAATATTACCACCACCATCACCACCACCACTAACAACACTATTACCACCACCATCACCACCACCACTAACAACATTATTACTACCACCATCACCACCACTAACAACAACGACAATATTACCACTACCATCACTATCACCACTAACAACAACAATATTACCACCACCATCACCACCACCACTAACAACACTATTACCACCACCATCACCACCACCACTAACAACATTATTACTACCACCATCACCACCACTAACAACAACGACAATATTACCACTACCATCACTATCACCACTAACAACAACAACATTACCACCACTAACAACAACAATATTACCACCACTCTCACTACCACCACTAACAACAACAATATTACCACCACCATCACCACCAACACTAACAGCAACAATATTACCCCCACCATCACCATCACCACCATCACTAACAACAACAATATTACCACCACCAACACTAACAACAACAATATTACCACCACTCTCACTACCACCACTAACAACAACAATATTACCCCCACCATCACCACCATCACTAACAACAACAATATTACCACCACCAACACTAACAACAACAATATTACCTCCACCATCACTACCATCACTAACAACAACAATATTACCACCACCATCACCACCATCACTACAACACATAACCAATCACAGAAGTCGATTGAGGTTCAAATGACATTGATGAATATGGGATATTAAACTTCAATTGATAGCTGCATCCATCATTGGTGGTAGAGGTGGTGGTGGTAGTAGTGGTGGTGGTGTGGTGGTGGAGATGGTAGTAGTGGCAGTGATGGTGGTGGTAGTGGTGGAGGTAGTGGTGGTGATGGTGGTAGTGGTTGTGGTAGTGGTGGTAGTGGTAGTGGTGGTGGTGGTAATGGTTGTAATAGCAGTAACAGTGGTGGAACTAATGCAGACTCAAATCCCCAGAAATCTTCTTGACTGTTCTGATGCTACCAGAGTTCTTAATATAAGGAAGGAACTTGGTGTTACAAGATCGCTGATTGGCTAATCCTGATGAACACTGTACTTTGTATTAGAATGCTTAAAAAGTGAGCCTGAATCCAACACTAGAAATCTTACCAGGTGTCTAGATGTAAATGAACACAGATCTTAACGGGTTGAGAAAACATGCAATTAAGTTATAGTTAACAACGTGCACGAAGTGTATCTCTGAAGACAGCACGAGCACCTCACCCCTCCATTAATGTTGTACTTATTTATTTCATTTAACACGTGTTGAAGCTCCTCGCAAGAAACTCATCTCAAGTAATCCTTTTCTTAAAGCAACTGCAAAGGTAACTAATCCAGAAGAAATTTCTGGCTTAACTTATAGTGATAATATATCACAAATTATGTACACTGATGGATCTAAGCAGGAGTCTACTGGCAGGGCTGCATCTGCTCTTGTTGCTCTCGCTCTAGATGAGAATTATAGGAATTATGTTGAATTAGACATAAGAATTAACAGCTGGAAATCTACACTACAAAAATGAATTGTTTGCTACCTTCATGGTACAAGAGTTTACTTATGACGTTGAGCTTGACTCCCTGATCATCAGTGATTTTATTGCATCACTGAGGACACAATAACTTTAATAACCCGCTCACTGGAGAAGCCAGGAGCAGATATTAAAAATCAGAATAATAGCCAGTTAATTAACGTAAAATTCTCATGAATTTCATTGATAATTGAATAACTCCTGCATGATAAAACTGTTAAATTAACAAAATAAAACACCTTGAACAAAAATGTAGAATATAACTACAGTGTATCTGTGCCAAGTACACACAGAAGAGAAGTAAATAATGTAGTTGAATATCACTGGAATAAATTCAGATACCTTAATTCATCTATAAATCACTATTGTAACTTGAACGTTAATAAGCCCATTTACAGAGCAATTTGCAATGTAAACAGATCGACTGATGCATTGACCAGACATATATATGCTTCCCCACCAGTACATAGTGCCTTGCAATAAGAACCTGCCTTCCATGGGCCAGTAGGCCTTCTGCAGTGTTCCTCCATTCTTATGTTCTTATATATGAGGCAGCCTTATGCGTACTAGAACAATATATGCTTGATTCTTAACCCCTTTTTAAGGGCCTAGTTCCTAAGGGTTTGTTTATCTATGCTCCGGCGCTGCCGTCCACAGGATGGATATAAGCTGAGTAATAAATTACTCTCTTGGGCAGTAAAATCTAATCGAAATCTTCGGGGCTACGAAAAAAAATAGATAAAGTTTCTTATGATAAGTAACGGCAAGGGAAAACAATATTATGTTGCAGGAGATGGTCATAAAATGTTGCAGATAGTAAGTCTTAGAAAGTAGTATTTGGCGAGTGAAGAGTGCAGAGAGTGCAGCTGCAGTAAGAAAGTGAGAAGTGAAGTGAGTTGCAAGAGGATGGTGAGAGTGTTACAAAAAACGCGATTCTAAAAGCTTAGAGATCTCCAGTGAATACTAGAAAGGACTGCCCTTCTAGCATCCAGC
This sequence comes from Cherax quadricarinatus, assembly GCF_038502225.1. NCBI lineage: Eukaryota > Metazoa > Arthropoda > Malacostraca > Decapoda > Parastacidae > Cherax > Cherax quadricarinatus. The sequence goes on along the minus strand of NC_091339.1, from coordinate 17,168,900 downwards.
CTGTTACTGGGTTTTCGTAACAAGTAGTCAGTATCCTTGTCCAATTATCCATTAAAATTCAGTATGGTTCAATAGTGCTTTAGGATTACAACTGGTAGGCTACTAACTAGAGAAATTAAAATTTAATAAATTTATTAAGTATATAAGTTGTCTAGAGGTATATTATTAAAGTAAATTAAATCACATCAATCAAAATAAAATCAATCTCTCGAGTTCAATATTATTGTGCTGAAAGCACATATCACATTTATAATTCTTAAGTACCGTCAGGTACATTAACATTTAATAAGATATTACAAATATGTACATGTGTGTGTATGCGTGTAAGTGCTCTTAAGTAGTTAGCTATGTCTCAATACTCGAATAAGACTTAAACAAGTGACTGACAAAGTCCTCAAATAAACTAACTTCTTGACCGACTGGCAACCCGAACAGTCTGCTTGAACAACAAAGAATGCTAAGCCCAATAGCAATGCAATATGCGACTGCGACACAATCAGGATCAAGGAGATAATATAACGACACTAAGTAGGGACCATCAGCAGATCCTCCACCAAAGTTACAAAACTCCCATAATACTGAATCTTCGTTCAGCATAGGAAAACTCGACTGTGACAATGCACAGAAACCAGTACAAAATTAGGTCAGAAGCTATAGCTAAGGACCTGAGATGTTCAGAGTGTCTATGTGACACACAACCTCAGTACAACGTCGAAAATCACTAAGTCTTTACAATGTTCTGAGAACAAAGTTCTACAGAACTAACAAGAATAATGAGACAGACAATCTGCCCAACCACCAAGCGAGTCTCCAGCAGACTCAGACAGACAATGTCCAACCAGCAAGCGAGTCTCTAGCAGACTCAGACAGACAATGTCCAACCAGCAAGCGAGTCTCCAGCAGACTGTCAGACAGACAAGCTGTCCAACCAGCAAGCGAGTCTCCAGCAGACTCAGACAGACAAGCTGTCCAACCAGCAAGCGAGTCTCCAGCAGACTGAATACTTCACACGAGGTGAGGACACCCCCCCCCCTCGATCACGTGATAGCTACGTGGACAACTGCAGCTCAGAAGCCGGCAGTATAACGAGCGACAAGCGATAATTACAGTAGTTTGACAATCAAGCCTAACTGAGCACATTTTATATACATCCTAACAACATAAGCTAAATAACAATATAAAAGTCAAATAATAATATAAAGTCATACATTTACGATTTAGCTATTATCGCAAATATAAGCAATATAAAATTAAATGAAAAGGTAATATACATTATATATACATAATAATCATTGTAACCCATTCAGGGGTTGCAACACCCCCCCCAACACGACAGAGGGTCGCACTAGGAGTTGCATGAATGTCTTTCACATTATTTCTGGTTACTCATATCAATATTATCAATATCAATATTAACGAGTCTCTCTTGTGCCAAGCACCTCTACAATTTCACAGCGTCCGTCACTAGGATATGCCTCTAGTTCTAGGGCAGGACACAGTATTGTATCTGCTCATACTCGTGGTTATGTACATCAGTGTAGAGACAGGATAGCGCTGACAAGGAGGGCACGTTGAGGCTCGATCATAGTAGAGGAGACTGCATTCCACTCTTAAGTAGTGGTTGTGGAATGCTAGGCAGTATGAACATCTGAGTATGAAACAGCTTAAGGTGTGTAGTGAGGGGGGGGTCTGCGGCAGGACAGTGTTGCGTCACGCGCAGTACCATCTCCCACACCACACTACTCACTCAACACTCAGCTTGTCTCCTCCTCACACAACATTACTGTGAATATATAAATATAATAATTAGACATGACATGAGTATATATAGTTAATATGGGCTGGAGGGATTAAGTTACTTTACTGAATTTGACATAGCAAGTAACAAAAGGTATTTGGGCATAAAATTACGTAAATTTAATGTAACTGATAATTATTAAGGACGAGACAGAGCGTCAGCAATTACATTACAATGACCACTTATGTGTTTTATACTAATAGAATAAGGTTGGATTCTGAGGGCCCACCTCATGATCCTAGCATTTTTACTTTTCATGGTATTTATATAAGTGAGTGGATTGTGGTCAGAAAAAACGTTAATTTTAAATGGGGAAGTGCCCAAATACACGTCAAAATGTTCCAAGGACACCACAAGAGCTAGAGCCTCTTTCTCAATAGTGGCATAATTTTTCTGGTGTCGTTTAAGCTTAGATGAATAGTAACATATAGGATGGAGAATATCAGTGGATGTTGACTGTTGGAGCAGCACAGCATCCACTGCATAGCCACTCGCATCTATATGTAAAAAGAAGGGAAGATTGAAATTAGGACTCTTCAACACAGGAGCAGAGGATAACAAACGTTTCAACCTTTTGAACGAGTCTGAACAATCTCTAGTCCAGGTGAACTGAACTTTGCTACTAGTAAGCTCAGTGAGCGGAGCTGCAATCTGAGAAAAGTTTGGACAGAACCTGCGATAATATCCTGCCATACCCAGGAATCTCTGTACTCCTTTCCTATCCTGTGGCACTGGAAATTCAGAAATTGCACGAACCTTAGCCTCAATAGGAGCAACCTCACCTTGGCCGATACAAAAGCCTAGATAGGTAATCTTGGCTTGACCAAAACTACATTTAGCTAAGTTAACAGTGAAGTTGTAGTGCGCCAGTCTCTCGAACAATGCTCTGAGACGCGTCAAGTGCTGTTCCCACTCGTCACTGTACACCACTAAGTCGTCAAGGTAGGCTTCTACTCCTTCTAAGTTGTGGGTCAACTCGTTCATTATACGTTGGAATGAAGAAGCCGCGTTACATAGGCCGAAGGGGGTGACGAGGTAGTTAAACAATCCATCTTGAACAGTAAAAGCAGATATTTCTTGAGCACGTTCAGTAAGCGGGACTTGATAATAGCCTCGTAAGAGATCTAAACGGCTGACAAACTGGGCTCCTGACACACGGTCAATAAGGTCGTCAATGCGAGGTAGAGGATAACCATCAGGCAAGGTGACAGAGTTCACTTTCCTGTAATCAGTGCACATCCTGAAACTACCGTCAGGTTTAGGCACTAAAATACAGGGAGATGCCCATGGACTTTTACTGCGTTCAATAAGTCCGTGAGATAACAGAAAATCAACCTCTTCTCTCAATGCTTTATGCTTTGTTGGACTCATTCTATATGGTGATTGCTTAATGGGTGATGCTCCCTGTACATGAACGTCATGTACACCCAGAGTACAACGTTTAGGAACATCACCGAATAATTCAGGGAAATGCAAAATCATGTTTTTAATGTCACCAGCTTTATCAATCCCAAGGTTACTAAGAAAATCGTCTAGTGATTGTAGAGTCACTGAATTTTCTAAACGAACCTCTATACCTCAATAGATGTCAGGTAGACTGACGTTTTCTTCCTCTGTCCTAGGAAGAATAGAAGTAGTAGGTAGAGGACTAGCGTAGTATGCCTTGAGCTGGTTAACATGGTACACATGATTAGATTACTTTTTCCCAGGCGTACGTACCAAATAATTTACGTCGCTAAGCTTTTTCACTACTTCCAGGGGACCATCATACCTGGCTTGTAGAGCATGACCTGGTACTAATTTCCTAGCCATCACCTTATCTCGTGCTTTAAAAGAACGAGAGACAGCATGCTTGTCATAATGTTGCTTCATTCTAGCTTGGGCTGAAACTAGGTTTTTCGAAGCTAGCTCTCTAGCGGCTGTCAAATGTTGCTGCATTAATGAAGGTGAAGTACTCAGTGATGGATTTGATTTTCCTGTCCACACGTCTTTTAACACTGCGAGAGGACCACGCACTTGATGTCCGAATATTAGTTCAAACGGACTAAACCCGAGACTTTCTTGCTCACTTTCTCTCATAGCGAACAGAAGAAAAGGTATACCCTCATCCCAGTCTCTAGAAAAATGTTCACAATAAGCTCTCATCATGGACTTCAGTGTCTGATGAAATCTCTCTAGAGCACCTTGTGACTGTGGATGATAACTGGTTGAAAGTATAGACTTTATTCCTAGGTGGGATAATGCTTCTCGAAAGATCTTAGAAGTGAAATTAGATCCCTGATCTGACTGTATCTCTCGTGGCAATCCAACCTGGGAGAAAAATTTCATCAGCGCTCTCACAATAGCACGAGCATTAATTTTTCTCATAGGAATAGCTTCGGGATAGCGTGTTGCAGCGTCCATAATAGTAAATAGGTATTGGTTTCCTAGTTTGGTTCTAGGCTAAGTAGATACAGGTGTAGCATACACTGTACTAGTATTAGGCTGTGTCATCCCACCAGCTACACTCTGTACTATAGTGTCAGTGAGGCGGGAAGGTGTGAGCGAGAACTGAGCTACACTAGGCTCAGACACGAGGCTCACTACTGCTCTAGTTGCTCTTTCTTCATCAAATAGAATCATACTTACTAATTGTGACACTAGACTTTCTGAATCTGAATCATAATCAGACATCTCTGTATGAGCAGGAAACAATATATCTTTAATTAATACTCTGACAGTTTCTGCGGTGTAATTCCTGTTATACGTCACACCGAGATATTTGGCTACTTGCCAACACGTCTGAAGTTTTAATGTACTTAACTCAGACAAAGTCAGAGTATCAATTAACTGTTTCACTTTGGCATACATCACGAAAATAATTGTACTACGAGAGAGTGATTATGGGAAACTATAATCCTAATAGGAATTTTAGTGTTAGTTGTCTTAGAGTTAGAACTCATAAACAGTATTTCCATCTCCTTGGATCAAGAGACTCAGTCAGGTACATACATCCACCTGGTATGTTGTACAAGACTAAACTCAAAGTCTTCAGATTAGGAAAGTACTCAAAGTGTTTGATCATAGAAGTACTAGTATGTCAAACTGGACAATTTCTCCAACACCTTGGATCAAAAGATCCCGGACAGGCCCCCATTTGTTACAAAAAACGCGATTCTAAAAGCTTAGAGATCTCCAGTGAATACTAGAAAGGACTGCCCTTCTAGCATCCAGCCTGTTACTGGGTTTTCGTAACAAGTAGTCAGTATCCTTGTCCAATTATCCATTAAAATTCAGTATGGTTCAATAGTGCTTTAGGATTACAACTGGTAGGCTACTAACTAGAGAAATTAAAATTTAATAAATTTATTAAGTATATAAGTTGTCTAGAGGTATATTATTAAAGTAAATTAAATCACATCAATCAAAATAAAATCAATCTCTCGAGTTCAATATTATTGTGCTGAAAGCACATATCACATTTATAATTCTTAAGTACCGTCAGGTACATTAACATTTAATAAGATATTACAAATATGTACATGTGTGTGTATGCGTGTAAGTGCTCTTAAGTAGTTAGCTATGTCTCAATACTCGAATAAGACTTAAACAAGTGACTGACAAAGTCCTCAAATAAACTAACTTCTTGACCGACTGGCAACCCGAACAGTCTGCTTGAACAACAAAGAATGCTAAGCCCAATAGCAATGCAATATGCGACTGCGACACAATCAGGATCAAGGAGATAATATAACGACACTAAGTAGGGACCATCAGCAGATCCTCCACCAAAGTTACAAAACTCCCATAATACTGAATCTTCGTTCAGCATAGGAAAACTCGACTGTGACAATGCACAGAAACCAGTACAAAATTAGGTCAGAAGCTATAGCTAAGGACCTGAGATGTTCAGAGTGTCTATGTGACACACAACCTCAGTACAACGTCGAAAATCACTAAGTCTTTACAATGTTCTGAGAACAAAGTTCTACAGAACTAACAAGAATAATGAGACAGACAATCTGCCCAACCACCAAGCGAGTCTCCAGCAGACTCAGACAGACAATGTCCAACCAGCAAGCGAGTCTCTAGCAGACTCAGACAGACAATGTCCAACCAGCAAGCGAGTCTCCAGCAGACTGTCAGACAGACAAGCTGTCCAACCAGCAAGCGAGTCTCCAGCAGACTCAGACAGACAAGCTGTCCAACCAGCAAGCGAGTCTCCAGCAGACTGAATACTTCACACGAGGTGAGGACACCCCCCCCCCCTCGATCACGTGATAGCTACGTGGACAACTGCAGCTCAGAAGCCGGCAGTATAACGAGCGACAAGCGATAATTACAGTAGTTTGACAATCAAGCCTAACTGAGCACATTTTATATACATCCTAACAACATAAGCTAAATAACAATATAAAAGTCAAATAATAATATAAAGTCATACATTTACGATTTAGCTATTATCGCAAATATAAGCAATATAAAATTAAATGAAAAGGTAATATACATTATATATACATAATAATCATTGTAACCCATTCAGGGGTTGCAACATGGAGTGAGTTAACAAGAGGAGGGTGAGAGTGGAGTGAGTTAACAAGAGAAGGGTAAGAGTGGAGTGAGTTAACAAGAGGAGGGTGAGAGTGGAGTGAGTTAACAAGAGAAGGGTAAGAGTGGAGTGAGTTAACGAGAGGAGGGTGAGAGTGGAGTGAGTTAACAAGAGGAGGGTGAGAGTGGAGTGAGTTAACAAGAGAAGGGTAAGAGTGGAGTGAGTTAACAAGAGAAGGGTGAGAGTGGAGTGAGCTAACAAGAGGAGACTGAGAGTGGAGTGAGTTAACAAAGAAGAGGGTGTGTTGTTGCAAGAGGAAAGAGTGCAACAAGTCCTGCAAAGTTGATGAATGGCTTCACTTTATTATTGTTGAAGGAACACGAGACACCACTCTCGTAGCCATACTGCAAAGATGTCATCACACACACACACACACACACACACACACACACACACACACACACACACACACACACACACACACACACACACACACACACAGAAAGAGATACGATAAAGCTCATGGAGCAGGGAGAGAGTGGACCTAGTAGTGACCAGTTAAGAGGAGGGGCCAGGAGCTGTGACTTAACTCCCGCAACCACAAATAGGTAAGCACAAACAGGTAAGCACACACACACACACACACACACATACACACACACACACACACACACACACACACACACACACACACACACACACACACACACACACACACACACACACAAACACACACAAAACCCCCCACACAACACAAAAGAATAACACCACCACAGTCATACACATGACCCTCAACAAGGATGTTTTCCGCTTTACAGCCGCAGAACACAAACTCTAACTCACCTTAACTCTAGAAAAAAATAAAAAAAATGATAGATTCTCAACTTTAAATTGCGAGCAAAACTGAAAATACTGGAATATATCAAATATACATTAAAGCCACGTAGTTTGCCTAAATTTAGTGCCAGTATGAAGTGTTCGGTATTTTATCTGGAAAATACTTTACTGGTTCGTAGGATTAAAAAAAAAATATTACAACAAATAATTTAGGAAAAAATAAAACGCTGTCGGAAATTAATAAAAATTTACTCGCAGCGTTTTAAAAGAAAACTTAAATTTTAGCTGCAGAATTTGGAATTTCCCCCCCCCCAAAAAAAAAGGGGGACTTTTTTAATTTTTGTCATAACATAAACAATTGTGTGTTCAGCTACATCCAGATTATATGAATCGCTAAACCCATGTGGGTAATTCCGGGTACGGAGTGGTGTATGCTTGACCCTCAGTTAGCTCTGTCCAGCTGGAGACACATGCTACAGACAGATGTGAGGTATATTAGACTTGCCGGATGTGTCTATAAGTAATTCTGGATACATTCGTCTTACTTTTTGTTTTTACAGTTGCTATTGATTTGTGTTCGTTCACCTACTCTTTTTCATTGCATGTTATTCTAATTTCTTAACTAATCTCTGGAGTGATACTGTGTCAAATACTTCCATGTAATCCAAGAAAACCAGTCCACCCAGAACTGTACTGAAGATTAAGGCACATGTGCAACAGTTGGGTATCTTAATTGATGAAACGTTTCGCCTACACAGTAGGTTTCTTCAGTCAAATACAAAGGTAGCAGTTGAAGTGAAATAAAGATGATGTAATCAGTCCATCAACCTTGGAGAAAACGTATTTGATGTGGCCGGTCCCTCAGGGTGGAGAAGAGTGCAGTTACATGGTCTGGAACGATATCGTTCCAGACTATGAAGATGAACTGTCATGGAACTCGGGCAGATTTGTAACACAGAATTTCGAACCCCAAAATCCGTGCTGATTTTCCATCAAGTACGTTTATCTCTCCAAGTGTCCCAATATTCTTTTGCCTTTCTGTCTTCTTAAGATCTTTTACCAGTGTGAATGTAACAGGTAATGGCCTGTAATTTAATGTCTTCTGTGTAGTCCCCTTTTTATATAGGGACTAAATTTACCTGTGTCCTTTTCTTTAACACTTATGCTGACTGGAGAGATTGATTGTAGATCTAAGTTACACAGTTGTTCTGCTTCTCTCAGTACCCATGGAGGTAAGTTATCTGGTCCCTTTTCTTTTGTAATATCAAGCTCATTTAGGAGTCTCATAATTTCGTTGTCAAGCTAATGTTTTCTAGTACGTGTTGATCTAATCTGACAAAACTGCATTCCGACAACTCTCCACTTTCTTCAGTTAAAACCTTTTTGAATCTTTTGCTAAGTTCTTCACGTATGTCTGTCATTTTCCGTCAGTTTGCCATCCTTCTTCCTTAGCCTTATTCACTTGATCCTTCACAGGTGTCGCTTCTCATATATGACTGCTTCTCAGTTTCTCTTCTTATTCGTACGTATTTTCTTGTGGCTCTCTGATTTGCTCTATATGTCTTCCCAGCCTTCTTGCTCCTTCCTTTGGCCTCTCTGCATTCCTGGTTTAGCTATGAATTTTCTCTGCTTTTTTTTCTTGTCTCTTTTCTTCATGAATGGTATAAATCTTTTCTGTGCCTGTTGGCACAGTATTTTCCCCTACTTTTCTTTCCAAATCCGCTTATCTGAGAAGGTTTCTCGTTCCATCATAGTCTTTCCGTCTGCAGTGTCCTTTTCTGTTAGTTTCTCCATTCCCTTTTCGTCCAGGTATTCAGAACTTAGTACTGTTTGACTGTTGGCAACTAGAGGTCCCCCATAAGTAATTTAAGCTATGTCATATTGATGTTGTGACAAACCCAGGTCGAGTCTTCCTGGCTCATCTCTATTCACTCTCGCTGTTTCCTTCACTGTTTCTATAGGTTTCGCTCTCCAAGTTTCTAGTCCCCTATGGAAGGCCCAGTTTTCCCATTCAGTCTCCTTGTGATTGAAATCCCTTAGAATTAAGGGTCTAGTTTTTGTCTACTTGGTCTTTTTGCCTCTGTCACCAACGTATGAACCCTTGTCCTGTTATTCTGTTCATACTTTTCCCCTGGCCTCATCTTGCCATTATTATATTTGTCTCTCCGGACATTGCAGTACCTGTTATATATTCACTGAAATCCCTGTTTACATGTTTCTTAAGTCCTCAAATCTCCAATGAATTCCTAACTATCAGTGATTCTTATCCTTCTTTATTTTAAATTTTTTCCCTTAATATTTACTAGCCCTCTGAATATATCACATTTGTCGTTATTCCTGAGAATTTTGTCCTCATTTCATTTTTCTCTCCTCTTTCTTTCGTGACTTCACATTTCTTGGTAACTCCATCTGAGTATCACCCTCTGTGTCTTTGCTTTCATTCTGGAGAAACTTAAAAAGGGTTCTGTTTCTCATGTCTCTTTTTCTACCTTTCCTTACTCCTCCTCCTTCTCCTTCTTCTCCTCTCCCTCCTCCTCCTCCTCCTTCATTCAATCTTCCGCGACACAGACTGCGTCATATCCGCTCAGATTTTAATTGACTCTCATTACTAGTCTCTTTGTTTCTACCCTCATAAACAGAATTCTTAAAAGTTTTATCTTTCCTACTACATATCTTTCTATCCTGAAAAACCACAGTTAAAAAAAAATTAAAAAAAACTTTTCTTCCATCAATTCTTTAATTTGCTTTTCCTCTTCCCTTCTCGCTTCCTTCTCTGGCTTTCCTGTTTCGTCATTGTTTTCCTTTCCATCTTTAATCCTCAGAGCCTTTTACCATTTTTACTGTCTTCTCCCTCCTGTCCTGTGTGTTGAAATGTGTTAGTTGCCACTTGTTAAAGGCAGTTGTCGCTAGAAACTCAGTTTTGTGTGGGTATTAATATATGTGTGTGTGTGTGTGTGTACTCACCTATTTGTGGTTCAAATTGTCGATTCACTGCTACCGGCCCCGCCTCTTCGCTGGTCGCTACTAGGTCCACTCTCTATCCCTGCTTCATGAGCTTTATCATACATCTTCTTAAAGCTATGTATGTTTCCTGCCTCCACTACATCACTCCCCACATGGTTCCACTTCCTGACAATATGTGTGTTTGTGTGTGTGTATGTGTGTGTGTGCATGCTTTTTGTGCTTGTGTACGTGTGTGTGCTCACTAAGAGTACACACACATTGTGTAACGTCAGTCATGTTAATAAACTCTTGACTCGCGTTTAGTACACAATTTTCATTCTTGATATCATGTCAACCGTTCAGTTGACATGATATCAGAGACACTGAGCTACCTTCCCTTCCTTACAAGGCTGATTTAGGTCAGACAGTGCCTGTCAGAACCTGGTATTAATGTGAGAACAAGGCGAGGTCAAACAAAATGTGGAGAGGATGAACCTGACGAGAGAAATGAGCAGGAGTTCCGACGTATGTATGTGAGGAGAGACGCCACACTGTCTCAGGCTATTCATAGCCTGGCACCTGCCATACTGTGTCTGGCACCTGCCAGACAGTGTCTGCCACCTGTCAGGAAGTGTCTGCCACCTGTCAGGCAGCGTCTGGCACCTGCCAGGCAGTGTCTGGCACCTGTCAGGCAGTTTCTGCCACCTGTCAGGCACTGTCTGCCACCTGTCAGGCAGTGTCTACCACCTGCCAGGCAGTTTCTGCCGCCTGTCAGTGTCTACCACCTGTCAGGCAGTATCTGCCACCTGTCAGGCAGTATCTGCCACCTGTCAGGCAGTGTCTGGCACCTGTCAGGCAGTTTCTGCCACCTGCCAGGCAGTTTCTGCCACCTGCCAGGCAGTTTCTGCCACCTGTCAGGCAGTTTCTGCCACCTGTCAGGCAGTATCTGCCACCTGTCAGGCAGTGTCTGTCACCTGTCAGGCAGTGTCTGTCACCTGTCAGGCAGTGTCTGTCACCTGTCAGGCAGTGTCTGTCACCTGTCAGGCAGTGTCTGTCACCTGTCAGGCAGTGTCTGCCACCTGTCAGGCAGTGTCTGCCACCTGTCAGGCAGTGTCTGCCACCTGTCAGGCAGTGTCTGCCACCTGTCAGGCAGTGTCTGCCACCTGTCAGGCAGTGTCTGCCACCTGTCAGGCAGTGTCTGCCACCTGTCAGGCAGTGTCTGTCACCTGTCAGGCAGTGTCTGTCACCTGTCAGGCAGTGTCTGCCACCTGTCAGGCAGTGTCTGTCACCTGCCAGACAGTGTCTGCCACCTGTCAGGCAGTGTCTACCACCTGTCAGGCAGTTTCTGCCACCTGTCAGGCAGTATCTGCCACCTGTCAGGCAGTGTCTGCCACCTGTCAGACAGTGTCTACTACCTGTCAGGCAGTATCTGCCACCTGTCAGGCAGTATCTGCCACCTGTCAGGCAGTATCTGCCACCTGTCAGGCAGTGTCTGCCACCTGTCAGGCAGTGTCTGCCACCTGTCAGGCAGTGTCTGCCACCTGTCAGGCAGTGTCTGCCACCTGTCAGGCAGTGTCTGGCACCTGTCAGGCAGTGTCTGGCACCTGTCAGGCAGTGTCTGGCACCTGTCAGGCAGTGTCTGTCATCTGTCAGGCAGTGTCTGGCACCTGTCAGGCAGTGTCTGGCACCTGTCAGGCAGTGTCTGGCACCTGTCAGGCAGTGTCTGCCACCTGTCAGGCAGTGTCTGTCACCTGTCAGGCAGTGTCTGGCACCTGTCAGGCAGTGTCTGGCACCTGTCAGGCAGTGTCTGGCACCTGTCAGGCAGTGTCTGGCACCTGTGTATTTTGAGTACACTTTTTGTTGCATCATGCCAACAGGGGAGGACTGAGACCTACGGGTGCAGAGCAAAACGTTGACAGTCAACCACCATTCCGTTCAGAGAAGGATGAAGGGAGGGTGTGAATGAGGTTTTAAGTGGTAGGTGCATGAGCATCCAGCAGGCGCGTGTAAGCAAGTGAGATCGAGAAGTGGAAACATGTAGCTTTACGGATTCCATGTGCTATTGGAGTGAGAGCAGATCGGAAAACAGGTAGCTGGACTTGAGTCCTGGAAGTGGTTCCTCTCTCTCTCTCTCCCTTATATATATATATATATATATCTCTCTCTCTCTCTCTCCCTTATATATATATATATATATATATATATATAGAGAGAGAGAGAGAGAGAGAGAATGTATGTGTGTTTCGACATTCTGACTGGCGGTATATCAAGTGTCAGGTCACAGTCATTACTGACCAAGGTATGGAACACACACTCTTAAGACACTCTCCAGCCACGCCACACACTGTAATGCTTATAACTTACAGAGGACACCAGCTGCGACCCAACTCTCATTGTCACGAGACGCATCCCACCCGAGACCAAGTCTAGCTCTTGTCCCCTTTTTTTTATCTATGATCTATGAAAACATAATAAGCCATTTTACAGTAACAAAAAAGTGCTGTCTTCCACACTGAGTGGCTGCCATTTATCAGTCTGTAGACATAATATATCTAGCAGTGAACCAGTCCATTTTGTGGGATTTTTCACGTATATGTCAACTCATTCTCCAACTGTTTTTATTGAGCGTGCGAGGGGATACCGACGCACGGATACCGGGGGGTATCCATACCCCTCGGGGTCTATTTGGTAATCCCCCTTATGAATGCTAGAAGGCAGTTGAACAGTCTTGGGGCCCTGACACATATTGTGCTATCTCTTAATGTTCTCACGGCAGCGCTGCTTTTACCTGGGGGGGGGGGAAGTATGTTGCACCGTCTGCCGAGTCTTTTGCTTTCATGGGGTATGGGAACCAAATAATGGGACTGTGGGAACTAAATAATGGGGGTATGGAAACAAGATAATGGGGGTATGGAAACCAAATAACGCTGGTATGGAAACTAAATAATAGAGGGTATAAGAACCAAATAATTGGGGTATGGGACTCGATCTCTGAACAATTTGTCGTTTTTCAACAAATATGATAAAATCATTGCAATTTTCTTTTAGCTGAACCGTTGCTGTCCATAAGTCAAGTAAAACCAATAACTTGGTTTTACTGATACCTAATAGAACTGGTAATGATGATTTCCACAGTCTGATGAATAGGGTATCAGTTCATATTTGGCAATCCATTGTGGGTCTGCAATCGTAAAATGCTTAGAAACTCCTAATATTAAGTTTTACTGACAGACGTAAGCCGACTGTTGCATTTCATTAAAAGAAACTAGATATGTATGAATAACGTTCAACGTAGTATGCTGTAAGATCGGACAGAAATCAACTGAACGGTCTTTCGGATTAAACTGAACGATCTAATTGCAAAAGTTACGTCTTTTATAGCTTGAGGCTGAGGTGCCACAAGTGCTACTCGGACAGACTACTAGCAAAAAAAAATAATAGCGACTCTCGCCTGGGATAAATATTGTGCATACAGTATATGGAGAATTCAGCGCAGGACGGGCTGGAGGCTCGATCCACAGTCTGCTATTCACGAGAGAGAGACACACACTAGCTTGGTTGATGAGGTTTAAAGCCAATCGACTACTTCAGGGTCATTAAGACTGCACATAACCAGGGAATAAAATACACTCTCAGCATATACAAAGACACTCTGAGAGAAATATACCCCTCGGTGTAAATCCCTTATTACACCAGAATCGATGCTTCCCTTCCAACTCTTAGTGAACCTCAGAGAACCCAACCCCTTGCTGTCAGAGGAAACTGACAGGAACAGCTAGTTAAACTTTTGCGGAAGCTAGGAAGACTCCGAACATGAAGACTGCCACAAATGAGTAAGAGGAATATACCGTGTTGTATAAGAAATATTCCTGGAGAGGGTTTTAGGGGTCAACGCCCCCGCGGCTCGGTCTGAGACGAGGCCTTGCAACACCCTGAGGTGTGTTCCTCTCAGCGTGTATATGCTGCGAGTTTACTCCTATTTTAGGGATTAAAGTATTCTTGTTTGGTGGCTAGAAGGTTACATGAGGCCTTTAATGACCCTTTGTGTAGTTGACCAGCTTTAAACCCCATTAACCGACCAACCTACAGTAGTGACCGGGCAACAAGTTGAGTGTGAAGACCCAATTCCGGATAAAAGTTTATTTTAAACGACCATAGGCTACTGACTGAGCTTTATTACGTGTATGTTTAGACAAATGAAGCTCTAAACTGGGCGAAACTTCGTGACAATAAAAGCAAGTGTGCACTTTTCTCCGTTTTTTGTTTAAAAGGACACATACAGCGAAAGGGAATCTCTGTTTACTCTAACGTTTTGCCTACACGAGAGGAAACGTTGTAGTAATTAAGATCTCCTTGCCCTGTGTATATCTTTCTAGTCACTCGTCTGCTGGCTATAATCATAACCATAAGTTTTAAAGGGGTGGACCGGTAAGTCAGCGAAAGGCCTCGGCTAGATGACCAGAAGCTCCAGCAGCGCGTCATCACATGACCAAGACCCGCGTCAGGAAACACTTGTCCTGTTTCCTGACGAACCTTACCTAACCTAACCTAACCTAATTTAACCTAACCTAATTTAACCTAACCTAATTTAACCTAACCTAACCTAACCTAACCTAACCTAACCTAACCTAACCTAACCTAACTTAACCTTACCTAACCTAACTTAACCTTACTTAACCTAACACGTCTACTTCATCGTACTTCAGCTCCCTTACAAATTTTCGACATCTCTCCCCTCTAGCGAGTCACTGCAGTACGTGTTTTGTACCAGAAACCCAGAATGGAATAATTTCAACCCATATGAACTGTATTCAGCAATTAACCCATATGCAACAAGCAATAGAATGGGAATGGGTTAAAGTATACCTTAGGGATGGGGTATACTATTAGCTGACGCAGTTAACAGCTCTTTGCCTGTAAACTCATCTCCGTTAAAAAATAGATTTGTACTCAATCAGTGGAACATTTTATTGGGTCATGAGACCTACTGTAGACTAATTGCTGGTTTTTTGGTCTACCCTATCAGAGAAAAACCGGTTCTTGAAGGCAGTAGAACGTGTCCAATCTAGTTATCTTGGGTTATTTGTTAACACTGATGACTGATAATGAAATGGTGACCGGATAACGTAATGATGATTGGTAACGTAATTATGATTGATAACGTAATGATTGATAACGTAATGATTGATAACGTAATGATTGATAACGTAATAATTGATAACGTAATGATTGATAACATAATGATGACTGATAACATAATAAGTAATAACTTCACAGTATAAACTGTGGTGGATATTTCGTGGCAGGAAATATTCTGAATGGGTCTAAATATTGTACTGCCGATAATAACGTAGAAACGGCACACGTTTCTGAAAAATCTTTATCAGAGGCAACTTTTCGCTTCGTGTAAAGCCTTATCAAGTCTTGAACTGAAATTCCACATAAATACCAACGAGGCGGAGTTAATGGCACCGAGATGCCGTGGACACCATTAACAAAAATATTTATGGATATGGATATTGTCTATTGCTTTCGAGACGCACCTCGTGATGTTATATTAAAAAAAAAATCTTGGTGGACAGAAAAGTCAGCGAAAGATGTAAGCCCTATCATCCCAGAAAACGAAAAATTGTTCCACTGACTAAAGTCATCGTTTGACTAAAGCTCCGGTGAGGAGAAATTTCCTCTGAAGAATACAGATCCTGACCTCATTTCTCTTCTTCATCAAGTCAGCTGACTTGATCAAGCCCACTGCGTGGGCGACACTTTTTTTCCCTTGGTTAATAAAAACATTCACTGCATCTGAATGCCATTTTACTCGGCAAACTATCTGGTTTACAGGATGGGTTTATAAGCCGGAACTCCCTTCAGCTGATCCGAGAAGTGTCTGGCTTCGTGTTTTGTGAGAGACTCCATAAAACTGGCTTTCACTGCCTACTTTTTGGAATAGATTTTTTTTTTTTGTATGTCGTCATTACACGGGTTTTTCTCACAATTAAAGTCACTTCAAAATCCCCCCTTCACACCTCAGATAACGAGCGTATTGTTTCAGACGTCCGTAACCTAGCCTCAGCATCCTCACCTCAGCATGAGGACGTTTCTCTCAAACCATTCCTTGGAAGATTATTATAAGTATTAATGTTACTGTGTACAAGTGAAGCACTAAACCCGTGAGGGAATTTCAGCGAAAGCATTGCTGAAGGCTCAATCCTCCGTTTCGCCCTTCGATGGACGCTGTAATCAAATTCCGTGAATACTTAATTGGTCATAAGTTAACACAAAGTCTT
>NC_091339.1:17122507-17147507 GCF_038502225.1 Cherax quadricarinatus | reverse complement strand
CCACGAGATGATTTTAACTAATCAGCAAGAAGCGAGGGAAGTGATACCCTGCCAATAATATCCTCACCTC
Organism: Cherax quadricarinatus; assembly: GCF_038502225.1. NCBI lineage: Eukaryota > Metazoa > Arthropoda > Malacostraca > Decapoda > Parastacidae > Cherax > Cherax quadricarinatus. The sequence goes on along the minus strand of NC_091339.1, from coordinate 17,147,437 downwards.
ATTTCACATCACATCCATCTAGCCAATGAGCGAGGGGATTTCAGCAGCGCCCACCAATCAGGAGGGACCTGGCGTGCGATACACGAGAGGTGTGCACTGATTGGTGTTTACGGGGCAGATAGCCGCTAACGAGATCACTAGCCAGGTGGCTATTACACTGTCAGGATGTTATGGTTCATTAAGGGATGGTCAGGGAGAAAGATAGGGAGGGGGAGAGAGGAGGAGGACAGTGCAGGGAAGGAAATACGGAAGAGGGTGTACGTGAAGGGAGGGATAGAGGGAGGAAGTGGGGAAACTGCGAGGAAGAATGCAGTAAGGGGGCAGTAGAATGAAGATTGTTCTAAGAGGAGAGGAGAAGATGGATAGAGAAGTGGAGATAATGGATAGAGAAGAAAATGGATAGAGGAGAGGAGAAACTGGATAGTGAAGGAGTAGAAAATGGCAATGAAAGGGTGGAAAGGAGCAGTGAAAGTGTGAAACGGTGTATGGAGGGGCTGAAGAGGAGCATCGAAGGGAAGGGCAAGAAAGAGATGCTAAATAGGAAAAGTACAATAGAGACGACTCGATATTGTCGTGAGAGAGACGCTGAAGTCTCTCGCAGAGAGACCTTATTGTTGGTAAGTAATCCAAGAACAGTGCGTCCCGGTGAGACAGAAAGTGTCCCGGAGACAGAAAGTGTCCCGGAGACAGAAAGTGTCTCGGGGTGAGACAGAAAGTGTCCCGGGGTGAGACAAAGTGTCCCGGGGTGAGACAGAAAGTGTCCCGATGTGAGACAGACGTGTCCCGTAGAGAGACAGGGTCCCCTCTCTTCAGCCTCCGTCAAGGATGTCAGTAGGTGCTCGTGTGTGTGTGTGTGTGTGTGTGTGTGTGTGTGTGTGTGTGCGTGTGCGTGTGTGTGTGCGTGTGTGTGTGTATGTGTACTCGCCTATTTATGGTTGTAGGGGTCGAGTCAATGCTCCTGTGTATGTGTGTGTGTGTGTGTGTGTGTGTGTGTGTGTGTGTGTGTGAGTGCATGTGTCTCCCGTGGTGGTGTAAGGTAACTATCATGACCCACATCGCGTGTGTAACTGACTCTCTCATTCTTGTCCCGTGTTCAATACTGCTGATCAACCCAACAAAGCTCCAGCCAGGGCGAAACGTGCTGGTAACAAAGTGTTCCACGCTGCCTTTGTGTCTTATTGTTCAACACTGTAGCTCGCTTCCCCAACACAATGAGAGCGAAGAAGGTTTTTTTTATTAAATTTCACAAACAATACCAATTATTGTTATTTTTTTGCATTCACGAGAAAGAGCTAAAACCGTAGGGGCTCATACAGCGCCTGGGGAATGGGAGGTAATCAGGTTTGATCCCAGGCGGAAGGCAACTCCTGTCCCATTACATCAAAATCTTTGTGGCTGACGTCAAGAAAATAATACCAGAAGGATTTAAATAAAAAAATCCATGAACAATAACAAAAGATCTGGCAACGAAGAAAATCGAAGTAGTGATACATAGGCCAACGGGGAATTACTGAGGAAAGTTAGAAACATCTGGGTATCTTTATTGTAGACGTTTCGCCATCCAGTGGCTTTATCAATACAAATTCTAGAACATAACTTGTAGACAGTAGAACTATATACAAAATAATGATGAAAATTAATGAGCCCAGGTATCACACCTGCTATCTGTACACATACGAATCATGGGACATAGTAGGATACTGATTCAGTTCTTCGATTGGTTTATTAAATACAGAGCCTATTTACTACACGAAGACCACACACACACACACACACACACACACACACACACACACACATAGATATATATATATATATATATATATATATATATATATATATATATATATAAGCCGGACATGGTTATTGTAAGTTAATACGATACCTTCCCAGACTTAAATTCTATGTGGTATCGTGTGTGTCTTATTTTCCTGCCACTAGAGATGTTATTTTCTGTGATTACGTATATTATGTCATCCCTTTAAATTTGATGAACACGGTTTCCCCAGGTGTGTCCTGTTTTCACATATCGACTCCGAGAACAGAGGAAGTTTCCGTCTTTCTCAGTGACGCAACACTGACGTCACGTCCACCCACGCATCATCACAGAAAATGGGCCATAATTTAGGCCTGGACGTCACAGAAAATGGACCATAATTTTGGTTGCACGTCACAGAAAATGGACCATTACTTAGCAGCGATACCATAGAAAATGGGCTATACATAAGGTGCAGTTTCAGAGAAAATATACCATTTCCAAGACGTAACTTCACTGAAAACGGAACAAGGTGGGACTTCGACAAAACTGGAATTTCTCTTGGCTGACGTTTGTATGTGTGTGTGTGTGAATCTTAATAATAGCGTTCGCCAGCGCGTTTATGTTCGTGTAAGCAAGTGTTCATTTGTATGTGTATGCGTGTGCACGTGAGCTTCTTTCAGACCAACACATATGCATGAAAGGAACCAGGAAAATGGAGGTCACATGGCCTGATCATCACATAAGGTCCAATATGATGGTCGGACCAAATCCCAGCCATGCAGGAGGACTGCTGAAGTCCCAGTCATCTAAGAAGACTTAAATAAAATCTAAATCACATAGTGAGACGTCGAGATTCTATCATAGCCAGACAGAAAAGATACAAATGTGCATATAATTTACCGTAAAAATGCTTGAAAATCTCCCACCGAGGTTCTAATACCAACTATCAACCAAACATTTCGAATATCGTAAGATGTAAACATCAACGGAATCAAAAGGGGCCGTGAATTTTAAGCTTAAATGCTTTCCCAGGGAAGTTAAACTTATTATCAACGAAGAATGGTCCTATGTAATAACAATAATAATAATAATAATAATAATAATAAGAAGAAGAAGAAGAAGGAGAGAATAACTGAAGTTATTGGAGAATGCTTTATAAGAGCATAGTCTTCGGGAGCAAAGCTAGATTAGTTGTGGTTTGTACAGCGGGGTAGTAGGCTAATTCTCAGAAAAACGTTTTGCTCTGTGTCAAGCGTTAAGCTTGACACAGGGCGAAACCTGTCCTTAAGCTCTTCACAGTGCGAAACGTTGTCCCTTAAGCTCTTCACAGGGCGAAACGTTGTCCGTTAAGCTCTTCAGAGGGCGAAACGTTGTCCATTAAGCTCTTCAGAGGGCGAAACGATGTCTCTTAACTCTACACAGGGCGAAACGTTACCCCTTAAGCTCTACACAGGGCGAAACGTTACCCCTTAACCTCTACACAGGGCGAAACGTTATCCCTTAAGTTCTACACAGAGTGAAATGTTGTCCCTCAAGCTCTACACAGGGCGAAACGTTGTCCCTCAAGCTCTACACAGGGCGAAACGTTGTCCCTTAAGTTCTACACAGGACGAAACGTTGTCCCTTAAGCTCTACACAGGGCGAAACGTTGCCCCCAGCACATTCTTGCCCAACGCGTGTTTGTGCTTCGTGAAATTAATTTTCGAACGATGTATTGATTTGTGGGGAAGCGATAAACCCGTAGGGGTCATGTAGCAACTCGTGGAAGGGAAAGCTATCATGTTTGATTCTAGGAAGCTCTAATTCCCTGGATCAAGAGCCGTTCACGTTTCCACATTTTTTTTTCAAACATAATTTTTTTAATAGAATTATATTTCTGGGTTGAAATATTAATAAATTGTGAAAGTGTCTAGCTCATTTTTGGGCCTTAAAAAATAGGATGAGCAGAAAAAACTAGCTTTATTTCCACCAGTTTATTGAACATTTACAAGCGTATTACTGCATTGGAATTATAATCAGTGGTTTTCGGATGAGTTGAGCGTATGATAGCAGCACCAGGGACTGATGTATTGCGTGTTAGCGTAAGCCAGATTGACCACCACCTGTGATGGCCGGGGGACTGACCACTACCTGTGGTGGTTGAGGGTCTGACCACCACCTGTGATGGCTGAGGGAATGGTCACCACCTGTGGTGGCTGAGGGACTGGTCACCACCTGTGGTGGCTGAGGGACTGGTCACCACCTGTGGTGGTCGAGGGACTGACCATCACCTGTGATGGCTGAAGGACTGGTCACAACCTTCGATGGATGAGGGACTGACCACTACCTGTGATGGCTGAGGGATTGACGACCACCTGTGATGGCTGAGGGACTGGTCACCACCTGTGATGGATGAGGGACTGACCACCACCTGTGATGGCTGAGGGACTGGTCACCACCTGTGATGGATAAGGGACTGGTCACCACCTGTGATGGCTGAGGCACTGGTCACCACCTGTGATGGATAAGGGACTGACCACCACCTATGAAGGCTGAGGGAGTGACCACCAACTGTGATGGCTGAGGGACTGGTCACCACCTGTGATGGCTGAGGCACTGGTCACCACCTGTGATGGATAAGGGACTGACCACCACCTATGAAGGCTGAGGGAGTGACCACCAACTGTGATGGCTGAAGGACTGATCACCACCTGTGATGGACGAGGGACTGACCACCACCTATCAAGGCTGAGGAACTGACCACCACCTATCAAGGCTGAGGGACTGATCACCTCAGAATTACTTCTACAGTCTCCGGTGTTGCACTAGCCTGCATTTGATTGAAGAAGCCTGCTGTACGGGCGAAACGCGTCATCAGTGAAGACAGCCAAGTGTTGCACATGTATCTTACTCATCTGGCAGTCAGAGTTTCTCACCATACAAAGAAAAGAACTCATTGATACAGTAAATATCCATGTCAAAAACCACAACGTTTCGCACACGCAGGGGCTCTACGTTTTGGAGGAGAGATAAGTACCTAGGTGTGCGAAACGTTTTCATTAATGAAGGTACCCACTGCATCTGCATTTAGAGGCTAAAGCCTGGCTGGGAGAAGATCACGTTTCTCTTCTGTTATAGCGGACGGAGTGTCGAGCCTGCACACTGCCTGCGCAGAATGACCCACGTAAGTCTTTGGTCATGACATAGCATTCCGGAAAAGTAGGAGCGCTGAAACCGTAAGGGTCAAACAGCGTCTAGGGGGGAATGGGAGGTTACCAGATTTGATCCCAGGATGAGGAAGGACTGGCTCTCGCTCCTGGAATCAAGAACCTTCCACTAGCGTCAAAAGAAAAACAATGCGTAAGAAAAGGCATTAATATTTTCAACTGCATTTTTTCGATGTCTCAAAGCGATCAGAGGCATTTTATGGCGTTTTAAGATACTGTTTACTCACTGTGTGTGGCTGTCTTGCTTTCTATAGCAGTTACACTGTGGGAACGAAAGCTACCTATGTTTTCCCTCCATATATATATATATATATATATATATATATATATATATATATATATATATATATATATATATATATATATATATATATATATATATATATATATATATATATATATATATATATATATATATATATATATATATATTATATATATATATATATATATATATATATATATATATATATATATATATATATATATATATATATATCCACCACATCCTGAGTGCAGTCCGGTGTGTGTGTCTCTCAGTGTATAAGCACCGAGATGTGTAGATCTCTGTGTATATTATCCAATTAATGGTGCGAATCTCTCGTTGTATATACACCGAGGTGTGTACTCACCTAGTTGTACTCATCTAGTTGTGGTTTCAGGTGTCGAATAGGTAAAACTTGCGATTTTGGCTTAAATAGCAGGGCTCATCTTGCCATATAAGATAAGCGAAATTTTGTGTATGCAATAATTTCGCAAAAATCATTCTGATCCTTACGAAAAAAATATATTTCATTGTGTTTGTTTATTATTAAATTATTGTAAATATATCTAAAATATATTTAGTTGGGTCAGGCTAAATTAAATTGCGCTTGTTATAATAAGGTTAGGTAAGTTTTCTAAGATTCTTTTGGTGCAAAATTAAAAATTTTTACATTAATGTTAACGAAAAAAATATATCTTTAAACGTATAAGAGAAAATTTTAGAAAGGATTTAATTTAAAATGAGTTCTTGCCAACTGACCAGTTTTACCTATTAGGTACGACATATATATACATATATATATATATATATATATATATATATATATATATATATATATATATATATATATATATATATATATATATATGTCGTGCCGAATATGTAAAACTGGTCAATTAGCAAGAACTCATTTAAAATTAAGTCCTTTCTGAAATTTTCTCTTATACGTTTAAAGATATATTTTTTTCATTAATGTTAATGTAAACATTTTTAATTTTGCACCAAAAGAATCTTAGAAAGCTTACCTAACCTTATTATAACAAGAACAATTTATTTTAGCCTAACCCAACTAAATATATTTTAAATACGTTTACAGTATTTTAGTACTAAACAAACACAGTGAAATATATTTTTTTCGTTAGGTTCAGAATGATTTTGGCGAAATTATTGCATACACAAATTTTCACTTGTCCTATATGGCAAGATGAGCGTTGCTATTTAAGCCAAGATCGCAAGTTCTGCCTATTCGGCACGACATATATATATGGACTTAAAGCATACTTGATATTAGAGTTGAGGTGGCTTGTGGCCCTAACGAACCTCATGTAGTCAATAGGCTTCCTGTATCAGATAGGCCCACCTATAATCAATAGGCCTAATGTCTAACAAATTTGTCTAAAATGGTATAATATGCAGACAAGTTGAAAATTAAGACACATGTGCAACGGTTGGGTATTTTTACTGATACCCAACTGGAACGATATCGTTCTAGAGTCTCTAGACCATGGAGGTGAACTCTTCTCCAGGCTGAGGGACTGACCACCTCAAATACTTTTTCTCCAATGTTGATGGACTGGTTACATCATCTTTATTTCACTACTGCACCTGCTTCCTCTGTATTTGACTGAAGAAGCCTACTGTGTAGGCGAAACGTTTCATCAGTAAAGATACATAACTGTTACACACGTGTCTTAATCTCCAACAAACTTGTCCCTTTTAGGTCGACTGACTTCCTATCAGCCTTTTCTCCCTCTCTTTGCCCTCTCTTTTCTTCCTTTCTTCTTCACACCGTCTTCTCGGTAATATCTGGCAGTGTTCCCTTATTCTTGTTTACCATTCTTGTCTTCCTCGACCACTTCCGCCTCGCTGAAGCGGAGATCAGTGATATCTGATCCCTCTGTCCCATTTTTCCTGGCGAAGACATCCTCTTTACTGTGTCTTCTCCCGGTTTTATTATCCTCTTCGTCTTTTGCGTTTCCATCTTCTCCGAATTTGTCTGCGTTTGGGAGTTGGTCGCGGCGAGAGGAGACCGCTTTCTGAGCCTCGTCTTCCGCTTCGTGCACCTCGTCTTCCGCTTTTTGCGCCTCGTCTTCCGCTTTCTGAACCTGGTCTTCCGCTTCGTGCACCTCGTCTTCCGCTTTCTGCGCCTCGTCATCCGTTTTCTGCGCCTCGTCTTCCGCTTCGTGCACCTCGTCGTCCGTTTTCTGCGCCTCGTCTTCCGCTTCGTGCACCTCGTCTTCCGCTTTCTGTGCCTCGTCTTCCCCTTCGTGAGCTTCGTCTTCCGCTTCGTGCGCTTCGTCTTCCGCTTCGTGCGCTTCGTCTTCCGCTTCGTACGCTTCGTCTTCCGCTTTCTGCGCCTCTTCTTCCGTTTCGTACATTTCGTCTTCCTCTTCGTGCGCCTCGTCTTCCACTTCGTGCGCCTCGTCTTCAGCTTCCTCGGTGTTTTTCTTTTCTTCCACATCTTTCGTATCCCCTTCCACATCTTTCTTCTCCACTTCTCCCACATCCTTCTCTTCCACTTCCAAAGTATTCTCCTCCACTTCTTCCATATCTTTTTCCTCCACTTCTTCCATATCTTTCTCCTCCACTTCTTCCACATCTTTCTCCTCCACTTCTTCCATATCTTTCTCCTCCACTTCTTCCATATCTTTTTCCTCCACTTCTTCCATATCTTTCTTCTCCACTTCTTTCTCTTCCATATCTTTCTCATCCACTTCTCCCACATCCTTCTCCACTTCTTCCACATCCTTCTCTTCTGCATCCTTCTCTTCCACTTCTTCCCCATCTTCCTCTACTTCTTCCCCATCTTTCTCCTCCACTTCTTCCCTATCTTTCTCCTCCACTTCTTCCCTATCTTTCTCCTCCACTTCTTCCCCGTCTTTCTCCTCCACTTCTTCCCCATCTTCCTCCTCTACTTCTTTTCCATCTTCCTCTACTTCTCCCCCGTCTTTCTCCTCCACTTCTTCCCCATCTTTCTCCTCCACTTCTTCCCCATCTTTCTCCTCCACTTCTTCCCCATCTTTCTCCTCCACTTCTTCCCCATCTTTCTCCTCCACTTCTTCCCCATCCTTCTCCTCCACTTCTTCCCCATCCTTCTCCTCCACTTCTTCCCCATCTTTCTCCTCCACTTCTTCCCCATCTTTCTCCTCCACTTCTTCCCCATCTTTCTCCTCCACTTCTTCCCTATCCTTCTCCTCCACTTCTTCCCCGTCTTTCTCCTCCACTTCTTCCCCATCTTCCTCCTCTACTTCTTCCCCATCTTCCTCTACTTCTTCCCCATCTTTCTCCTCCACTTCTTCCCCATCTTTCTCCTCCACTTCTTCCCCATCTTTCTCCTCCACTTCTTCCTCGTCTATGGTAATGTATTTGTCTATCTCTTCAACTTCCTCATCGTCTTTATTTTTCATTTCCTCGTCAATTGTATCATCCTTCTCCTCGTCAACTTTCTCTTCCACTTCATCGTCAACTTTATCCTCCACTGTGTCATCTTCATGGCTTTTATCCTCCACTTCCTCGTCCAGTTCATCTTCCACACTTTCATTAACTACCTCATCATCGTTGTCTTCCACTTCCTCGTCAATTTTGTCTTCCACTTCTTCCTCGATTTTGTCTCCCACTTCTTCGTCGATTTTGTTTACCGCTTCGTTGATTTTGTCTTCCACTTCGCCGCATTTGTCTTCCACTTCTTCTCCATCTTTGTCCTCCACCTCCTCGCCATCTTTGTCCTCCATTTCCTCGCCATCTTCGTCTTCTACTTCCTCGCCATCTTCGTCTTCCACTTCCTCGTCTGTTACTTCGTTGTTAATCTCCATATTTTCCTCGAAGTGTTCCAGTGCTTCAATCTCGTCGCCGTCTGCTTCACTTACAACAGCTTCTAAATTTTCCTTCTTCCTTTGATTTATTCTTTTCTCCTGTCTCTCTTCACCTTCTTTATCACCATCCTCCCCTTCTTCCCTTTCCTTTTCCGTGTCATCACCCACTTTTCCGTCTCCTTTGTCATCTTCATCTTCTTCCCAGGAGCTTCCGTATGACACTTCAGTGGCGTTGCCAGAAGCCTCGTGAGCTTCGCTGCCAGACGGGGTAAACACTTGTTGACTATAAAAGCTATCGACTTTGCTGATACCTTTCCGGGATTCCCCCTTACTGCTCTTCCTGCCAGAGATGCGACGTCTCCGGCTGCTGGTTCCAGGCCGCTTGCTGAAATCATGCATCGAGGTCTTGTGAATGGGAGACCTACCCACCACACTGTCATCCAGCTGTCCCTCTAGACTACTGGAAATGTGTGATGGTCGTCGTCTGCCGCCTTGTAAAGCATTTTGACTGACACGACTGACTTCGCTCTTATCCTCAGAGGCACTGAATGCACTGTGGGTACTGCTTGAAGGCCTCGAGGCGCTAAATTGGCGACGCCTATTACAAAGGCTTTCACTCTCGTCTCCGGAAGTTTTGGAAGTGGTATCGTTGGAGTGTGATTGTCTAAACTGCTCTTTATCTTTGTGTTTAATCCTGCTACGGCGCCTCTGCCTATCGTGGGAACTGCCCAAAGAGCTCACGTTGACTCCGAGAATTTTAGCTACTTCGAGGTCTGATGGTCCGTTGCACGACTCCTCGGAAGTGTGTCTTCGGCGACTCGCGTAGGAATGATCATCTTGCTGAACCTCGATGTGGTGCTGAAGGATCATTGAGTCAATGTCAGAAGAGGTGCTGTCGCTTGTGGGTGAGCAGGAAGGAGTCGTATATAATGTTATCTCCTTGCTCTCTGAGTTCGACTCCACCGTGTGCTGGCTGGTGGCGGAGCTTGTGGCGCTACTTCCTTGGCTGCTGGTGCTGCTCTCCTTCGGCGTGCCAACTTCACTACCTGAGCCTAAGAACAACAGTGAAGAAAGTGTTAAATATGTGGCACTATTAATATTACTCTTACTACAACTACCATTATTGATATATTACCAATAGCAGAACTACTATTGCTATTATTACCGCAGTTACTAATGCTGATACTCCTGCTACTAAATGAAAATAATAATAATAAAGAGGTTTTCGTGGCATTTATGGATTTGGAAAAGGCGTATGACAGGGTGGATAAGGAGGCAATGTGGCAGATGTTGCAAATTTATGGAATAGGAGGTAGGTTACTGAAAGCAGTGAAGAGTTTTTACGAGGATAGTGAGATTCTGGTTACAGTATGTAGGAGAGAGAGAGGTAATTTCTCAGTAAAAGTAGGCCTTAGACAAGGATGTGTGATGTCACCATGGTTGTTCAGTATAATTTTAGATGTAAGAGAAGTGAATGCAAGGGTGTTGGCAAGAGGTGTGGGGTTAAAAGATAAAAAATCTAACACAAAGTGGGAGTTGTCACAGTTGCTCTTCGCTGATGACACTGTGCTTTTCGGAGAGTCTGAAGAGAAGTTGCAGAGGTTGGTGGATGAGTTTGGTTGAGTATGCAAAAAAAGAAAATTAAAAGTGAATATAGAAGAGTAAGGTGATGAGGATAATAAAAAAAATAGGCAACGAAAGATTGGATATGAGACTGGAGGGAGAGAGTGTGGAGGAGGTGAATGTATTCAGATATTTAGGAGTGGACGTGTCAGTAGATGTCTATGAAAAATGAGGTGAATCATAGGAATGATGAGGGGAAAACGGTGAGTGGTGCACTTAGGAGTCTGTGGAGACAAAAAACTTTGTCCACGGAAGCAAAGAGGGGAATGTATGAGAGTATAGTTATACAAACACTCTTATATGGGTGTGACGCATGGGTGGTGAATGTTGCAACAAGGAGAAAGCTGGAGGCAGTGGAGATGTCATGTCTGAGGGCAATGTGTGGTGTAAATATAATGCAAAAAATTAGTAGTTTGGAAATTAGGAGGTGCGGGATTACCAGAACTATTATTCAGAGGGCTGAGGAGGGTTGTTGAGGTGGTTCGGACATGTAGAGAGGATGAAACAAAATAGAATGACCTTGAGACTTTGAGAACGTATAAATCTGTAGTGGAGGGGAGACAGGGTAGGGGTCGGCCTAGGAAAGGTTGGAGGGAGGGGGTAAAGGAGGTTTTGTGTGCGAGGGGCTTGGACTTCCAGCAAAGCCTGCGTGAGCGTGTTAGATAGGAGCAAATGGAGACAAATGATTTTTAGGACTTGACGTGCTGTTGGAGTGTGAGCAAGGTAACATTTAAGGGATTCAGGGAAACCGGCAGGCCGGACTTGAGTCCTGGAGATGGGAAGTACAGTGTCTGCACTCTGAAGGAGGGGTGTTAATGTTGCAGTTTTATAGCTGTAGTGTAGGCGCACCTCTGGCAAGACAGTGATGGAGTGAATGATGATAAAAGTTTTTCTTTTCCGGGTCACCCTGCCTTGGTGGGAGACGGCCGATGTGTTAATAAAAATATATAATAAAAATAAAAGTAATAACTAGTCTTTACCAACAACTAAACTTAGATTATTTTATGAGAGCAAAATTATAGAGCAATGCCTCTCCTTCTGTAGGTGAATACATCACAATGAACACAGCACTGGACAGTGCCACTCATCATGCGAGTGAACATATTACAATGAACACAGTATTAGTTTGTCCTGGTAATCATATGTGCGGAAAATACACCCACAGAGATAGTATCGGTGAGTACCAATGTTCTTAGGAATTAGCGATGTCGTTATCGAACATATATACTACATCTAAGAATCATTTGATCCACTCTACGGCAGAGACAGTATTGAGCAGTATTTAAAACTCTTACCAGTGTCTTCGGGCGGAGTGTAGGGACGACTGTGATCCGGTATGGAGACCTTTTTTACTTTCTTCAAGACACGTCTACGAGACTGATGCCGCTTCTCCACGACTCGAAGCTGACACCTTTTTTTTTTTAAGGGATGAGAGTAAAAAATAATACAGTCAGAGAGCTTTCCATAGTACCGACCTCCTCCTTCTTCTCCTTCTCCTCCTCCTTCTCCTCCTCCTCCTGTTCCTGCTGCTGCTGCTGCTGCTTTTAAGGGCTTCGACAGCTAATGCCGAGGGCCAGTATATCAGTAAATACAAATAACAAGGTATCTGGAACTAAATGGAATGGTGAGAGGAGGGAAAACGCAATTCAGGCATTGTACTTTCGGTTTATATACTCTGAAAGGTATGTATCTTTCAATTCATATACAATCTGGGGGAATATATACGCCAGTAGGTGTGTGAATCTCTTAGTTTATGTACAACGAGAAGTCTTTATTTCTCTTTCAGGGAATAAAGCCGTTATTACGTTAGTGTACAGGTGAACTGCAGTTGGTAGACATAAAGTCCAGTATGCTAGATGTTCACAAAAATTGTGATTATACAGGAGTCGTGAATAGGAGGAAATCAGATTCGTTCCGAGATAGAGCTAAAGCCTGGAAAACTTGTTAGCTCACCTGAGACACGGCTCCCCGCCGCTGACCTCCAGGACCTTGAGATGACCGGAGGGTCCGCCAAGTCTGCTACCGGCGGCGTAGCGGTACTCGCAACACGCACTTAGGCGTCCCGTCGCCACCCCGTTCTCGTAAATCGTCAGCGAGAACGGAAAGTTGGTTCTCCGCATCGAGGCGATTTCGATCTCGTCTACAAGGGAAAAAAAAGAATGTTTAGGAATCGTTGAACAAAACTGAAAGTAATTGTACGTAAAAGGGAGAAATGGATTTAAAAAGCGATAAAAACAAAGATGCGCAGAGGAATTTACATCCCAGATATTACAGTCTCAAAGTATACAGACAGAGAACTGTGATTTGTCAGTATATATACATCGAGCGGTGTGTATATCTCAGGTTACATACTCCAAAAAGTGTATTAACCCAGTCTAAATACACCGAGAGATGTGTATCTCGCAGTTCACGTAGAACAAGACGTGTGTCTCACAAAGTATGTAGTATTTACTGAGAAATGTGAATTTTCCCGTGCATACACTCTGAGAGTTTGCTATTAACCATGTGTTAGAGATAAAAAAAAATCCTGGCTATTAGTATCTCGCTAAAATGAGGCCTTAATGAACTTCGTACAGTCAGTATCTAAATCTAACTTACAGCCTCACACGAGAAACACACAAAGATTCATACAAGGAAAATTGTGTATTAAGGAGGATTCAACCAGACGGCGGCTGGTTGAATCCTCCCTAATACACAACTTTCCTTGTATGAATCTTAGTCCTGGCTTTGTCTCTGTAGATGCCTTCCTCTCCCACTACATTGTAAAATGGTCCAAACTTCAGAACACTCGTGACCTAACCTGATTCCTCCTTTTTCTTCTTCTCCCTCTTCCCCTTTTCCTCTTTCCTTTTTCTCCTTTGGGTTGTCTTTCTTCTGCCCTGTGTATTTGTTCCTTTTATTTATTTATTTGTTTTCCCCCCCCCTCGGTGTTCTTGCTCTTACCCTCTGTGGGCACCTAGCTCCCTCCACTACTACCACTACTACTACTGCCACCTCCTGCCTATGTATACCCATCCTGCTCTCCTTTTCGTTAGTGTGACTTTGTAAATGGTCCAAGTCGAACCGAAACGTCGTCATAAGCTCCTCTCTTCTATGTGCGGGTTATTTGTGTATGGGAGAGGTAGTTTGCAGTTACTTAAGTCAAGATCCGTCAACTAACGTCAAGTGTATAGCGCAACCTGATGGGATTAGCACCCTCCCTTGAAGTCACGGCCTCCTCACCTCCGATACAGACAACTCCTTGGAAGATGGAGACATTGTGGGCTCCTGCAGGTTGCTGAAGAAGAGCCAGGTTTGTTGGAGTGTGGCAGGGTGCTCCCCCACCTGCATAAACCAGACGCAGGTGGGTGGCGGGAGGGGCGGCGGGGCGGGGTAAGCGAGACGACGCAGGGTGTGGGGGACACAGCCGCTTCCACACCTGCTGGGGGTACGAATATAAGGTGAAGTGTAGCAATCCTCTCATCTGGAAGCGTAATGAAAACAATACACATCTAAGGAGTAGTGGAGGATCGAGTTACTACTGATAGTTAGGCTGAATAACCCACTCTTGTTTAAACAAATCATTTCACATAAATCAAATAACTTAAATAAATAGCACAAGCAAACCCACATGGAGACATGACAGAAATTATAATACAAGCCCTATTTTTCTACTTAACAATGATGCTCTCGTCTACAAACTAATAGAAGAGCTTGTAAGCTATAGCATATTTACAAAGCCAAGTGACATGAGTTAAGTCATGTATCATACACCCACAGTAATATAGATCCGGGGACGATAACAAGTGACCTCAGAGATTTGTCTTGCAGACAGTATGATAAAATGATAACTGGGATGAGGGCAGATGTAGTTCCCTGTCGGAGCTGTTGAGGATACATGTAGCTTTCTGTCGTAGCTGTGGGGATACCCGTAGCTTCCTGTAGCAGCCGCTCGTGCAATGGATAAATTGAATAGCAGCAATTATGACTGGCAAATTTAGTTACATAAATATACAAATGGAGTCTAGGAGGCACATAAAATGACAGACATGAAGAGGATAGACGAACCTCCTTACAGCTATTGGTGGGACGCAGGATGTGGATGTATTTAGGGGAAGGATGGGGTCCCAGGGAGGCCACGTAGGGCTCCCCAACCATCCCACGACGTCCCAAGAACTTCGGCTTCTGCAGGAACTCTGATGAATAAACAGAAACGTAAAGACACGTAGACAGAGAGGAATAAATAAATTCAGAAAGTAAATATAATAAAGGGAAGAAAGATGGCAAGAAAATAAACTCAAAATAATAATTTTGTACCAAAAGAACCTTAGAAAACTTACCTAACCTTATCATAACAAGCGCAATTTAATTTGGGATAATCCAGCTAAATATATTTTAGGTAAGTTTACAGTAATTTAATAATAAACAAACAAAATGAAATATATTTATTTCGTTAGGTTCGGAATGATTTTTGCGAAATTATTGCATACACAAATTTTCACTTGCCTTATTCGGCAAGAAGAGCGTTGCTATTTAAGCCAAATAGCAAGTTTTACCTGTTCGGTGTGTATATATATATATATATACTTATATATATATATATATATATATATATATATATATATATATATAATGTATATATGTATATATACATATATACAAAACAACTGTACTGCTGCACGTCTTACTAGATGGTGTGGTCCAATCAGGCGCTGGGTTGATGGAAGCACCTGAGGTATCGTTCAGGAGTCCAGAAACTTCGTCAGAGGCACCATTGGCGGCCCCATTTGTACCACTGCAGAGGCCATTTTCACCGTTCGAAGCTCCGAGAGCGTCTTTCGAAACCAGTCTAGCTGTACCGTTCCAGTGGCCATTTCCATTACCAGAAGCTTCACCTTTCCAGCGGCGAGGGTTATTGTTGGCAGCTTCTGAAGTGCCGTTCCAGTGGCTGGAACGGTTATTCGCGACTTCGCCAGGGCCGTTGCAGTGGCTGGAGTTCCCATTCGCGGCTCCACAGGTGCCGCTCCAGGGGCCTGGGTTACAGTTGGAGGCTCCCTTGGAGCCATTGGAATGACCAGGGGTTCCGCTGGAGGTGCGCCCCTCTGTGTTGACACTGACGGGTCGATAGTTCCACTCGATGTCGAAGTGGACGAGGTCTGGCTCCGAAGTCGACGGGGGACGGGCCAGCTGCAAACGAAACATTAATTACCATTATTATTATTATTATTATTATTATTGCACTATTATTATTGTCATTATTGTCGATGTATTGGAAAACAAGCGTTAAACCCGCATGGCTCATATGGAATTATCATTACCGATTCCACAAATAACCAAACAGAGAGTTTATTTAAAACAGAGGCACATGCATATTATATAGATGGGCAAAGGATATATTTTTTCTTACAAACTTTCTTTCCACTCATTTTCTTCCTTTTTATTCTCTTCATATTCTCCTCTGTTTGCTTCTAAGGATTCATGTCTATGTGAAAATCTCTGGGCTTGTGTCCCTGTGAAAGTTCCTGGTACTGTGTCTGTGACGGGACGCGTGTCTGTGAGTTTCTCAGAGCCTCTCTGCGCGTAAGTCTTTGTACTCTTTTCTGGAGTCCTCACTGTGTGTGTACGTCTGTTGAGTCATTTGTGTGTGTGTGTGTGTGTGTGTGTGTGTGTGTGTGTGTGTGTGTCTGGCATCCTCAGTGTGAATGTGCGTCTCTGGAGTCCTCAGTGTGTGTACCTTCCTGGAATCCTTACTTTCTGTGTATATATGTGTGTGTGCTTCTCTGGCATCCTCAATATGTGTACGTGTCTTGAGTCCTTTGTGTATATGTATGTGTGTGTGTGTGTGTATGCATCTCTGGTTTTCTCAGTGTGCATGTGCGTCTCTGGTGTCCTCAGTGTATGTACTTATCACCGTCAATGAAGGTTCACGTACAAGAGTCAACCAGTCACAATAACACACAAGCGAGAGACTGTACATCAGTGCCAGTCGTTGGTGATTTTCCTTACTTGTTTCCTTACTTTTCTTAATTGTTTTTCAAAAAAATGTTCAAATAAAACTATCAGCAGCAATTAGCACAGATCACGATCAACAAGGTTCTACAAAAATATATATAACTGGTAGACTGAAATTGGTGAAATACAGAAATGATTTTGTTGATATTTATTTGGGCAAAGTTTGTTAAATGAGTTCAGTTATTTCTAAACTTGAAAAGGTCAAATATTCACAAAAAAATGAAGGCACTGCATCAGCGTCAGAAATGATGACTTGTAGGCAAAGTCCTTTGCAAGACAGCATCAGTCATCTGAAAAGAACACTGCAATTCTGAGTCTGATTTGTCTGTTCATGTCTACTTCTTTCTGTAATGCTTCTCTACTTTGTCCTCCCTCTTTTTATACCCTTTCTAACATTATTTTCCCTTCGTCTGATACCTCACTTCGTCACCTGACTCGCTGTTTTTCCATGAATCAACCTTCTGTAACTCTAAATTTCCTCTCCCACCCCTTCTCCATCATCTGATTTTTCACTCAGTCAACCCTCATCTGATTTCCCTCCTCGTCAACTTTCACCTGATTTCCCATCCCGTCAACTATCACCTGATTTTACACCTTGTCAACCATCACCTGCCTCCCCACTTCGCTTCATCAACTTATGTCCTATCCAATCCTCCTTCATATTTATCCCTAATTACTCCCCAGTCTTCTAAGTTTTTCTCTTTCCATCACTTAATGTTCCGTCCCATCACCTGATCCTTTGCCCCTTTCCTTTCAGGTGATGCCTCATCATCTCCACCTCCCCCTCCTACTGACTCCTGACATCTTCCCGTCCTACTGAAACCTAACACCTCCCCCTCCTACTGACACCTGACACCTCCCCCTCCTGACACCTGACACCTCCCCCTCCTGACACCTGACACCTGACACCTCCCCCTCCTGACACCTGACACCTCCCCCTCCTGACACCTGACACCTGACACCTCCCCCTCCTGACACCTGACACCTCCCCCTCCTGACACCTGACACCTCCCCCTCCTGACACCTGACACCTGACACCTCCCCCTCCTGACACCTGACACCTGACACCTCCCCCTCCTGACACCTGACACCTCCCCCTCCTGACACCTGACACCTGACACCTCCCCCTCCTGACACCTGACACCTCCCCCTCCTGACACCTGACACCTCCCCCTCCTGACACCTGACACCCCATTTCTTACTCATTAATCCAGTTTTATCATCTCACCTCCCTCGTTCTCCTAGAGCTCTCGACTGTCCCATGTCTAATATCCATGTTTCTGTGCTGCTGCTGCTGCTGCTGTTGCTGCTGATGATGATGATGATGGTGTTGATGGTGATGGTGGTGCTTCTGCTGCTGCTGCTGCTGCTGCTGTTGCTGCTGCTGATGATGATGATGGTGTTGATGGTGATGGTGGTGCTTCTGCTGCTGCTGCTGCTGTTGCTTTTGTTGTTGTTGATGCAGGTCCAGCACATACAGCCTCCTCCACTCATCCTCCAGCGCGGCCCTCAACGAGCGCCTCACCTGAGGGAGGAAATGCCTCGTCCTCTTAAATGCTTTTTCTTCCTCCTCCTCCTCTCTCTCTCTCTCTCTCACTCTTTCCTTTCTCTCCCCCCCTTTTTCCCCCTTCATTCTTCGTCCCTTCTCCGTTTTTCGTATTTCTATCTTATAAATCCACCATCCTTCTCTATCCCCTCTCTGTACATTTCTTCTCTAAACCCTCCTCTTTTATATCCTTTCTTCCCTATCGTCCTCTTGTACAATCGTGCATATTTACCTATGTACAGTAAGCTTTTCTATAAAGCTCTTCTATATACTGCGATTTTTTTTTTTTTGCAAATGCGTCTGAAAAAAGATACATCGAAAATTGATTAACACGTGAAAGGCCTTCAGAGCACTTGTTACTCAATTCCGGATGCACTTTCAGTTGCATTTGCGAAAAAAAATCATACTGAAAGAGAATAGTTGTAAAAAGAGAGCTCAATGAATAATCAGTGAACGGAGAAGAGACACAAGGAAAGTTTTCGCCACTGGTGGAGAGTAGAGGAATTAACCCCCCTAATGTGCGTAATAGAGCCCCAGCGTGCGTAAAAAATCGCCACTGTGCGTAATAAAGCCCCACAGTGGGTTAAAACGTCATGAAATAAACGTCTGTCCTACTCGAAGTATTTCTGATTTCTTATATTACGACTGCCTGTCTCTAGAAGGCATTTCCTGTCTACGCAAGACGGACAGACAGACAAGACGGGAACTTAAACAAGATGGGAACTTAAAGGCTCTGAAGCGACGAGGAAAAATTTGAGTTGACGTCTAGATTATTAGTGTGAGAAGAGAGCGTAAACATTATTATTATTATTATTATTATTATTGTTATTATTATTATTATTTATTGCTGTTGTTTTCTGTCTCTGTCTCTGTCTGTTTTGCTGTCTCATTTTCTTTCTCTGTATCTCTCACAGTCTCTGTCAGTCTCTTTCTACGTCTTTCTTGTCTGTCCTTTTATCTCTCTCTCTCTCTCTCTCTCTCTCTCTCTCTCTCTCTCTCTCTCTCTCTCTCTCTCTCTCTCTCTCTCTCTCTCTCTCTCAATGCCTACTCATCCTCTCTCTTTTTTTCATACCTTCCTCTCACCTCTCTCCTTCTGATCTTCTCCTTGATCCTCCTCCTTGAAGCCTCTTCAGCCTCCTCAAGTCTCTTCCTGTGGGTTTCCTTTTCTCTCTCCTTGGCTTCACGTTCCTTCCTCGCGTACATTCTTCTCCATTCCGCCTCAGAAACCATCTCTCCCGTTCGCGTCATCTGTTCAAATGAAGACATTGAGGATGAGAAAGCACCTTATACAGAGGGACTTTGATGACCTTCTTGCAGTGTTTGACATGAGAAACTTTGTTGATTTCCCTACTCATATCTCTGGCTCCTCCCTTGACCCAGTAGTGAGTGATCTGGCAGAAGGCATAGTCACTTGTCAACCCCTCGGCTACGTTGGATCGTCTGACCACAAGGCTGTTTTTACGACACTTAAGATCCCAACAGAACGAGGTGAGGAGTCCACACGCACAACCTGGCTATGGGAAAGAGGTAATTGGCCAGCCCTTTGCTCTGAGCTCGCCACCACCGATTGGAATGCTCTTCTCCAAGGGGATGTTGACAACCAAGTGAAAGCCTTCACTGGACACATCCTTAATCTACAACAAGAACACATTCCTCACAAGCAATATGTGACGAAGCCTACAGATCAGCCATGGTTTGGCTTTCGTTGAAGAGAGGCTGCTACTGCTAAGTACAAAGCATGGCGAAGGTATAAGAGACATCCTACCACCTATAACAGGAGCTTGCACACGCAAGCCTGTAGGCATATGGGTGACGTTCAAAAGTGGGCCATTGCTAAATGGGAGGTGAACACTAAAAGAAAGCTAGCATCAGGTAGGGTAGGCTCCAAAACCTGGTGGTCCCTGGTCAAGGACAGACAAGGTTATCTGCCTGATGAACTCATTCCACCTCTAAATCGACAGGATGGGACCACCTCTACTAGTAGTCAAGAGAAGGCCGACCTCTTTGCTGAACACTTTGCTACCAAAATGCAAGTTCCTGATCCAGCAAGGGACCCTCCTTGGCTAGCTGCAAGAACTGTGTCAAAACTGTCAGTGGTGACAATAAGGCAGGAGGAGGTGCATTTCCTTCTTAAATCGCTTGACCAAGAAAAGGCTGTGGGCCCAGACAAGTTGAGCCCAAGATTGTTGAGAAGATGTGCAGACCAGCTAGCAGCACCTCTAACTCGCATCTTTCAGCACTGCCTAGTACAGTGTAAATGGCCCTCTCTATGGAAAGAGGTAAATGTTGTCCCTGTTCACAAAAAGAAGAGCAGAGCAGAAATCAGCAACTACAGACCAGTGTCACTCCTGTCAATCACTGGTAAGATCCTTGAGACAATAATCTCAAGACAAATGACAGAGTTTTTTGACTACCACTCACTACTTTGTGATCGTCAATATGGCTTCAGGAAAGGTTACTCTGTTGCTGATCTGTTGTTAAACCTCTCCACTAAGTGGCACCAGTCACTGGATGAATCCAAAGTCAGCTGTGTGGTAGCACTGGACATTGCTGGCGCTTTCGACCGGGTGTGGCACCAGGGCCTCTTAGCAAAACTTCAAGCACTGGGAATTGCAGGCTCTACGCTATGTCTCCTCAGTGATTACCTTCATGGTAGATATCTAAGTGTAGGTCTCAATGGAACGGAATCAGCAAGACATCCTGTTGGGGCAAGTGTTCCACAAGGAAGCGTGCTGGGTCCATTGTTATGGAATGTCTACTTCAACGACCTTCTTCATCATCTCATCCCAGAATCACATGCATATGCAGACGACTGTACACTGACATTCACTTATCCAAGAGAAGAAATGCCAGCTGCTCTAAGCTACATCAATCACCAGCTGAGAGCTATATCAGCTTGGGGGAAATAGATGGCAAGTAACATTTGCACCTGAGAAAACGCAAATGATGATCGTCTCTAGGCACCATGATGGTAATGCTGGTGCAGTAGTAAGGATGAATGGGAGGGTGTTGGCACCTGGAGAAAAAGTTGATATCCTTGGGGTGAAATTTGACTCCAAACTAACCATGAAGAACCATGTTGTAAATCTTGCAAACAAGGCAGCCAGGAATCTTACACCACTTCGCCGTATCTCGCATCTGCTTGACAGTAGGGGTTGCAAGATCTTGTACGAGGCACAAGTACGCTCATACCTTGAGTATGCTCCACTTTCTTGGTTTGCCTGCCCCCCCTCTCATTTGCGACTGCTTGACAGAGTAGAGAACAGAGCAAGACGTCTCATCTCTCGCCTGGACCCATCCTGGATAGATCTGTCATTTCAGCAGAGCCTTCAACATAGGAGGGATGTGGGTGGCCTTACTGTTATGTACAAGGCCAATATTGTCAAAATACCACACTTGGATCCACTTCGAGGACAGCGTGAAACAAGCTTTTATGCCACAAGACGGGCAGAAAGCAGCAACTTCACTCTGGCTGTACCCTTCTCCAGAACATCACTCCATCTGAGATCATACATACCAGGATGACTCGAGTATGGAACACATTCGTACAGCATAATGTCAACGAGATAGTCAGTTGATCAAATGAAAATGCTGGCCCACAGAGGGCTCCAACTTCATTCTGTTCCCTACTTGTATGTCTCATAACAATAAAAATGCTTTCAAATGAGCTGATGTAGGTAACAGCTCTTAGCTTGCCAATAAAGTTAGGAATCCTTTACCTGTAAATAGATTGTCAATAAAGCTAGGGATCCCTGTGTAAAAAAAAAAAAAGAGAGAGGAGGAAGAGATGAAGAAGAGGGAGGGGGGAGGTTTCGATAAAAACGGAAATGGAGCAGCGAAGGAAAATAATTGGGGGGAGGGGGTTCAAAAGGAATTTAGGAAGAAAAGGGAAAGGTGGCTATAGCGCCGGGTCTATACTTGCCCGCTGGGACGTGGGCAATTTTGGCTTGTCCGCGACCCAAAATGTAGACGTGGCAGGTGCTGTCTGCTACACTCTGTCAACAATCAGGTCATCATCTTAGTCTGACATCACTCCTATAAATATTGTCACTCCAGTCTACATTCTAGTGTGTTTAACAGCGTATATAAGAACGTGTCTAATAGCGTGTCTAACAGCATATCTAACAACGTGTCTAACAGCGTGTTTGACGTGTATAACAACGTGTCTAAGTGTATCTAACAGTGTGTGTAAATAGCGACTTGCTATTCCTCATCGCTCTAGGTTATTGAATACATAAAGTAGGCAAGAGGGAAGGGAGGGAGAAAGATAAAGGAGAGGAGACAGGAAGACAGAGAGAGAGAGGAGGAGGGAAGGAAAAGAGGGCTAGGAGATAGGCAGACAGAGAGTGGAGGGAAGGAAGAGAGGGCTAGGAGGTAGGAAGACAGAGAGGAGGGAAGGAAGAGAGGGCTAGGAGGAAGGAAGACAGAGGAGGGAAGGAAGAGAGGGCTAGGAGGTAGGAAGACAGAGGAGGGAAGGAAGAGAGGGCTAGGAGGAAGGAAGACAGAGAGGAGGGAAGGAAGAGAGGGCTAGGAGGTAGGAAGACAGAGGAGGGAAGGAAGAGAGGGCTAGGAGGTAGGAAGACAGAGAGGAGGGAAGGAAGAGAGGGCTAGGAGGTAGGAAGACAGAGAGGAGGGAAGGAAGAGAGGGCTAGGAGGTAGGAAGACAGAGAGGAGGGAAGGAAGAGAGGGCTAGGAGGAAGGAAGACAGAGAGGAGGGAAGGAAGAGAGGGCTAGGAGGTAGGAAGACAGAGGAGGGAAGGAAGAGAGGGCTAGGAGGTAGGAAGACAGAGGAGGGAAGGAAGAGAGGGCTAGGAGGAAGGAAGACAGAGAGGAGGGAAGGAAGAGAGGGCTAGGAGGAAGGAAGACAGAGAGGAGGGAAGGAAGAGAGGGCTAGGAGGTAGGAAGACAGAGGAGGGAAGGAAGAGAGGGCTAGGAGGTAGGAAGACAGAGGAGGGAAGGAAGAGAGGGCTAGGAGGAAGGAAGACAGAGGAGGGAAGGAAGAGAGGGCTAGGAGGAAGGAAGACAGAGAGGAGGGAAGGAAGAGAGGGCTAGGAGGTAGGAAGACAGAGGAGGGAAGGAAGAGAGGGCTAGGAGGAAGGAAGACAGAGGAGGGAAGGAAGAGAGGGCTAGGAGGAAGGAAGACAGAGGAGGGAAGGAAGAGAGGGCTAGGAGGTAGGAAGACAGAGGAGGGAAGGAAGAGAGGGCTAGGAGGTAGGAAGACAGAGGAGGGAAGGAAGAGAGGGCTAGGGGGTAGGAAGACAGAGAGGAGGGAAGGAAGAGAGGGCTAGGAGGAAGGAAGACAGAGAGGAGGGAAGGAAGAGAGGGCTAGGAGGAAGGAAGACAGAGGAGGGAAGGAAGAGAGGGCTAGGAGGTAGGAAGACAGAGAGGAGGGAAGGAAGAGAGGGCTAGGAGGAAGGAAGACAGAGAGGAGGGAAGGAAGAGAGGGCTAGGAGGTAGGAAGACAGAGAGGAGGGAAGGAAGAGAGGGCTAGGAGGAAGGAAGACAGAGAGGAGGGAAGGAAGAGAGGGCTAGGAGGAAGGAAGACAGAGGAGGGAAGGAAGAGAGGGCTAGGAGGTAGGAAGACAGAGGAGGGAAGGAAGAGAGGGCTAGGAGGTAGGAAGACAGAGGAGGGAAGGAAGAGAGGGCTAGGAGGAAGGAAGACAGAGAGGAGGGAAGGAAGAGAGGGCTAGGAGGTAGGAAGACAGAGGAGGGAAGGAAGAGAGGGCTAGGAGGTAGGAAGACAGAGGAGGGAAGGAAGAGAGGGCTAGGAGGAAGGAAGACAGAGAGGAGGGAAGGAAGAGAGGGCTAGGAGGAAGGAAGACAGAGAGGAGGGAAGGAAGAGAGGGCTAGGAGGAAGGAAGACAGAGAGGAGGGAAGGAAGAGAGGGCTAGGAGGAAGGAAGACAGAGAGGAGGGAAGGAAGAGAGGGCTAGGAGGAAGGAAGACAGAGGAGGGAAGGAAGAGAGGGCTAGGAGGAAGGAAGACAGAGGAGGGAAGGAAGAGAGGGCTAGGAGGTAGGAAGACAGAGGAGGGAAGGAAGAGAGGGCTAGGAGATAGGAAGACAGAGGAGGGAAGGAAGAGAGGGCTAGGAGGAAGGAAGACAGAGGAGGGAAGGAAGAGAGGGCTAGGAGGTAGGAAGACAGAGGAGGGAAGGAAGAGAGGGCTAGGAGGTAGGAAGACAGAGGAGGGAAGGAAGAGAGGGCTAGGAGGTAGGAAGACAGAGGAGGGAAGGAAGAGAGGGCTAGGAGGTAGGAAGACAGAGAGGAGGGAAGAAAGAGAGGGCTAGGAGGTAGGAAGACAGAGGAGGGAAGGAAGAGAGGGCTAGGAGGTAGGAAGACAGAGAGGAGGGAAGGAAGAGAGGGCTAGGAGGTAGGAAGACAGAGAGGAGGGAAGGAAGAGAGGGCTAGGAGGTAGGAAGACAGAGGAGGGAAGGAAGAGAGGGCTAGGAGGTAGGAAGACAGAGGAGGGAAGGAAGAGAGGGCTAGGAGGTAGGAAGACAGAGGAGGGAAGGAAGAGAGGGCTAGGAGGTAGGAAGACAGAGAGGAGGGAAGGAAGAGAGGGCTAGGAGGTAGGAAGACAGAGAGGAGGGAAGGAAGAGAGGGCTAGGAGGTAGGAAGACAGAGAGGAGTGAAGGAAGAGAGGGCTAGGAGGTAGGAAGACAGAGGAGGGAAGGAAGAGAGGGCTAGGAGGTAGGAAGACAGAGAGGAGGGAAGGAAGAGAGGGCTAGGA
>NC_091339.1:16902507-17117507 GCF_038502225.1 Cherax quadricarinatus | reverse complement strand
GGAGTGGGGAGAGAGAGCCCAGTAGCAACCGGTGAAGAGGCGGGGCCAGAAGCTAAGACTCGACCCCTGCAACCACAAATAGGTGAGTACACATATCCAGACTCACACATACACTCCCGCCCTCACCACCGACATCTCACTACTTCCCCTGATCCCTCCCCTCCCTCGTTCACCCTCCCCTCCCCCATTCACCCTCCCCCTCCCCACTCCCCACTCCTCTCCCACATAGCCACAGTTCCTCCACTACCTCCCCCCCCCACACTCTGACATACACACTACTAACCTAACATACAGAACTACATAGGTTTCCCACTCTGAGGCAATCAGGATAAAACAAAAATGGGTTGCCAGAGAGCAACAAGAAAAACCAAGGGACAGGAGGAGGAAGCTGCAAAGGAAGATTGGGCAGCAGAGCTCATAAAAAGGGATCATGAATGGGAAAAGAAACTAGAAGAACGTAGCATGAGAATGGAAGAGAGGATAGATATGGAAAGCAGGAAGTGGGAGGTGCATGTCAAAGCAGCAGAGGCTAGGATACAAAGTTTAGAAGAGGAACTGAAAAATCTGAAACAGCCTAAAGAACTAAAGAACATTTTGGGATTGACAACAGAGATTGCTACCTCAGCCACAAATAAGGGGACTGTAGGGAAAGAAGGGGCACAACTGCATGGAGAAGCTCTATCAGAGGAGACTGTAGTAAATGAAAGAGCTAAGCTTTATGTGGAGGCCCTAACAGACAACAACAGAGCCCAAGGAAAGCCGAGAAGGGAAAATGACAGGCCACTGAGCCCAAGTACATTAGCCAGTGAAACTGAAGAAAGGAAAGCTGCAGTGGAGGAAACCAAATTAAATGAGGGGATACACAGGGATATGCAGTGGGAGAATGAAAGGGTGAGGTCAGTCTTTGTGTATGGGCTCCAGGAAGTTGAAGGGGAAACATATGAAGCAAGAAAACAAGGGGAAAAAAAAGCAATTGAAAGCATCATGAAAGCAATAGGAGAAGACGACATGACCCAGCTGGAAAATTTTCGGAGAATAGGGGGCTTTGTAAAAAAAAAAACCGGGCCAGTGAAAGTGACCTTCAAGGCAGAAGCGACTCGGACCAGGATCCTGCAGGAGAAAGCACGATTAAGGGACATGCCGGCATACAGGAAGGTGTATCTCGACCATGACAGAACACAAGAAGAAAGGCAGAAACTGAGAGAGATGGTACAAAGGCGAAAGGAGGAAAGAGAGGGGATGGAGAAGACAGACAGGAGATCCCAGACCCAGGAAGAAGATCAAATACAGCCTCCCTCACAACTTCCTATAGAAGCCTCCCAACCAGGTCAACCCCAGTGCAACCAAACACTCTAAATCAAAACACCCATGCCACATCCAATGCCCCCACCCACTACATTACAAACTCCACCCCCACAGCAACAACCCATAGTTCCTTACCAGGTCTCCCACTTCCCCAACTCCAATATACCTCCCAGACCACAGTCTTAGAAAAGAAGTTGAAGGTGTGGTATACAAATGCGGATGGAATAACAAACAAGTATGAGGAGTGGCACGAAAGAATCAAGGAGACATCTCCAGACATAATAGCACTCACAGAAACAAAACTCGCCAGAATAATAACAGATTCAATCTTTCCATCCGGATATCAAATCCTCAGGAAAGACAGAGGGAGGAGAGGGGGAGGAGGAGTTGCACTGTTCATTAAAAACCAGTGGGGTTTTGAGAAAATGGAAGGAATGGATGGCACGGGCGAAAGGGACTACTTAGTAGGAACAATCCAGTCTGAGGGACATAAGGTGGTAATTGCAGTAATGTACAACCCACCACAGAACTGCAGGAGGCCAAGAGAAGAATACGATGAGAACAACAGAGCAATGATCGACACACTAGCCGAGGTGGCCAGGAGAGCACACATGGGGGAGCAAAGTTACTAGTTATGGGCAATTTCAATCACAAGGAGATTGACTGGGAAAGCCTGGAGCCCCATGGGGGTCCCGAAACATGGAGAGCCAAGATGATGGATGTGGTACTGGAAAACCTCATGCATCAACATGTTAGAGACACTACCAGAGAGAGAGGAGAGGATGAACCAGCAAGGCTGGACCTTGTATTCACCTTGAGTAGCTCGGACATCGAGGGTATCATGTATGAAAGGCCCCTGGGAGCTAGTGATCATGTGGTTCTGTGCTTCGACTACATAGTTGAGCTCCAAGTGGAGAGAGTAGCAGGAATAGGCTGGGAAAAACCAAACTACAAAAGGGGGAACTACTCAGGCATGAGGAACTTCCTTCAAGACATTCAGTGGGAGAGGGAACTGACAGGAAAACCAGTACAAGAAATGATGGACTATGTGGCAACAAAATGCAAGGAGGCAGAGGAGAGGTTTGTTCCCAAGGGAAACAGAAATAATGGGAAGAACAGAACGAGTCCTTGGTTCACCCAAAGGTGTAGGGAGGCAAAAACTAGGTGTACTAGAGAATGGAAAAGGTACAGAAGACAGAGAACTCAGGAAAATAAAGAAATCAGCGAAGAGCCAGAAACGAATATGCACAGATAAGAAGGGAGGCTCAGAGACAATATGAAAATGACATAGCATCAAAAGTAAAGACTGACCCGAAGCTGTTGTACAGCCACATCAGGAGGAAAACAACAGTCAAGGACCAGGTAATCAGACTGAGGAAGGGTGATGGGGAATTCACAAGAAACGACCAAGAGGTATGTCAGGAGCTCAACACAAGATTTAAAGAAGTATTTACAGTGGAAACCAGTAGGACTCCAGGAAATCAGAACAGGGGGGCACACCAGCAAGTGCTGGATGAGGTACATATAACCAAGGAGGAGGTGAAGAAGCTGCTATGCGAACTTGACACCTCAAAGGCGGTGGGACCAGACAACATCTCTCCATGGGTCCTTAAAGAGGGAGCAGAGATATTATGTGAGCCATTAACAAAGATCTTCAACACATCATTTGAAACTGGGCAACTCCCTGAGGTATGGAAAATGGCAAATGTAGTCCCAATTTATAAAAAGGGAGACAGACATGAGGCACTAAACTACAGACCTGTATCACTAACGTGTATAGTATGCAAGGTCATGGAGAAGATCATCAGAAGGAGAGTGGTGGGGCACCTGGAAAGAAACAAGTGTATAATTGACAACCAGCACGGTTTCAGGGAAGGAAAATCCTGTGTCACAAACCTACTAGAGTTTTATGACAAGGTGACAGAAGTAAGACAAGAGAGAGAGGGGTGGATCGACTGCATATTTTTGGACTGCAAGAAGGCCTTCGACACAGTTCCTCACAAGAGGTTACTGCAAAAGCTAGAGGATCAGGCACACATAACAGGAAAGGCACTGCAATGGATCAGAGAATATCTGACAGGGAGGCAACAACGAGTCATGGTACGCGACGAGGTGTCAGAGTGGGCGCCTGTGACAAGCGGGGTTCCACAGGGGTCAGTCCTAGGACCTGTGCTGTTCTTGGTATATGTGAACGACATAACGGAAGGGATAGACTCAGAAGTGTCCTTGTTTGCAGATGATGCTAAGTTAATGAGAAGAATCAAATCGGATGAGGATCAGGCAGGACTACAAAGAGACCTGGACAGGCTACAAGCCTGGTCCAGCAACTGGCTCCTTGAATTTAACCCTGCCAAATGCAAAGTCATGAAGATTGGGGAAGGGCAAAGAAGACCGCAGACACAGTATAGTTTAGATGGCCAAAGACTGCAAACCTCACTCAAGGAAAAAGATCTGGGGGTGAGTATAACACCGAGCATATCTCCTGAGGCCCACATTAATCAGATAACTGCTGCAGCATACGGGCGCCTGGCAAACCTACGGATAGCGTTCCGATACCTCAGTAAGGATTCGTTTAAGACTCTGTATACCATTTACGTCAGGCCCATACTGGAGTATGCAGCACCAGTTTGGAATCCACACCTAGTCAAGCACGTCAAGAAATTAGAGAAAGTGTAAAGGTTTGCAACAAGACTAGTCCCAGAGCTACGGGGATTGTCCTACGAAGAAAGGTTGAGGGAAATCGGCCTGACGACACTGGAGGACAGGAGGGTCAGGGGAGACATGATAACGACATATAAAATACTGCGCGGAATAGACAAGGTGGACAAAGACGGGATGTTCCAGAGAAGGGACACAGACACAAGAAGTCACAATTGGAAGTTGAAGACTCAGATGAATCAAAGGGATGTTAGGAAGTATTTCTTCAGTCATAGAGTAGTCAGGCTGTGGAATAGCCTAGAAAGTGACGTAGTGGAGGCGGGAACCATACATAGTTTTAAGGCGAGGTATGATAGAGCTCATGGGACAGGGAGAGAGAGGACCTAGTAGCAATCAGCGAAGAGGCGGGGCCAGGATCTGTGAATCGACCCCTGCAACCACAAATAGGTGAGTACATATACACATACACAGGGAAGGGAGAACTCACCTGTTTAACTCAGGTAATCAATAGGTTGTCCACTGACCCCTTGTGGCTCTCCTCATGACTTTCCTTCCTTCTCTCCCCTCCCCTTCCCCTCATGCCAGGCACTCCTCCCCTTCCCCTCATGCCAGGCACTCCTCCCCTCCCCCTCATGCCAGGCACCCCTTCCTCTCCCCTCATCATCTTTCCCCCTTACCTCACTTCCTTGTCTGCCAGGGACCTACCTGCACTCCCTTACCTTACTTCCTTGTCTGCCAGGGACCTACCTGCTCACCCTTACCTCCCTGCTCACCCTTACCTCCCTGCTCTCCCTTACGTTCATGCGCTCCCTTACCTTCATGCGCTCCCTTACTCTAACTTTATTTCCATTTCTTCCAGACATTTCCCTGTTCTTCTCTCACCTCCCTTTCCCCCACCTTCCTTCCCCTCATCTCCTTTTCCCCCTTTACACGCCCAGTCTTTCTTCCAGAAGATTTTCGTAAATTTATTGCGGATTATTACCCTCATTATGCACCAACTGTCCTCTTCTCTCCGTCCTCTTGTTTCCTCTTTTCTTCGCCTCTTCTACCTCTTCCTCGTTCCCTTATTATTTTCTTTTATTCATTTTCTTTCTCATTGTTTACTCACCCTCCATCCTTGCTTGAAGTGCGCCCTGTAATTATCACTTACTCATTTACTTACTCCCTCCTTTATTTCCCCCTTCCCTCCCTCCCTCCCTCTCTTCCTTTCTTCATTCCTTCCTTCCTTCCTTCCTTCCTTCCTTCCTTCCTTTCTTCTTCATCCATCTATCGTATCTCCCTCTCTTACTCAGCGTCTGAGAAGCAAATTTAACCATGAATAACCTGTTGGCACGAAGCTGTCTAACAGCCCTGGTGAAGGTCATTCACGAGGCTGTCTACCAGCCTTGGTGAAGGTCATTCACGAGGCTGTCTAACAGCCCTGGTGAAGGTCATTCATGAGGCTTCTAACAGCCCTGGTGAAGGTCATTCACGAGGCTGTCTAACAGCCCTGGTGAAGGTCATTCACGAGGCTTCTAACAGCCCTGGTGAAGGTCATTCACGAGGCTTCTAACAGCCCTGGTGAAGGTCATTCACGAGGCTGTCTAACAGCCCTGGTGAAGGTCATTCACGAGGCTTCTAACAGCCCTGGTGAAGGTCATTCACGAGGCTGTCTAACAGCCCTGGTGAAGGTCATTCACGAGGCTGTCTAACAGCCCTGGTGAAGGTCATTCACGAGGCTGTCTAACACCTCTGGTGAAGGTCATTTACGAGGATGTAATTGGTTGGAAAAGGAAACAGAGAAACTGGGTAACGAAATTGGGTTGAAGAAAACGGAAGTAAAAAAACGAGGAGAAAGAAAACGAAGTTAAAGAAAACGGGGGTTAAAAATTGGCATTCCAATCTGATTTAAATGTTATGTAAAAAATTATATTGAAAAGTTTAAAAAAAAATGGATTCCAATATCACATTCAGAGAAAATTTTGAAAAAAGATATATTGCAAATAGAAGAAATTGGTAGGAAATTTGTTTTCTTGTGAATAACAGTACTGATAAAGGTAAGTTATATTATGGTTAGACTGTGTTTGTGTAAGAGGAGGAGGAAGAAAAGAAGGAAGGGAAAGAAAAAGATGGAAGAAGAAGAAGCAGAAGGAAGAAAATGGAAGCAGGAAGAATAATCCCAGAAGTTTCTCGGAGGTTCCTACAAATATGTAAGCATTGATTAGTCAATCTTAGCTCAGCACTTTCTCTCTCTCTCTCTCTCTCTCTCTCTCTCTCTCTCTCTCTCTCTCTTCCACCTGTTTATACCACTGGCTTCATTGATTAGGTTCCTTCAAGCTGTCCTAGATGTAAGACTTCCTGCACGGTTAGGTGAGTACGCACCAGAGTGCGTACTCACCTAACCGTGCTCAGCTATTTACACTCCATCTCGTTGCATTATTCTTATCCAGCTATATTCAACTAGTTTTTATTCGCCTGTTTGGGGCTGTAAGGGTCGATTGAACTGGCTGCGTCCCTTAGCTTTTTTTTCCGATTGGATTTGCTTGTTTCTTGGGTTCTGTTATGGGTTTGAAGACCATAATAACACGACTGGAAACAAATCACAGAATGAGTGAGGGGTCTAAACCCATGGTAAGTGGGATTCAGACCCCATCCGTTCCGTGATTAGGTTAAAAGATTTGCGTGGGCGTGTGTACCTACCAGTCCCATTTGCACGAGATGTCTAATGACGTCAGCTCGGGAAAAGTAGTGGGTTAGGTGAGCATCCTTTAGGCTGCTGTAGCCCTCACTGATCCTGCCCACTTGCATCTTGTCTGTTGATGTCTGATATTGCTACTTCGTTTGTTGATCTTATCTCAGAGGTCTCCTGCTGTTGTTACTGTTGCTATTTCGTTTGTTGGTCTTATCCGGGAGGTCTTCTACTGTTGTTACTGTTGCTTTGCCTGCTGGTCTTGTTTGAGAGGCTTTTCCTGTTTCTGTTGTTGCTGCTTCGCCTATTGGTTTTATCTGATGGGAAGCTTGTTTCTGCTGTTGCTGCTCCGTTTGCTGGCCCCTGTGAGAAATTTTCTGCTTCTGCTTGCCTTGTATTTTGCACCTGTCTTCTCTGGCTGCTTCTCCCTTCTGCTGTGCCTATCGCTTCTGTTAGCTGCTGATGTTGCTGTCTGTTGTCTGTTGTTGCAGCCTCTGTTTGATGGTCCTATCTGAGATGTCTCCTGTTATTATTTGCTGTATACTTGACTCTTGTTTTCTGTGGCTACTACTCCTTCCTGTTGTGTCTATTACTTCTGTCAGTTGCTGTCTTCTGTTGTTGCTTCGCCTGCTGCACGGTTGCAGGATAGGTGACCTTGGAGCAGACCTCTCGACGAGGTCTTCCCTCGGTCACGTCGCTCCTGCCAAAGGTCACCATTGACTGTAGCATTTTGTCGACTCGCTGTGAATGTTGCTCTATGCTTACGGGAGAAAAATCTTCTACATACGATTGTTTTGCCTCAGTTATCTAGACTTAGAGGTAGTCGCATTGCAGCAAGTTCTTAATAGAGAATCTGGTATTGACTGCTAAAGCTTTTGCTTAATGACTTTTGTATTTACTTGTAAGAACTCTAGATTCAGTCTGAGGTGTTTAGGAAATGTAAATTCGTAATGCTACATACGCATATAGGAACACTCCTATGTTACTTTAAAAATTGCATTTCTTATATTTTTTTTTTTACTTTTCTCATATATCACTACACATTGTGTAATGTCATCTCTCAATATGTCGCCAGGGGAATTATATATCATGATCTCTGCAGACGCTATGTGCAAAGAAACAAAAATCTATCTTTGCCAAGCGTGAGCAGTCTCCCTAAACGAAGACATCTCATGCCTGATCTGTTCAGGTTGTCAATATGTGGGAGCGAGTGTCTGGGTTGTTGGATGAGGACCACGAATACCAGATATTGACCACGACGACCTGCTTTGGATCACGACAAACGGATATTGACCACGACGACCTATTGTGGAACACGACGACCAGGTATAGACTACACCGAACTATTGTGATATCCAACGGCTGGTCGTGGATTACGACGGCCTGTTGCGGCAGTCGACGGTCGGTTGTGGCACACAACAGGTTATAACACAGAGCACTCAGTGTTCCTAAAAAAAATGCTGTTTTCTAGGACTCTGCTCGCTGGTTTGTGGAGCATTCAGGTACTGGAGAAGAACGTGGCAGGAGCATTAACATTGGACTATTCAAGTGTTCGAGCTCAGAATGTTTTTCTGAGTTCGATGTTCAGTGTACTGCTGTTGCTTGACCTTACTTTCCTACTACAGGAAGGTACTCAAGATGCCTAGAACACGTGGGGCAGGCCTCGGAGAACAGACGCAGACTGAGAGAAGGATAAGTGACAGTTTTACGGACAGAGGGATAGAGAAAGAAAGACGGAGTGGGCAGTAGGAGAGGGACGGATGAGAGGGAGTCTACACCCCACCAACACCACCCCAACACACACACTGCTGTTGGTCCTCGCTACCGATATGCCCTTCTCCTCCTCCCATCTCCCTCCCCGTCTCCCTTACCCCCACCCTTCCCGAATTCTCTCCCCTCCTCTCCCAGGGTCCCCTTTCCCCACTCCCTAACGTAACCCCTCTTCCCGGCTTCCTGCTCCCCTAACCTGCTATTATCCTCACGCTCTCCGGCAGTTAGCACGGGATCTCTCGAGGCCAACACCACATTATTCTTATCTACAACAATATATACAATCACATTAAAAACGAATACATAGAAAAACCAAACTATTAATACGAAAATCTCTCTCCGGTTCAACTATCACGAAAAATAGGCTCCGTAAATACAATCTTTCTTCATGTTCTTCATTGCCGGCAGCCAGAAGACAGCTACCGCAAACTCATTCAGATATATATAGAGAAATAATGGCTTGGCTAACATAATTACATTTCCATTTTTTTTTTTTTTTGAGATTCATACTTATTTGTTCGTCGTGTTAAGTTGCAGAAGGTTGTAATTAATCTATAACTTGTTGCTATGAGTGTCTGGCTCAGACACCATTAATTGGCTGGTTAATGAAGGAAAGGATTAGTAAGTTTATTTAGGTACAGGTACACTTAAATACCTTTACACAAATTATCATACACCCTGGTGTGGGTCCCGTGTCAGCGTGTCAGCGTGCCTCGTTGTGCTCCCGGTTTTCTGGTGTTTTCACGGTCGCTCTTACGTGCTAGAACTTTAATTTGTGTCATCAATCCTATACGATACATCCCTCTAGCGCCTGGAACCAATCTTGGGCGGAAAACATTATATACTGAGTAAAAAAAAGGAGAATTGTGTGCACTACCTAGCAGAGTTTACTGCCAGAGGGGAATCATAGGCCTGTCCCGTGTGGAAAAATAATAATATTGAACTTTGTGTCAGAGGAAAGAAAGTCTCCCTGAAAGCATTGAGTATACATAGTGTATAGTGTATACTACAGTGGCTCCCTAGTATATTGATGATAAAGGCTAAAGTGTCATTTGAAAACAGGTGAATTTGTAAATGAAGTGATAAGCCTATAGAGGCAGGTGCCAGAAGTCGCCAGAAACTTACCACAGGTCAGCTGTTTTTAATAATCTTCCTGGCCTGCTAGTGTACTCGCATATAATCTAGTGATACCAGTGAATAGCAGAATACAGTGTTGTAGTAGCAACTAACCAGTATTATAATGGTACTTAGTGGAGTGGAGTGACTTTCATTAGTTTCTTTTTCTTGAAATACCAGACGTTACTGTGAATTTCATATAACCTGTAGTTACCAGCGGTCGCAATATACACAACGAGAAGCAATTATTACTACAGAAAAAGCGCCCTTCCTCCAAATTTGCACCAGTCAACTATAGTGATAATATAGCATTTATTGTGGTGGAGCCGAAAAAAAAAAAAAAAAAAATAGAGAAGCTAGATACAGCGATTGATAAACAAAGGTGGAGGCTCGACCGTTCGTCATTGTAGGAGTGCCAGCAGTCACCGGCTCTTCAACACGCAAGTTATACTTTTGTATCAATCAAATCACATATTACTCGGGTAGATAATTTCCAGTAGATCCTTCATGTGTTAGCTCAATTCACCGACCAGTATGGTTTAAATAAGTGACCCACTGATCAGATCAGATAGACTGGTCCGAACCCTTGACTGGTCCGAACCCTTGACTGGTCCGAACCCTTGACTGGTCCGAACCCTGGACTGGTTTCAAACGGTTTCGTTGTGCACCACCTAGCAGGTTATTAATAGAATATTCAAGAGGTTGCTAGTAGAATTGCAGTAAATCAACCATTCAAATCATTATGAAGCTGTGTGTAGTCTGTGGTCAGTCAAACAAACGGGCTTCCACATGCATAAATTGTCATTTCTGTGGAAATTGGTGTCACGCCCCTTGTGCAGATATCCAAGAACTAGCTACAAGCAGTATTAAAACAGGGAAGTGTTTTTGGGTATGCCCAAATGAGATAAATCTGTGGACTAAAATCACAAGGGTATTAAAAGAGGTCAACATCAAAGCTGCTTTCATAGAAAACCTGGAAGCTTTCTACAACAGATGGGAACATAAAAAGTCTGGGCTGAATGGTACTGCCCTTGATACTGGCCATGTAGTCAGAAACTGTAAGGCTGGAGATGATGTCCTGGTAGTCAGTAAATGGGGGGCTGATAGTGCTGTCCTGGGAGACAGTAATGGGGAAGCTGGAGGTGCTGTCCTGGGAGACAGTAATGGTGAAGCTGGAGGTGCTGTCCTGGGAGACAGTAATGGTGAAGCTGGAGATGCTGTCCTGGGAGACAGTAATGGGGAAGCTGGAGATGCTGTCCTGGGAGACAGTAATGGTGAAGCTGGAGATTTTGTCCAGGTAGTCGGGAATTATACGCAGGAAGGAATACATATGAATGACCTCATAGGGGACAGGAGCCATAGTAGGGAAACAAGTGTAGTCAAAGATAAGATAAAACCAATATTGCAAACTAGAAATACCGCAGGAAATAGCAAACAAGAGGACTCCACTAGCAATAGTGAGGATATATTACCAAAAACAAATGGTGGGAGCTCCATTGTTGGTGCTAGGGAGGATAGAAGTAAGACAGGGAAACATGCACCAACAGGGAATACAGTCACAGAAACCCAAGGCAAACGGAAACCAAGCCTGTGCACATACTATGCACTCGGTATCTGCTGGCATGGGAAATCTGGAAAAACAGATGGGACGTGCAACTATGACCACCCTAGGAAATGCCATGCCCATATGACAACAGGAAAATGCAAACTCCCTTCCTGTAAGCTTTTTCACCCTGAACTGTGTACCTCTTCAGTACAGGAAAGACTGTGCTATAACTTAAATTGCCAGGCATACCATCTAAAGGGGACAAAAAGATACAAAACATCCAGGCCATGGGAAAACCTGGGTAGCCACAGCCACTCAAGAGGGAGAGGTTTTTTAGTGCCAGGAAGGAAAAAAAACTGGCAGGAAATGGCAGAAATCGTACACCAAATCCAGTCATTCCTGG
This sequence comes from Cherax quadricarinatus, assembly GCF_038502225.1. NCBI lineage: Eukaryota > Metazoa > Arthropoda > Malacostraca > Decapoda > Parastacidae > Cherax > Cherax quadricarinatus. The sequence continues at coordinate 17,106,041 of NC_091339.1, read as the reverse complement.
AGTGGAACCACAGTCGATGGCCTCCACTCCAAACCAACAGATACAGATACTAATGCCGGAAAAAAAATCCCCCCCCCCCAGTACCAACAATACCACCAGTCCGATAACATTCTTCTTTGCAAATATACAGGGTCTAAAGCCAGCAACAAACAACAAAATACCTTTCATCCGTGGACTGCTTGCAGAGGCAAAGGCAATGTTCGCGGCTTTCACTGAGACCCACATAAAGGATCACTTGGACAACGAAATATGGATCCCAGGTTACAACCTATACAGATGTGACAGAGTGAACAGGCAAAAGGGGGGGGTTGGCCTGTACATTGCAGAGTCACTTGTTTGCACAGAACTGCTAAATGCCTCAAATGATGTAGTGGAAGTTTTAGCAGTAAAGGTCGAGAACCAAAACCTAGTCATTGTGATAGTCTACAAGCCTCCGGATGCAACATCCCAGCAATTCCAGGAACAGCTGTTAAAAATTGACCACTGTCTGGAAAACCTTCCAGCTCCTGCACCCAACATCTTGCTCCTGGGGGATTTCAACTTAAGGCACCTAAAATGGAGGAATATAGCAAATAATATTGTTGCAGTAATAACACCAGGAGGCAGCTCTGATGAAAACTCACACTCACGCGAGCTTTTAAATCTCTGCACAAAATTCAATTTAAACCAGCAAATAATAGAGCCTACTAGACTGGAGAATACACTAGACCTCATCTTCACTAACAATGATGATCTGATAAGAAATATCACCATATCAAAAACAATATACTCAGATCACAACATAATTGAGGTCCAGTCATGTATGCGCGGAGCCCCAGACCGACATAATGAGATTAGTCACGAGGGAGCATTCACCAAATTCAACTTCAATAACAAAAACATAAAGTGGGACCAAGTAAACCAAGTCCTAACCGATATAAGCTGGGAAGATATACTAAGCAACACAGACCCCAACTTATGCCTAGAACAGATTAACTCGGTAGCACTCGATGTATGCACAAGGCTTATTCCTCTAAGAAAAAGGAGGAGTAGATGTAAAACAGAAAGAGACAGGCGCTCCCTTTACAGGCGACGGAAAAGAATAACAGAGCGGCTAAAAGAGGTCAATATATCTGAAATGCGTAGGGAGACACTGGTCAGAGAAATAGCAAGCATCGAACTTAAGCTAAAAGAATCCTTTAGGAGTCAGGAATCGCGGGAAGAACTAAAAGCCATAAATGAAATCGAAAGAAACCCAAAGTATTTCTTCTCCTATGCCAAATCAAAATCGAGAACAACGTCCAGTATTGGGCCCCTACTTAAACAAGATGGGTCCTACACAGATGACAACAAGGAAATGAGTGAGCTACTCAAGTCCCAATATGACTCAGTTTTTAGCAAGCCGCTAACCAGACTGAGAGTCGAAGATCAAAATGAATTTTTTATGAGAGAGCCACAAAATTTGATTAACACAAGCCTATCCGATGTTATCCTGACGCCAAATGACTTCGAACAGGCGATAAATGACATGCCCATGCACTCTACCCCAGGGCCAGACTCATGGAACTCTGTGTTCATCAAGAACTGCAAGAAGCCCCTATCACGAGCCTTTTCCATCCTATGGAGAGGGAGCATGGACACGGGGGTCGTCCCACAGTTACTAAAAACAACAGACATAGCCCCACTCCACAAAGGGGGCAGTAAAGCAACAGCAAAGAACTACAGACCAATAGCACTAACATCCCATATCATAAAAATCTTTGAAAGGGTCCTAAGAAGCAAGATCACCACGCATCTAGAAACCCATCAGTTACACAACCCAGGGCAACATGGGTTTAGAACAGGTCGCTCCTGTCTGTCTCAACTATTGGACCACTACGACAAGGTCCTAAATGCACTAGAAGACAAAAAGAATACAGATGTAATATATACAGACTTTGCAAAAGCCTTCGACAAGTGTGACCATGGCGTAATAGCGCACAAAATGCGTGCTAAAGGAATAACAGGAAAAGTCGGTCGATGGATCTATAATTTCCTCACTAACAGAACACAGAGAGTAGTCGTCAACAGAGTAAAGTCCGAGGCAGCTACGGTGAAAAGCTCTGTTCCACAAGGCACAGTACTCGCTCCCATCTTGTTCCTCATCCTTATATCCGACATAGACAAGGATGTCAGCCACAGCACCGTGTCTTCCTTTGCAGATGACACCCGAATCTGCATGACAGTGTCTTCCATTGCAGACACTGCAAAGCTCCAGGCAGACATCAACCAAATCTTTCAGTGGGCTGCAGAAAACAATATGAAGTTCAACGATGAGAAATTTCAATTACTCAGATATGGTAAACATGAGGAAATTAAATCTTCATCAGAGTACAAAACAAATTCTGGCCACAAAATAGAGCGAAACACCAACGTCAAAGACCTGGGAGTGATCATGTCGGAGGATCTCACCTTCAAGGACCATAACATTGTATCAATCGCATCTGCTAGAAAAATGACAGGATGGATAATGAGAACCTTCAAAACTAGGGAGGCCAAGCCCATGATGACACTCTTCAGGTCACTTGTTCTATCTAGGCTGGAATATTGCTGCACACTAACAGCACCTTTCAAGGCAGGTGAAATTGCCGACCTAGAAAATGTACAGAGAACTTTCACGGCGCGCATAACGGAGATAAAACACCTCAATTATTGGGAGCGCTTGAGGTTCCTAAACCTGTATTCCCTGGAACGCAGGAGGGAGAGATACATGATTATATACACCTGGAAAATCCTAGAGGGACTAGTACCGAACTTGCACACGAAAATCACCCACTACGAAAGCAAAAGACTTGGCAGACGATGCACCATCCCCCCAATGAAAAGCAGGGGTGTCACTAGCACGTTAAGAGACCATACAATAAGTGTCAGGGGCCCGAGACTGTTCAACTGCCTCCCAGCACACATAAGGGGGATTACCAACAGACCCCTGGCAGTCTTCAAGCTGGCACTGGACAAGCACCTAAAGTCAGTTCCGGATCAGCCGGGCTGTGGCTCGTATGTTGGTTTGCGTGCAGCCAGCAGCAACAGCCTGGTTGATCAGGATCTGATCCACCAGGAGGCCTGGTCTCAGACAGGGCCGCGGGGGCGTTGACCCCCGGAACTCTCTCCAGGTAAACTCCAGGTATGTGTAAATTACCTATGATAACCCGAAAAAGGTCAAACAAAATGACTTATTTCCATGGGGCCCTTGAAAGCCTATCGACTACTCTCGGGTCATTAAGGCTGCACGCAACCCTTGCATCACCAGACGCACCGAGGATGATGTTTCAGACGCGACGAGGTTTATGTTCCAGATGCGCCTTGATTTAAATGCCTCAGACGCACTGAAGATTAAGGTCTCAGAAACGCCGAAGTTTCAGTGTCTCAGACGATGCGAGGTTAAATGTCTTAAGGGGGAAAATTGCGTTCGCGCCTGAACTTCTTTATTTTTCGTTCGATTTCTTTCATTTTTTTTGTACGTAAAGAAGCACCTTTCCATTGTAATGTGACCAAGTTTCAATACGATAGCTAAAAAACAACTGAGAAAAAAATTATTTACTAATAATCATACATGTGGAAAATACTGTATATATTTTCCAGAAATACAGTAGTTATATGTAAATAGATGGCCATACTGTATTTAATAAAAATTTATGTTATAGAAAATGGGAAGCCGCTCCTGCGCAGACGAAACTCGCCATTTTTGTTTGAATTGAGTAACAGACATTAGTGAATGGGAAGAATTTTTCGTGCTCTAGAGGTTAAAATTGGGCTGACACCTCTCAAATAGAAGGCGAAATTGTTGGATGTGCATTCCTGCATAACTTGAGATATCAGGCGACTGGACAAGACAGCTCCAGGAACCTAAGATAAGTCTGTGATGTTTTAACTCTGGCCAGTGTTATTTTCATGTATAGACAGTGTATAGACAGGTTTTCTGAGTATGATACACCTTGATCTCCAGTCAAATTGGTGAGTGATTTTAAGATATTCTCCTTCTGTTATGTAAATGTGTATATATATAATCCTTTATTAGTTTAATATACAGTCCACAAATTTATATATTTACCAGAATTCCTGGTGATGTATCTTTCATTTGTAATTAATAGGTCTAGAGCAACTTATGGATAAGACAGTTGTAGGTATTGAAGGGGGACATTTTTTCGACCTAGGTGTCCCAAATTCCTACTTGTCTATGTAACTGATAAATAATAATTATCTTTGTTATCATTTACTGTTATGTACATAATGAGTTACATTCAGATAAATGTAATTTTCCACAATACATATTGAACTGTATTTTCGTAATGGGACTTGGAGAAGCAGTTTTGGCATTACCTACGCATAAAACAATGCTAAACTGTATTTCTGATGGTTAAGTTTACTGTAATTTATCCTTTCTTCATTCTTAAAAAAATAAAGTTTGTATGGTTTTGACATTCAGCCAAATATCTGACTTTTGCCCTTACAAAAATCAAAAAACAAATTATGATATATCAAAATGCTAACCACCAGCTTGTAAAACAATCTTTCCTTTATGTTCTCTGTGAATTTCATTGCATTCCTGCTATTATTAACAAAAATACAGACATATATATGTGAATAACCTACTTCCGAGATAATCCGCGAAACAGCCGGACCACCGATTTTTCTTTTTTTTTCGAGAAAATAGCATTTTTCTCAGCATTACGAGCGTATATCATAGTTACCCATGTTCGTTTTCTTTAATATAAGGACCTTGGAGGTGAAAGAAGGAGAATGGAAGCTATCCCTGACTATAGGAATCTTATATTCCCGAGGGAACGCTCTAAAAATATGCCATATATTATTCATTCTGGAGTATTTACCATATTTCTTTGTTATTTATATTGTTTATTATGTCATATTAGATCAATTGTGATAGATAAATAAGCCGTAGAAGCTATAATAGCGTTATATTGAAGCATATTCCCCGGCCATCCCGAGACTGGAATTTTCCATGACGCCAGCAAGATGTTGCCAGGAGGTTCCTGATTGGCTGTAAGTCTACGTACAAGTCCCACTCTCTGTATTATGATGCTAAATCGTCAACTATTATCTTAGAAAGAATAATACAATAAATACACGAAAAAAAAACGAAAAAAAAACGAAAATTGACGACAGGTGAGCAGACCTGCCGCGGGTGGTGACGTCACCCTAGGTGTTTTAAATGACCATAATTCCTACAAGTAACAATGGTTATAAATGACCATAATTTTTAAAGGGGTGGACCGGTAAGCCAGCGGAAGGCCTCGGTCAGATGACCAAAAGCTCCAAAGGCGGGTCATCAACTGACTAAGACCCGCGTCAGGAAACATTTGTCCTGTTTCCTGACGAACCTTACCTGGAGTTTACCTGGAGAGAGTTTCGGGGGTCAACGCCCCCGCGGCCCGGTCTGTGACCAGGCCTCCTGGTGGATCAGCGCCTGATCAACCAGGCTGTTGCTGCTGGCTGCACGCAAACCAACGTACGAGCCACAGCCCGGCTGATCAGGAACTGTCTTTAGGTGCTTGTCCAGTGCCAGCTTGAAGACTGCCAGGGGTCTGTTGGTAATCCCCCTTATGTGTGCTGGGAGGCAGTTGAACAGTCTCGGGCCCCTGACACTTATTGTATGGTCTCTTAACGTGCTAGTGACACCCCTGCTTTTCATTGGGGGGATGGTGCATCGTCTGCCAAGTCTTTTGCTTTCGTAGTGAGTGATTTTCGTGTGCAAGTTTGGTACTAGTCCCTCTAGGATTTTCCAGGTGTATATAATCATGTATCTCTCCCTCCTGCGTTCCATAATTCCTTGTTGGAATGTCGTAGAACAATGATTCTTGTACCATTGTGTTGCCAGAGAGTTAAGCTATTTTTCTATAAGATTAACTCAATTTGTGAATTTTTCGACAAAATTTTTTCGTTCGCGCTGAGCCCGTTCTAGGGGGAGAATTCCTTATAACTCAAATAAGGGATTAAAGTATACTACAAATGTATACATTCATTTTTAATTAGGTAAATGTTGCTCTGAATCCTTGGATCAAGAGCCACTGCTAAGTAAAACTAAAATTGCTAGGTTGGCGGGAAGCAGCAGCCAATTAAAGCCACGATTTAACCTATGACGTCACAGACTCGACGGCCAAGACCCAGTAGCCAATCAAGAGTTGTGACGTCACTGTTGAGGATGTATACATCATGGTTGATCAGCCAATGAAAGTGCTCAGAGGCTCCTACGTCACAGTCTGGTGGTGCATAAGTCCGGCAAAAACTTGCGCCTCAGTCATGCGCAGGAGAAGTTGACGTGAGGGTGTTCGCTCCTCTGGTAAGCATTTTTTTTTCCTTTATATCGCCTAAATTACTGGTTGTTTTCATTAACTAATGCTTTTACATGTTCATAACAGTATATATATCTTTTAAAGTAATTGTGCAATTATTGATTTTTGTTCCAATAAATTTGTTGAAACTAAGTTCAGCAGCTAACTTTATATGGTAAGTGCTAACTATATTATATGGTCACTTATGTAACTTGCACTTGTCACCATTTATTACGTCACTACCACATAAGTGCTGGTTTATGATGGGTTGAAACATTAACAAGAGGTCGTTTAGTGTAAATTGTCACCACCACTTTGTGAGTTGTAACTTGTCACTTTACCACATACAAGAGGAAAGTTTGTCACTAGTAAGTGGTAAGTTGTCACTATCACTTAAGTGGTTTAGAGTAACGCCCCTGTAACACTTCTTATAGTGGCGCAGTAATTTGCGCCGATAAATTAGCGCCAATGTTTATAATACATGTTAGGACCATTAAGATATTAATCATATAAAATATTTCCTTATTCTAGGCTATTTCTACATTAATATATTTATTTTTATTAGGAGGAGATTGCTCCAAATCCTTGGATCAAGAGCCCATCACCTGCCATGTATATGCATGTCACCGCTCTGGCCACAGCCAATGAAAACGAGAGTTACTAAGTTGGCGGAAAACAGAAGCCAATTACAGCCTAGATTTAACCTATGACGTCACGGGTTCGAGCGCCAAAACCCAGCAGCCAATCAGCAGTCGTGACGTCACTTGACGAGCCAATCAAAGTGCACAGACTACTACGTCACAGTGGTGGTGGTGCGGGAGCCCGCGTAAATTTGCCTGAAGTACTGTGCAGGAGATGACGTGAGGGCGTGCGCTCCTCTGGTAAGAAATTTTCCCATATTTCTCCTAAATTACTTGTCATTTACATTGTTTTTACATGGTAATATAGTGTATGTATATCTGAAATAGTAATACTGCAAAATATGGCAAGTAACTTTTAATATCACCACTTAAGTGGTTGTAAATTGTCATGTACCACTTATATAAGTTGTCACTAGCACTAAATGGTAAATTGTCTACAAATTGTAAGTGGTGGGTAGTAACGTATGTCGTTTTATCACTGTCGTTTATGGTTGTAACTTGCCACTTCACTAATGTCACTTATAAGTGGTCGTTTATGGTCTTGTAATTTGTCGCCACCAATTAAGTGGTAATTTAGTATGGCATCACAATACCACTTGCATGTGGTCAATTATAATTGTACCTTTTACACTTTATCACTTACGTAAGTGGTCGTTAGTTTATATATTCTGGAAGTGGCCTTTAATATCACCTTGACGGGCAGGATCTTGATCCAAGGAATCTGAACCACTATTTCCAGTAGTGACTTCCATTCCCCAGGCACTGTACTCACCTAGTTGAGGTTGCGGGGGTCGAGTCCGAGCTCCTACGGGTTTAGCGCTTTACCGTATATGCCACGGCACAGCATGTGCGCTCAGTTGGCGCCATTAACTCGCGTTCTTGGCGCCAATGTGTGAAATCCGCTCTAGGAAGCGCAAAGCCAGGTCACTTAGCCCCCCCAAATGATTAATGAGTTTCAAAACTTAACCACGCGTGGGTCAAGTGTATATATACACTTGTAATGTTTATATACATGTATATATACTCGGTGTATATACATTGAGATTCAGAATATATATAAAATATTTTCTCATTTCTGGACTATTTCTACATATAATTGCTTTTATTGGGGGGGGGGTGCTCCAAATCCTTGGATCAAGAGCTCATCAAAATGTCCTGGCCACAGCCAAATACAAAGTTGGCGGGAAGCAGCAGCCAATTAGTCTCGAGTTAACCTATGACGTCACGGGTTCGAGCGCCAAGACCCAGCAGCCAGTCAGTAATCGTGACGTCACTTGGCCAAACATACGTCACTGTCGATCAGCCAATCACTTCACCGGCTCCTACGTGACTGGTGGTGGTGCCCGCGAAAACCGGCGCCTCAGTCATGCACGGGAGAAAGTGGCGGGGGGGGGGGGGTTGCGCACTCGTAATAATTTTATCCTCATTTCTTCAAAATTACTGGTCGTTTACATTAAATAATGCTTTTATATGGTTATATAAAGTAAATATATCTGAAGTAATAATTTTGTAAAATATGGTAACTTATGTCTACGTAAGTGGTTGTCAATTGGCACGAACCACTTACATAAGTGGTTGTAACTTGCCACTTTACCTCTAATAATTGGCATGTCACTACCAGTTATAAGTAATTGGTTGTAACTTTGTCATTACCACTAACTGGTAAGTGTTAAGTTGTAATTTGTCATTTTACCCCTTACAAGTGATCGTTTATGATCGGTTGTAACTTGTCACTTTACCATTCACTACCACTTAAGTGATCGTTTATTTTAAATTTTTTGGACCATGGCCACGGTGGGAGGATCTTGATCCAATGAATCTCAGCCACCATTCCCAGTAATGAATATATTCCATTCCCCAGGCTATGGGGGATAATTCCACTCCCCAGGGGCTATGGGGGATATTCCATTCCTCGGGATATATTCCATTCCGCAGGGGCTATGGGGGATATATTCTTTCCCAGGCTCTACGGGGGATATATTCCATTCCTCGGGCTCTGCGGGGGATATATTCCATTCCCCAGGGGTTGTGGGGATTGATGTAAACTTGAAATGTGTGTATATAGCATATCAATGTGTATATATATATACTTGTTCTCTCTGTGTGCATTGAGAGATTCAGTATACAAAATATTTTCTCATTTATTCTGGGATATTTCTACATTATAAATGTTCTATTTGGTTTTTATTAGGGTAAGGTTGCTCCAAATCCTTGGATCAAAAGTCCATCAGCACTCAAAAAGCAAATTGCTAAGTTGGCGGGAAGCAACAGCCAATTACAGCGTAGATTTAGCCTGACGTCACGGGCTTGAGCGCCAAGACCCAGCAGTCGTGACGTCACTTGATCAGCCAATGAGAGCGCTCAGATTACTACGTCAGTCTGGTAGTGGTGCAGGTAGCCCGCGTAAACTGGCGCCATGCATGGGAGGAGTGAGGATGCGCGCTCCTCAGGTAAGACATATTTTCCTTTATTTCTCTTAAATTACTGGTTATTTATAATTAGTGGATTTACATGGTAATATGGTATAAACCTTGGTAATAAATACCGACAAGTTGGTTTAGAAAGACACGTAAGCAAACACTATGACATATTTATTAGAAAACGTTTCGGTCCTGGGACCTTGATCACTTCTAACATACAGAGGTAGAAAGACATTATATATATAGGCGGAGAGTGAGGTGTGACGCACGTGACCTGTATGTTAGAAGTGATCAAGGTTCCAGGACCGAAACGTTTTCTAATAAATATGTCAGTGTTTGCTTACGTGTCTTTCTAAACCAACATGGTAATATAAACAGTATGTATATATAATCTGTTGTAGTAATTCTGTGAAATTATTTTTATTCCAGTTGAAGCAGACGAGTTCAGTAGTAACTGTTAGCCTTTATGGTAAGTGGTAGCGTTTGTCACTTTCACTTATAAGTGATTACTTATCCCTTTACCATTTGTCTACCACTTATGTTATTTTACCACTTTTACGACCTTACTATTTGTCACTACCACTTATATCGCTACTATAGATTTTAATTGAAATTATTATTCGCTGAAGCATTAATTTATTATCCAGCGTTTTATATATGGACTTTGTTGCCATGGATACGTGAATATGGTGGATGCCTTGTTGAATTATTCTAGTAAACTAAGATTTAAATGTCATAATATATGTTTTTTTTTTCGTAGTTACTGATTTTAATGTTTATTATTTTAAATTGATTTAAAGTTGATATTATATTTTTTTTTCAGTTGCCATGTTTTAAGTTGATGCAAGTTAAATTTATTCATATTTTCCAAAAGCTTTTTTTTTTTTGGGGGGGGTGTTGACCCTTTGAGATCCTAACGGTGTATGACCCTTGTAGGTTTAGCGCTTCTTTATGGTTATATTACCCTTGTAGGTTTAACGCTTCTTTATGGTTATGTATGACCCTTGTACGTTTAGCGCTTTATGGTTATGTATGACCCGTTGGGTTTAGTTATTAGTTATGATTATAATTTTTAAAAATTGATATAGGAACTTCTTAGTAATTTTGAGATGATTTAAAGCTGAACACCTGTTCAATATTACTGGACTTTGGTTAATGTTTTAGGTATTAAAAGTATTCTTGACAGGTGGTGCATAGGTTACATGCAGCCTTAATGACCGTGTAGTAAAAAGACTTTAAACCCAATACCCTAGTGGGTTTAGTGCTTCTTGATTATTAAACCCAGCAAATCATGACGTTCGTGAAGTAGATAGGCTTTAAGCCCAATAAATTATGACCTTTGTGCAGTAGATAGGCTTTAAACCCAGTAAATCATGACCTTCATGAAGTAGATATGTTTTAAACCCAATGAAGCAATTATGACTTGTGTAGTAGATAGGCTTTAAACCCAATAAATCAATCATGACCTTCGTGTAATAAGCTTTTAACTTGGGAAATCACTCATGACCTTCGTGTAGTAGTAGGCTTTAAACTCAATAAATCAATCATGACCTTCGTGTAATAAGCTTTGAACTCGGTAAATCACTAATGACCTTCGTGTAGTAGTAGGCTTTAAACCCAATAAATCATGACTTGATTAGTAGATAGGCTTTAAACCCAATAAATCGATCATGACTTGTGTAGTAGATAGGCTTAAGCCCAATAAATTATGACCTTTGTGTAGTAGATAGGCTTTAAACCCAGTAAACCATGACCTTCATGAATTAGATAGGTTTTAAACCCACTGGAGCAATTATGACGTGTAGCAGATAGGCTTTAAACCCAATAAATCATGACCTTCGTGTAGTAGATAGGCTTTAAGCCTAATAAATCCATCATAACCGTGTAATAAGCTTTTAACTCGGGGAAATCACTCATGACCTTTGTGTAGTAGATAGGCTTCAAACCCAATTAATCCATCATAACCGTGTAATAAGCTTTTAACTCGGGAAATCACTCATGACCTTTGTGTAGTAGATAGGCTTTAAACCCAATAAATCATGACCTGTGTAGTAGATAGGCTTTAAACCCAATAAATCATGACTTGTGTGTAGTAGATAGGCTTTAAACCCAATAAATCAGTCATGACCTTCGTGTAATGAGCTTTTAACTTGGGAAATCACTCATGACCTTCGTGTAGTAGTAGGCTTTAAACCCAATAAATCATGACTTGATTAGTAGATAGGCTTTAAACCCAATAAATTATTAGTGACCTTTGTGTAGTAGGCTTTAAACCCAATAAATAAATCATGACCTTTGTGTAGTAGATGGGCTTTAAGCCCAATAAATCATGCCCTTTGTGTAGTAGATAGGCTTTAAACCCAGTAAATCATGCCCTTTGTGTAGTAGATAGGCTTTAAACCCATTAAATAAATCATGACCTTTGTATAGTAGATAGGCTTTAAACCCAATAAATAAATTATAACCTTTGTATAGTAGATAGGCTTTAAACCCAATAAATCATGCCCTTTGTGTAGTAGATAGGCTTTAAACCCAATAAATCATGACCTTTGTGTAGCAGATTGGCTTTAAACCCAATAAATAAATTATGACCTTTGTATAGTAGATAGGCTTTAAACCCAATAAATAAGTTATAACCTTTGTGTAGTAGATGGGCTTTAAACCCAATAAATCATGACCTTTGTGTAGTAGATAGGCTTTAAACCCAATAAATAAATTATAACCTCTGTATAGTAGATAGGCTTTAAACCCAATAAATCATGACCATGTAGTAGATAGGCTTTAAACCCAATCCATCAATGGTGTTTGCAGTACATTCCATTAAAATATAAAATTGTTATACAGTGGACCCCAACTTGCAATATTAATCAGTTCCTAAGATCACATTGTAAGATGAAATTATTGTAAGTCGAATTAATTCTCCCCATAAGAAATAAAGGAAATCAAATTAATCCATTCAAGACGCCTAAAAGTATGAAAAAAAAATTTTACCACATGAAATATACATTTTCCTAAACACAAAAAGGAGGATACATGCACAATATATATTGTGCTTGTACTAGTGTACTAAATGAAGAATAAATGATACCTTTATCGATAATGTAGTGATGACTGTCCTGGGAGTGCCTCTTCCTCCTGAGTAATGTAGGTCCTGTTTGGCATTTTCTTCCAGAATAGGCCTTATCACACTGTGTATGCCACTACGATTCTTAAATCTCTCGAACCAACCTTTGCTGGACTTAAATTCGCCAATATGAGCACTAGTTCCAGGCATTTTTTCCTGTTCACCTGGGTGTTAGTCGACTGGTGTGGGTCGCATCCTGGGGGACAAGATTAAGGACCCCAATGGAAATAAGTTAGTCCTCGATGACACATTGACTTTCTTGCATTATCCTGGGTGCCTAACCCTCTGGAGTTAATTGTTTCTCGGTATTCTCGATAAGCCACACCAATAACAGTCTTTCCACATCTTTGAGTAGTACAGCTGACCATGGTACGATAGTATTTCTTACCCTTTTTACCACAGGGTTGGCACTAGAACCTTTCTTTGGGCCCATGGTGGCATTTTTAGCAGTTACAAGCACTAACCGTGCAACCGTGTCTGCCCCGGCTTGTAAACAATGTCACACAAGCTCAGCTGAGGCGTTTAGGCCAGACAGACGCGTGAACAGGGCCGGATTACTGCATAGGCAAACTAGGCATTTGCCTAGGGCCCTGTGCATTTGGGGGCCCCACGGTCCAAGGAGTTCAGGGGCTCATCCAAGACTGCGCACATGGTGCAAGTGCAAAGGGGCCCCTACCTAAAAAGTTCAAGTGTTTGGAGAGTAAAATTGATTTTTAAAAATTAATCAAAACAAAAATAATGAAATAAAATAAAATAAAAATAAATAAACCTAGCCATAGATGGCAACACTCAACACGCCTTTGTTTACATCAGAACAGCTGTGTTTTCCCGCTAATGGGTGAGTATGGGAGATTCCTCTCCAATTTTCTGTAGTTTATATGATTTGATAGTCTTATGCATGATGCAATGATAACAATAATGGTCAGTGATTTATAAAGGGAATAATAGTGCTGTAGTGGTTATGCTGAATATAATAGGTACATGATGTCACTACTTTAATAGCCTAATCTAGTAATACTATTTGATCCTCGGACTCATACTCTCTCTTGCATCGATCTCTCAATCTGCTCTTCCTCCGCCGCATTAGACTTCACTTGGTCTGTTCTCCCGGACTTACATGACAGTGATCATTTCCCAATCATTCTTACTTCCCCTTCATATTCGCCACCTCTTCGCACCCCACGCTGGCAATTTAATCGGGTAAATTGGAACCTTTACTCACACCTAACTGTTTTTAAAGAGGTTCCTTCTTCGTCCTCCATCGATGAGCTTTTACACCTCTTCTCGTCCTCCGTTTTCACCGCAGCTTCTCATTCTATACCCCAAACTTCGGGCAGGCATTCTCAGAAATGCGTGCCTTGGTGGTCTCCTGCTTGTGCTCGTGCAGTACGTTTGAAACGCGCTGCATGGGGCAGGTACCGGTACAATAGAACCACAGAGCGACTCCTTGATTTTAAACAGAAGCGTGCGATCGCTCGCCGTGTCATCCGTGACGCTAAACGCACTTGCTGGCGAGATTGTCTCCACCATCACCTCTGCTTCCTCTGAGTGCAGTCTGGAAAAAAGTACGAAAACTGAGTGGTAAATATTCTCCTGACCCGGCTCCTGTTCTGCGGGTTGCCGGTGTTGATATAGCAAACCCACTAGATGTTGCCAATGAAATTGGCAATCATCTGGTCCGTATTTCTCAGGGACTCCATCTATGCCCCTCATTTCTTTCCTCAAAGTCTGCCAGAGAGTTAGCACCCTTGGACTTTTCTTCTCTCAGAGAAGAACAGTATAATGTGCCTTTTACACTTCAAGAACTGGAGGCAACACACTCAGCTTGTCGATCATCGGCAGCTGGGCCCGACGACATTCATATTCGTATGCTACAACATTTACATCAGTCAGCCCTTGCAGTCCTATTACGCCTTTACAATCTTATTTGGTCAAAAGGAGTTCTTCCACAGCTGTGGAAATCCGCCATTGTTCTCCCTTTCCGCAAACCAGGCACTACGGGACACGAAATCTCCCACTATCGTCCCATTGCTCTTACCAGTGCAGTTTGCAAAGTAATGGAACGTCTAGTAAATAGACGTTTAGTGTGGTATTTAGAGACACACAACAGTCTCTCCACTTGTCAATATGGCTTTCGTAAGGGACGTTCTACCATAGACCCCTTACTGCGCTTGGATACGTATGTTCGTAATGCCTTTGCGAATAACCACTCAGTTATTGCCATATTTTTTGACCTTGAGAAGGCATATGACACAACTTGGAGGTATAATATTTTAGCCCAAGCCCACTCCTTAGGCCTTCGAGGCAATCTACCATCCTTCCTTAAGAACTTTTTAACTGACAGGCATTTCCGTGTTCGGGTTAATAATGTGCTCTCCCCGGACTTTATCCAAGCTGAAGGTGTCCCCCAGGGATGTGTTCTGAGCACAACACTTTTTCTCCTTGCTATTAATGATTTGGCCTCTAGTCTTCCATCAAATATTTGGTCATCACTCTGTGTTGATGACTTCGCTATTGCCTGTGCAGGCGCTGACTGTCACCTCCTTACAGTTTCTCTCCAACATGCAGTCGACCGTGTTTCCAACTGGGCCACCACACATGGGTTTAAATTTTCCAGCACTAAAACCCACCAAATCACTTTCACTAGACGCTCTGTCATCTCCAATCATCCTTTGTACCTCTATGGCTCCCGTATCCCTGAACGTGATAGTCAAGTTTCTGGGCCTCCTCTTTGATCGTAGGTTATCCTGGAAACCTCACATTACCTCTCTGAAGGCAACTTGTCACAGCCGGCTGAACCTTCTTAAAACCCTTGCTCATCTTTCGTGGGGAGCTGATCGTCGAACCCTCCTTCGTCTACATTCCACCCTTATTTTATCGAAACTTGATTATGGTGACCAGATCTATTCAGCGGCATCTCCTGCTACTCTCTCTAGCCTTAACCCCATTCATCACCAAGGATTACGTTTATGCCTTGGTGCTTTTCCCTCTTCCCCTGTCGAAAGCCTCTATGCAGAAGCGAACGTTCCATCCTTATCCGATCGCCGTGATGCCCATTGCCTGCGCTACTATGTACGCTCTCATGATCTCCGCAATCCTTCCATTTATAGAATGGTCACTGATATTAGTAGACATTCTTTATTTGTTCGCCGCCCCTGTTTACTCCGTCCCTTCTCTCTTCGCCTTCATTCGCTCTTGTCTTCTCTTCAACTACCACCTTTCTATGTACATGTAGCATCTCACTTTTCCCTACCCCCCTGGGAAGTTCCAGCTGTTCAAGTCTCTGTTCTTTCTCCCTCCCTTGCTCGAAAGCCCAACTGTCTACGGTCGCTTCCCGCTCTCTTTTTCTTGACCACTTTCACTCTCATTCTCATGCCATTGCTGTGTACACAGATGGCTCTAAGTCTTCTGACGGCGTAGGATTCGCAGCAGTGTTTCCGGACAGCGTCGTACAAGGGCATTTACTATCTTCGGCTAGTATTTTTACTGCTGAATTATATGCCATCCTTACAGCACTTACCCGTATTGCATCTATGCCCGTGTCATCATTTGTGGTTGTCTCAGACTCCCTTAGTGCTTTACAGGCTATACAAAAATTTGATACACCTCACCCCTTAGTCCTCCGTATCCAACTTTGGCTACGCCGCATCTTTACCAAGCATAAAGATATTGTTTTTTGTTGGGTCCCTGGTCATGTTGACGTACAGGGCAATGAACAGGCAGACACTGCTGCGCGGTCAGCAGTACATGACCTACCAGTTTCTTATAGAGGTATTCCATTTATGGACTATTTTGCTGTAATATCTTCCCACCTTCACACCCGTTGGCAACAACGTTGGTCTACTATGCTCGGCAACAAACTTCAGTCTATTAAACCGAGTATAGGTTACTGGCCGTCTTCTTATCACCAGTGTCGAGGTTGGGAGACTACTCTCTCCCGTCTTCGCATTGGCCATACTCGTCTTACTCATGGATATCTCATGGAGAGGCGTCTTGCTCCTCTCTGTGAGAATTGCCAAGCTCCATTATCAGTCAGCCACATTCTGTTGGACTGCCCACTTTATCAACGAGCACGCAGAATTTACCTCTGTCGTCGTCTTCGCTCCGCTGCTCTTTTTACCTTCCCTTCTCGCTGATGGACCCACCTTTCATCTGGACACTCTCATTGACTTTTTGACAACGACTGACTGACTTCACAAATTCTGATACTTTCAGCCCTTTCTACTTCAATCTCTTGCTACCCTCTATCCCCGTACTATCCCCTGCCCCGCTGTTTTCTGTAACCTGCTGATCATCCCCCCTCCCTTCTGCCATCCAATTCCCTTGCTTCCTTCCCTACCCTGCAGCGCTGTATAACCCTTGTGGCTTAGCGCTTCTTTTTTTATTATAATAATAATAGTAATACTATGCTGTCTTGAGTTTATTCTCTTTAAAATGCATGATTTAACAAGATAGTTATAATGGCTGTTGGTAAATGGTTTTGGTTGTCTTGATGTACTTTCCATATTAAATTTAATCTAAATAGCCAGAATGTATTTAATTAGACCTTAAACAGGCTTACACCGACCCCCCCACCCCCACCCCCAAGCTGGAAGGGGTCGCTTCGCTTACCCGTAACTCAAAGGGGCCCCGCCAATCTGAATAGCCTAGGGCCCGGAGACTTCTTAATCCGGTCCTGCGCGTGAACGCTATGGGATGAATGATGCAAGTTTTTCAACGCATGTTGGGGTCAAATTTTTATGCTGACAAGCATCATAAGTCAGTTTTAACATACATTACATTGAGGACATCGTAAGTCCAGGGTCCACTGTATATGAAATAATAATATTCTCATTGCTAATCTTTAAAATTATATATATATATATATATATATATATATATATAAATAAATATAAATAATGTGTGTGTGGAGAAAAAGAGAGAGGTTAAGAGAGTGGTGAAGCAATGTAAAAAGAGAGCAAATGAGAGAGTGGGTGAGATGTTATCAACAAATTTTGTTGAAAATAAGAAAAAGTTTTGGAGTGAGATTAACAAGTTAAGGAAGCCTAGAGAAAAAATGGATTTGTCAGTTAAAAATAGGAGAGGAGAGTTATTAAATGGAGAGTTAGAGGTATTGGGAAGATGGAGGGAATATTTTGAGGAATTGTTAAATGTTGATGAAGATAGGGAAGCTGTGATTTCGTGTATAGGGCAAGGAGGAATAACATCTTGTAGGAGTGAGGAAGAGCCAGTTGTGAGTGTGGGGGAAGTTCGTGAGGCAGTAGGTAAAATGAAAGGGGGTAAGGCAGCCGGGATTGATGGGATAAAGATAGAAATGTTAAAAGCAGGTGGGGATATAGTTTTGGAGTGGTTGGTGCAATTATTTAATAAATGTATGGATGAGGGTAAGGTACCTAGGGATTGGCAGAGCATGCATAGTTCCTTTGTATAAAAGCAGAGGGGACAAAAGAGAGTGCAAAAATTATAGGGGGATAAGTCTGTTGAGTATACCTGGTAAAGTGTATGGTAGTTATTATTGAAAGAATTAAGAGTAAGACTGAGAATAGGATAGCAGATGAACAAGGAGGCTTTAGGAAAGGTAGGGGGTGTGTGGACCAGGTGTTTACAGTGAAACATATAAGTGAACAGTATTTAGATAAGGCTAAAGAGGTTTTTGTGGCATTTATGGATTTGGAAAAGGCGTATGACAGGGTGGATAGGGGGGCAATGTGGCAGAAGTTGCAGGTGTATGGTATAGGAGGTAGGTTACTGAAAGCAGTGAAGAGTTTTTACGAGGATAGTGAGGCTCAAGTTAGAGTATGTAGGAAAGAGGGAAATTTTTTCCCAGTAAAAGTAGGCCTTAGACAAGGATGAAAGATTGGATATCAGATTGGAGGGAGAGAGTATGGAGGAGGTGAATGTATTCAGATATTTGGGAGTGGACGTGTCAGCGGATGGGTCTATGAAAGATGAGGTGAATCATAGAATTGATGAGGGAAAAAGGGTGAGTGGTGCACTTAGGAGTCTGTGGAGACAAAGAACTTTGTCCTTGGAGGCAAAGAGGGGAATGAATGAGAGTATAGTTTTACCAACGCTCTTATATGGGTGTGAAGCATGGGTGATTAATGTTGCAGCGAGGAGAAGGCTGGAGGCAGTGATGTCATGTCTGAGGGCAATGTGTGGTGTGAATATAATGCAGAGAATTCATAGTTTGGAAGTTAGGAGGAGGTGCAGGATTACCAAAACTGTTGTCCAGAGGGCTGAGGAAGGGTTGTTGAGGTGGTTCGGACATGTAGAGAGAATGGAGCGAAACAGAATGACTTAGTGTATCAGTCTGTAGTGGAAGGAAGGCGGGGTAGGGGTCGGCCTAGGAAAGGTTGGAGGGAGGGGGTAAAGGAGGTTTTGTGTGCGAGGGGCTTGGACTTCCAGCAGGCATGCGTGAGCGTGTTTGATAGGAGTGAATGGAGATGAATGGTTTTTAATACTTGACGTGCTGTTGGAGTGTGAGCAAAGTAACATTTATGAAGGGGTTCAGGGAAAGTGGTGGGCCGGACTTGAATCCTGGAGATGGGAAGTACAGTGCCTGCACTCTGAAGGAGGGGTGTTAATGTTGCAGTTTAAAAACTGTAGTGTAAAGCACCCTTCTGACAAGACTGATGGAGTGAATGATGGTGAGAGTTTTTCTTTTTCGGGCCATCCTGCCTTGGTGGGAATCAGCCAGTGTGATAATAAAAATAAAAAAATATTTCTTAGGTTTGACACTTCTTTATATAATAGGTATAATATGTAATAGTAATAGTAAGAATATTACTTTTCTAATTAGTAATGTTGTAATTAGTACAGTGGACCCTCGAATTTCATAATTAATCCGTTCCAGAGAGTGCTGAAAGTTGAAATTCATGAATGGCGAAACCATTTTCCCGATAAGAAAGAATGAAAATCCAATTAATCCGTTCCAGACACCCAAAAATATTAAAAATATATTTTTTTCAAATTAAATAATTTACATACAGAAAACATTGAGAAATCAAGTACACATTTATAAAATATTACACTTACCACTTTTGAGTGGATGGAAGATGGGAGGAAGGGAGAGGAAGAAGGTACACTATTGTTTGGAAGGGGAATCCCCCTTCCATAAAGACTTCAGGTACCAAGTCCTTCTCCAGGGTTACTTCACTTTGTTTTTTCATGGCACTGCGACCAGCTTGTCACTGGACCCCTGTTGCACAAAATATCTGTCCAGAGCGCTCTGTTTCTGGCGTGTCTTTGAAATATCCCTAAAATGGGACACAACTTTGTCATTGTACATGTTGCCAACACAGCCTGCAACAGCTTTGTCAGGGTGAAGTTCATCCATAAGGGTTTGCACTTCAATCCACTTTGCACAAATGTCCTTAATCTTTGAAGAAGGCAGCTTCCTCCATCTCTATTCCTCTGAAGAAAATTCCCGAGCTGTGGTCTGTTGGTGTTGCAGATGAAGCTCTTGCAGTTCTGTAGTGGCTAGCTCTTCATCGTGGTCCTCCATCAACTCTTCCACATCCTCGAAACTCACATCCAACCGTATGGAATTCCCCAATGCCACAATACTTTCCACAACTGGCATAGGCTCCTCAGGGTTAGCCTCAAACCTTACAAAATCTTTCTTGTACAAATTCAGGTCTCAATTTTCTCCAAGCAGAGTTCAAAGTCCTGCAAGTCATTCCCTTCCAAGCCTTACCCGAAAGGTTTATGCAGTGGAGGATATTGAAGTGATCTTTCCAGAAAACTCGTAGGGTCAATTCAGTGTCTGAGGTCACTTCACAGCACTTTTCAAACAATGTTTTGGTGTACATTTTTTCGAAGTTTGAAATGACCTCCTGGTCCATGGGGTGGAGGAGAGGAGAGTGGTATTAGGGAGCAAAAACTTCACTGATGAAACGAAACTCCTGCACCATTTGCTCTTCAAAGTCTGGAGGATGAAATGGAGCATTGTCCATTACCAGGAGGCACTTGAGTTCCAATTTATTTTCCAGGAGGTATTTCTTCACACTGGGGTCAAACACTTCATTGAACCAATCAAGGAAAATGCCCTTCGTGACCCATACCTTACTGTTAGCCTTCCACATCCCTCAAATTAGCCTTGGTGACCCGTTTTTTTTTTAAAACACTGGGATTTTCAGAGTGATACACCAGTAAAGGCTTTGCTTTGCAGTCCCTGCTAGCACTACTAGAAAACATGAGAGCTAGCCTGTCTTTCATAGGCTTGTGTCCTGGCAATGCTGTTTCCTCCTTCGTGATGTAGGTCCTCTTTGGCATTTTCTTCCAAAACTGGCCTGTTTCGTCACAACTGAATCCCTGTTGGGGTTTGAATTGTTCAGTCTCTGTACCCTTTTAATTCCTGAAAATATTTTTCAACCGCTTTTTTGTCAGAACTGGCAGCCTCGCCATGCCTTACCACACCGTGTATGCCACTATGCTTCTTAAATCTCTCAAACCAGCCTCTGCTGGCCTTAAAATCACAAACAGCACTTGTTGCAGGCATTCTTTTTAAGAGATCATCATGCAACTGCCTTACCTTTTCACAAATTATTGACTGCATAATTATCTCCTGCTAACTGTTTTTGGGTAATCCACACCAACAATATCCTCTCCACTTCTTCGAGGATTTGAAATCTCTTTTGTCAGCATGTCTACCCCTTTTGCAACAACAGCTTCCTTGATTTCCTTTCCCTTCGCCATGATCGAAGTGATGGCTGAATGGTGTTTGCCATACATCCAGACAAGCTCTGAAACATGCACTCCACTTTCATATTTTTCAATTTCTTTCTTTCTTTAATTCAACTGTGTTTCTCAATTTCTTAACCAAAGGGCTGGCATTAGCTTTCTTTGGGCCCATGGTGACTTCTTTAGCAGTTGCAAGCACAAAAAAAAAAACAATGGATTATTATGAAATGTATCACATGAACTCTTGGGGTGATGGTCACTCTGATAAACATTGCCACAGAGTGTGAATGGTGCAGAAGTCTGGCTTAGTGTGCGCGTTGACGCTGGGATGCCGTTCAGACGCATACCAGATGTTTGCCGAATCACGAGGTCAGTCATGAACCGCAAGGCTATATTTTGCCGAAAAAAATTGCTGAAAGTCGGATTTCATGAAAGTTGTGGCTACCGAAAGGCGGGGGTCCACTGTACTAGTCTTTCTATTAGTATTATTGACATTATTAGTATTAAAAAATTAATTTGTTGCCAGTAGGCTATAACCTAATATATTAAGCCTACCAGTTACTGCCTCGTGAGGTCATTTACAATTGCTAAGATAAGATTTCTTTCGGATTTTTAACCCTGGATGGTTAGCCACCCAGGATAACCCAAGAAAGGCAGTGCGTTTTCGAGGACTGTCTTATTTCCATTGTGGTCCTCAATTTTGTCTCCTCAGGATGCGACCCACACCAGTCGACTAACACCCAGGTACCTACTTGCTGGTAGGTGAACAGGACAACAGATGTAAGAAAACATGTCAATGTTTCTACCCCGCCAGGAATCGAACCTGGGCCCTCCATGTGTAAAGCGAGAGCTTTGCCATGGGGGTTACTATTTTTTTTATAGTAAACCAGTAGGTGGCATACAATGGGAGGTAATGATCTATTGCAATGGACTCTTCATTCAGTTCCTTGAATCAAGAGCCCTTCACTAGCATTAAGGAACTCTCCCTTTAAAAGGAGTAAATCAGATTTGACTTACAAGATTCTTTTGTTACTAAATTTAAATTTACAGTGGACTCTCGGATTATGACATTAATCTATTACAGAGAGTGTCTCTTTAACCGAATCTGTCATAATCTGAATTAATTTTCCCCATAAGAATTAATGGAAATCCAGACACTCTTCAGGTCACTTGTTCTATCTAGGCTGGAATATTGCTGCACTCTAACAGCACCTTTCAAGGCAGGTGAAATTGCCGACCTAGAAAATGTACAGAGAACTTTCACGGCGCGCATAACGGAGATAAAACACCTCAATTACTGGGAGCGCTTGAGGTTCCTGAACCTGTATTCCCTGGAACGCAGGAGGGAGAGATACATGATTATATACACCTGGAAAATCCTAGAGGGACTAGTACCGAACTTGCACACGAAAATCACTCGCTACGAAAGCAAAAGACTTGGCAGACTATGCACCATCCCCCCAATGAAAAGCAGGGGTGTCACTAGCACGTTAAGAGACCATACAATAAGTGTCAGGGGCCCGAGACTGTTCAACTGCCTCCCAGCACACATAAGGGGGATTACCAACAGACCCCTGGCAGTCTTCAAGCTGGCACTGGACAAGCACCTAAAGTCAGTTCCTGATCAGCCGGGCTGTGGCTCGTACGTTGGCTTGCGTGCAGCCAGCAGCAACAGCCTCGTTGATCAGGGGCTGATCCACCAGGAGGCCTGGTCACAGACCGGGCCGCGGGGGCGTTGACCCCCGAAACTCTCTCCAGGTAAACTCCAGGTAATCTGTTCGACACCCAAAAGTATTAAACAAAATTTTTTTCACATATAATGATAATAATAATTTTATTTCTTTGTGAAGGTTACAATATGTAATTACAATTTTGATTTGCTAAGTGCAAAGATAGCCACTATCATGCTGAGGCATTTCGGCAAACTAATCCTAATACTACATAGTGACTAATTAAAACTAGATAATAGTACATAATAATTATTATTTAAAACTAAACACACAGTGGTTAGCTGTTTTACAATCTTATTTGGACTTCATAAATCTTATGTATACTTAGTACAAAATCTAATTTACAAGAAATGGTGTAGGTGGTAATATTTTATGGAATGACAGAATTAAAAGCCAGGAGGTCAAAGATAAATCTAGCCAGTAGATGTTTGGTTGATTTAGTTAATATTGTGAGATAAGATGATTTTTTTTAGCAGTCCTAAATTTATAAGTTGTCTGGGGATCCTTGGCTTGTTCCGGTAGCGATTCCAGATCTTTGGGCCTTTTATGTGCACAGCGTTCTTGCATAGTGAGAGTTTTACTCGAGGGATGTTGAAAAGGGTCTTATGCCTTGTATTGTGACTGTGCATTCTGTTGTAACTGTCTAGGAGTAGTTTTAGGGGAGGGTTTAGAGTGGAGTTTAAAGTTCTGTATATGTAGTAGGCACAATAATAAGAGTGTATGTTTTGTATATTAAGCAAGTTGTCTTGAAAAGTGATGGTGTGCTGTCTAGCACAGGAGCTGGTTATCACCCGCACAGCAGCTTTTTGTTGGATTATTAAGGGTCTAAGGTGGTTGGCTGTGGTTGAGCCCCAGGCACAGATACCATAAGTGAGGTAAGGATATATTAGAGAGTGGTACAAGGTAAGGAGAGTCGTTTGTGATACATAGTAGCATATCTTGGAAAGGATTCCTACTGATTTGGAAATTTTCTTGGCTATGTGATGGGTGTGGGACTGAAATTTAAGATTACAGTCAAGGAGAAGACCTAGAAATTTGCCCTCTGTCTTGATATAGGGGAACCATTTAACAGTATGTTGAGTTGAACATTTGAGGCTCTGTTGCCAAACAGCATGAAGTAAGTTTTTTCTATGTTAAGTGTGAGTTTGTTGGTCATCATCCAAGTATATATCTTTAGCAGTTCATTGTTTACAGTGTTTTCAAGCACAGCTTGGTCTGAATGGGGGTAGACATATGTAGTGTCATCTGTGAATAGAACTGGTGTAAGGAGTTGGGATGCATTGGGGAGATCATTGATGTAGATGAGAAAGAGGAGTGGGCCTAGGACACTACCTTGGGGTACTCCTACAGCTACAGGTTGGATAGCGGAGTTGACTCCATTTGCATGCACATACTGGTGTCTGTCGTTAAGATAGAATTTTACGTAGTCTAGAGAATGTCCTCTTATGCCATAATGATAGTTTGAGGTGCAAGAGATTGTGGTCAGCTGTGTCAAACACTTTTCTTAGGTCGATAAAGAGCCCCAGGGGATATTCATTCTTATCGAGAGCTGTATATATTAGGTCAAGCATTTGTATAATAGCGTCATTCATGCTTTTTATTTTTTTGGTCTAAATCCAAACTGGCATGGGTTAAGTGTGTTGTTGGATGTAAGGTAGGAGTAAAGTCGCTTGTGTATTATTTTTTCAAATATCTTGGATAGTATAGGCAAGTTTGATATGGGTCTGTAATTGTTCAAATCAGTTGGATCTCCACCTTTGTGGATCGGGGTGACCCTTGCTGTCTTGAGTATGGATGGGAAGGTTGAGGAAGCTATAGATTTGTTAAACATTGTTGCAATAATGGGCGACAGTTCTGGTGCAGCTTTTTTATATATGAATGGTGGCAAGTTATCTAGATCACCTGATTTGTTTTTTAATGATTTAATGATGAGTGAGACTTTAGTGGGATTAGTTGGAGCTAGGAATAGAGTACTATTTGGATAGTTGCCAGTGAGGTACTCGCTCGGAAGGGTATTTGAGCTTGGAATTTGGCTCGCTAGCTTTGATCCTATGGTAGAGAAGAAGACATTAAATTTGTTGGCCGTGTCTATAGGTTGCATGTGAGGTTCATCTCATTTAGTTAAGTCTATCTCTCTAATTCCAGTCGATTTTCTTGAGCCCAAAATTTTGGAGAGGGTTTGCCAGGTACTTTTCATGTCACCTTTCATTTCACTAAATCTATTTTCATAATACATTTGCTTTGATTTACGTATTAGTTTTGCGAGTATTGATGTGTATCTTTTAGTAAATTCTTTAGTAATTAAGCCTAATCTGAACTGCTTTTCAGTTTGGTGTTTTTTATTAGTAGATTTGAGGATACTTCTAGTTAGCCATGGGCTGTTTAGCCTCTTTTCTGTGACTTGTCATTTTGACTGGGCAATGTTTGTTGAAGAGGTTTAGGGCTTCATGTAAAAAAAAATTGGTATCTTTATCGATATTATTACTGTCATTTATCTCTCTGTCAATCAGTGGCACCTAGTACTAGTTTTAGGTTGTTTATCGATGTCTCGTCATGCAGGCGAAATTAGATCTTTCTTGTTTCTTGAAGCAGTTTAGATAAGTTGGTTATGAGAAAGGTAGGATAGTGGTCTGCGGTGTTATCTGTGATTATACCTGCTTGTAGTGGGGATATTATGTTGGTCCAGATATGGTTGAGTAACGAGGCACTAGTGTCAGATTCTTGTTGGCTTTGTTATAGGGGGTAGCAATAAGCTGTTGTTCATAGCATTTGTGAAATCAACTACTGGAGGGTCGGTTGCTTGGATAAGGTTGATGTTGAAATCTCCTGCTAGCATCAGATGGTGTTTATTCAACTCCGACTCAATTGTCATGTTTCTAAGGTTATTGCTAAGTGTAAGTGTTTGAGTATTGTAGTCTGTACACTGCACCAACTGCTATAGGTTTCTTAAGTGTTCTTGATGTGAATTTAGCTATTATATATTCACTGTTTTCGTCCCGTACATTAGTTGATTTCACACATTCTGGTTCATCAGAGTAATAGATGGCAGTGCCTCCTCCTGATTGGTCGGGCCTACAGTTATGTATGGCTGTGTAACCAGGTATGGTAAATATGTCTGTCAGATCTTGTCTGAGCCAGGTTTCAGTAAGTATAATGAAAGTTATAATAGCATTTAGAGACTTAAGTAGTGCAATGAGGTCATAGTGCTTACTCAATGATCTAACATTGTAGTTGAAGACTGTAATGTTCTTGCTGACACTGAGAAGGGTATTAGCCTGACTAGCAGTGTAGTAATGGCAGTTACTGTTTGGACTATGTGTGCTGTCCAGTAAGAGGTTGATATCAGGATCGATACTTACATTCATAAGGGGTACGTAGAGAAATAGCCGTTACAATTATTATAGAACAAAAAGACCAAAGCAATGATGTTCAAATATACATTTTCCTACACAGAATCTGTCCAGAGAACTCCGTTTCTGGTCTCTCTAAGATTTCCCTAAAATGAGACACAACATTGTCATTGTCAATGTTGCCAGCACGGCCTGCAACATCTGTGTCAGGGTGATGTTCATCCATGAAGGTTTGCACTTCAATCCACTTTGCACAAATGTCCTTAATCTTTGAATAAGGCAACTTCCTCCATCTCTCTTCCTCCTCCTGTGAAGGAAATTCCTGAGCTGTGGTCTGTTGGTGTTGCACCTCAAGCTCTTGCATCTCTGTAGTGGTTAGCTCTTCGTCGTCTTCCACCAACTCTTCCACATTCTCGGCACTAACCTCCAACCCCATGGACTTCCCCAATGCCATGATAGATTCCACAACTGGCATAGGCTTCTCAGGGTCAGCCCCAAACCTTCAAAATCCCCCCTCTTGTACACATTCTGGCCACAATTTTCTCCAAGCAGAGTTCAAAGTCCTGCAAGTCATTCCCTCCCAAGCCTTACCTATAAGGTTTATGCAACTGAGGATACTGAAATAATCTTTCCAGAACTCTCTTAGGGTCAGTTCAGTATCTGAGGTCACTTCAAAGCACTTTTGAAGCACTGCTTTGGTGTACAGTTTTTTGAAATTTGAAATGACCTGCTGGTCCATGGGCTGGAGGAGAGGAGTGGTGTTAGGAGACAAAAACTTGACTGATGAAACTAAACTCTGGTACCATTTGCTCTTCCAAGTCTGGAGGATGAGCAGGAGCATTGTCTAATACCAGGAGACACTTGAGTTCTAATTTATTTTCCAGGAGGTATTTTTCAGTGGGCCAAACACATCATGGAACCAATCGTGGAATATGTCCCTCATGACCCATGCCTTACTGTTTGCTCTCCACATCACACACAGTTTAGTCTTGATGACGCTGTTTTTCTTGAACACACTGGGAGTTTCCGAGTGATACACGAGTCAAGGCTTCACTTTGCAATCCCCACTAACATTACTACAAAACATGAGATTAAGCCTGTCTATTATAGGCCTGTGTCCTGGGAGTGCCTTTTCCTCCTGAGTAATGTAGGTCCTGTTTGGCATTTTCTTCCAAAACACCTCTTCAAGGGGGGCTCCTTGGCGTGGTGAAGAGGCTCTTGGTCTGAGGAATTAGCCCTGTCGGTCTTCTTCCTCAGACCGAACCTAATTACCCCCCATTCTCCCCTCCCCTATCCCATCCTCCCCATCCTCCCCTTTTTCCATTCCTCCTCCTCCTCCTCACCCCTCCCTTTTGCCCTTCCTCTTTTTAGCCTTCGTGATTTCTCCCACAGGCGCGCTAGTTCCTAGGTAGGGGAAAGGACACCGGGGTCCATCCCATTCCGTTGAGGTTTCTTGGCGGTGGCGTAGTTTGCCGTGGAATCTGGATTGCCTAGGGATGTCCCGATCCCTCTCCGGTATCCCGGAGTAGCTTTGGGTGTCTTTTGGGCGACGGGTGTATCTCTGGAAGCCACCTTTCGGATTCCGGGGGTGGTGGCTGAAGGAGGTATGCTTTGTGGCGGATATCCGGCCGCCCTCTCTTTTGTCCACCGAGGTAGCTCGGCAGATGTGAGGTTGCTATCCCAGATTGCTGGTTTACTGGCATGAAGGGTAGGGTATGGCACGGGTTCCATGCTGCATCTGCGCTACTAGCGGTGTCGAGTCCTCTTGGGCGCGGAGGGAGATTTCTGGCCCTTTCATTCCTCCTAGGAACTATCCCTCCCCGGTCCCCCCTTTTTTTTTCTTTTTTTTGTTTTTATTTTCTTTTCTTCTTTCTTTTTTTTTCTTAAAAACAAAAAGAAAGAAGTAACCTAACCATGGCAGCCCTAGTCCATGAACCTAGTACCCCCGGGCCCCTTCTTGATACCGCACCCCGTTCTGACCCCGCCTCGTCTTTGGACCACTCTTCAGACATTCCTCATGCCTGTGTACCTATTGCCGGTGCTGTTTCCTCACCCGCTTCAGGTACTGAGGCCTCGACTGACTCCTTCGATTTATCAGACCTTCGCTCTCCTCTGACTATGCTTCCGGCCTCTCCCTCTACGGTGCGGCAATTTTCAAATCGCCGACCCGTTCCACGTCGGACCAACTCTGGTCCCACGCCTAAACGTCAACGACAATTACCTGCTGATGATACTTCTCCACCTTCACCTTCTCGTTCTTCTCAGAAACGATTGACACGTCCTTCACTACCTTTCCACGCTCAGTTTCAGACTGAACAGTGGACTAAATTCTTCACTTTACGACCAACTTCCTCTACTGCCTATCTTTCTGACCATAGTATTGGCAAGGCACTCCTACGCCATGTTGGTAAAGATATTTCTTTTCATGCTCTTAAGAGCGGTACGCGCATCATTACCGTACAGAATGCTACCCAGGCTCGTGAGCTCTCTCGTCTTTCCCATATAGATACTGTTCCTGTCACCCTTGAAAAACATCATTCCCTCAATTCTTGTAGTGGTACCGTTATTCTGCCCCATACCATAGTTCAACAAAATTTCCAGACATGTGGCACCGACATTCTCGAACAGCTGGAACTCCAAGATCTCCCAATCCTCAAGGTAGACACTTACGTTCTTCCTGCCCGTGGGCGGAGACGATACCCTAGCAATGTGGCTCGTTTAACTTTTGACAGCCGAGAACTCCCATCCTCCGTTTATATAGCAGGACATCGGTTACAAGTTCGAAAGGTGATCCCTACACCACAACAGTGTAGAAATTGCTGGCGATTTGGCCATCCAGCGAAATATTGCAGATCTATCGCCGAATGCCCAGTCTGTGGTGCCGATGACCATTCTAATACGTCTTGCAATCGATCTCCCTCTTGCCTTAACTGTCATGAGGCTCACCCTTCGTACTCTCGCCGTTGTCAGGTCTATTTAAACGAGCGGGAAATCCGTTACCTCAAAGAGACAGAAGGTCTCCCTTATGCCATGGCAGTTTCTCATCTCCGCCTCCAAGGGAGACTCCCACGTGTTTCTTATTCCCGTGTTTCAAAACGTCCCCCCACTTCTGGTATCCCATCTTCTACACCCACCTCTGTGGTTACCTCTCCCATAATCACTCCTGTATCTAATCCTTTTGCTGTCCTCGGCTCAGACGTCCCTACTTCAACGCCTCAGTCTAATCTCGCTTCTTCGAGTTCTCTCTTACAAGCCTCAGTATCGACGAGACCTCGTACGACACCTCTTCCCAATCGTCCCTCTACTTCTCAAAAGTCAAAAAAAGGTCCGGTAACACCTCCTACCCATCTTCCACCTCCTCATTTTACCCTCCCTGTCTCTGTCCCTAGTTCTTCCCCTCTCACTGGCTCGGTTACAAGTGCAGAGGTTCACCCTCCTCCTCGTAATGTACCTTCCTCCCCTGTTCCCTCCCAAGTTTCTTCCTCTTCTGCCACCTCCCAGGTTCCTGTCTCTTCTGTCCCCTGCCACGCTTCTCCAGTTCCCTCCACCCTTTCGCCCCCCCCTACCTTGGTACAGTCCAATACAGTTCCAATCTTTACTCATCCTCCCCCTACCATTCCCAATATTGTCTCCCATACGACATCTCTGAATTCCGAAACACTTGAAGCAATCTCTGAATATATTGCAGAGACCAAACCATCAATGGACACTGATCCACCTTCCGCTCTTTCTCTCTCCTCTGCTCCATCTGCGCAACTCCTTTCTTCACAGCGCACCGTTCCTTCGCTGCTTGAACATTTTCCACTGCCTCCGCATGTGGACTTTTCTAACCCTTCTAGTCCGTAGGAACCCTTACCTGCGGATTTCAAGTATCTTTATCATTGCCAATCATGGCCTTTTTACAGTGGAATATACGCGGCCTCAGGGGTAATCGGGGTGAGCTTCAGATGTTACTCTCCCAGTTTGCCCCTGTTGGTGTTTGCTTACAGGAACCAAAATTACACTCTGCTGTTATTTCTCACATCTCAGGCTATAATTTGTTGTATTCTTCAGATCCTTTTCCTGATGGGACCTTTAATGAAAGTGCCCTTCTTCTCCGCACTGATATTCCGTACCATCAACTATTTATTCATACTTCGCTGCATTACACAGCAGCCCGTATCCACTTACATAGGTGGTATACGCTCTGTTCTTTATATCTCTCTCCTTCTCGGGCATTATCTATTCCGGATTTTGCCTTCCTTGTTTCGTCATTACCGCCACCGATTCTGTTACTTGGTGATTTTAATGCCCACCATTTCCTCTGGGGAGGGTCTCACTGTGATTCCCGTGGAATTCAGTTAGAGGCTTTTCTTGCCACCCACCCCCTCCATGTTTTAAATACAGGTACTCACACCCATTTTGATCCTCGGACTCATACTCTCTCTTGCATCGATCTCTCAGTTTGCTCTTCCTCCGCCGCATTAGACTTTACTTGGTCTGTTCTCCCGGACTTACATGACAGTGATCATTTCCCAATCATTCTTTCTTCCCCTTCATATTCGCCACCTCTTCGCACCCCACGCTGGCAATTTAATCGGGCAAATTGGAACCTTTACTCACACCTGACTGTTTTTAAAGAGGTTCCTTCTTCGTCCTCCATCGATGAGCTTTTACACCTCTTCTCGTCCTCCGTTTTCACCGCAGCTTCTCATTCTATACCCCAAACTTCGGGCAGGCATTCTCAGAAATGCGTGCCTTGGTGGTCTCCTGCTTGTGCTCGTGCAGTACGTTTGAAACGCGCTGCATGGGGCAGGTACCGGTACAATAGAACCACAGAGCGACTCCTTGATTTTAAACAGAAGCGTGCGATCGCTCGCCGTGTCATCCGTGACGCTAAACGCACTTGCTGGCGAGATTATGTCTCCACCATCACCTCTGCTTCCTCTATGAGTGCAGTCTGGAAAAAAGTACGAAAACTGAGTGGTAAATATTCTCCTGACCCGGCTCCTGTTCTGCGAGTTGCCGGTGTTGATATAGCAAACCCACTAGATGTTGCCAATGAAATTGGCAATCATCTGGTCCGTATTTCTCAGGGACTCCATCTATGCCCCTCATTTCTTTCCTCAAAGTCTGCCAGAGAGTTAGCACCCTTGGACTTTTCTTCTCTCAGAGAAGAACAGTATAATGTGCCTTTTACACTTCAAGAACTGGAGGCAACACTCTCAGCTTGTCGATCATCGGCAGCTGGGCCCGACGACATTCATATTCGTATGCTACAACATTTACATCAGTCAGCCCTTGCAGTCCTATTACGCCTTTACAATCTTATTTGGTCACAAGGAGTTCTTCCACAGCTGTGGAAATCCGCCATTGTTCTCCCTTTCCGCAAACCAGGCACTACGGGACATGAAACCTCCCACTATCGTCCCATTGCTCTTACCAGTGCAGTTTGCAAAGTAATGGAACGTCTAGTAAATAGACGTTTAGTGTGGTATTTAGAGACACACAACAGTCTCTCCACTCGTCAATATGGCTTTCGTAAGGGACGTTCTACCATAGACCCCTTACTGCGCTTGGATACGTATGTTCGTAATGCCTTTGCGAATAACCACTCAGTTATTGCCATATTTTTTGACCTTGAGAAGGCATATGACACAACTTGGAGGTATAATATTTTAGCCCAAGTCCACTCCTTAGGCCTTCGAGGCAATCTACCATCCTTCCTTAAGAACTTTTTAACTGACAGGCATTTCCGTGTTCGGGTTAATAATGTGCTCTCCCCGGACTTTGTCCAAGCTGAAGGTGTCCCCCAGGGATGTGTTCTGAGCACAACACTTTTTCTCCTTGCTATTAATGATTTGGCCTCTAGTCTTCCATCAAATATTTGGTCATCACTCTATGTTGATGACTTCGCTATTGCCTGTGCAGGCGCTGACTGTCACCTCCTTACAGTTTCTCTCCAGCATGCAGTCGACCGTGTTTCCAATTGGGCCACCACACATGGGTTTAAATTTTCCAGCACTAAAACCCACCAAATCACTTTCACTAGACGCTCTGTCATCTCTGATCATCCTTTGTACCTCTATGGCTCACGTATCCCTGAACGTGATACAGTCAAGTTTCTGGGCCTCCTCTTTGATCGTAGGTTATCCTGGAAACCTCACATTACCTCTCTGAAGGCAACTTGTCACAGCCGGCTGAACCTTCTTAAAACCCTTGCTCATCTTTCGTGGGGAGCTGATCGTCGAACCCTCCTTCACCTACATTCCACCCTTATTTTATCGAAACTTGATTATGGTGACCAGATCTATTCAGCGGCATCTCCTGCTACTCTCTCTAGCCTTAACCCCATTCATCACCAAGGATTACGTTTATGCCTTGGTGCTTTTCGCTCTTCCCCTGTCGAAAGCCTCTATGCAGAAGCGAACGTTCCATCCTTATCCGATCGCCGTGATGCCCATTGCCTGCGCTACTATGTACGCTCTCATGATCTCCGCAATCCTTCCATTTATAGAATGGTCACTGATATTAGTAGACATTCTTTATTTGTTCGCCGCCCCTGCTTACTCCGTCCCTTCTCTCTTCGCCTTCATTCGCTCTTGTCTTCTCTTCAACTACCACCTTTCTATGTACATGTAGCATCTCACTTTTCCCTACCCCCCTGGGAAGTTCCAGCTGTTCGAGTCTGTTCTTTCTCCCTCCCTTGCTCGAAAGCCCAACTGTCTACGGTCGCTTCCCGCTCTCTTTTTCTTGACCACTTTCACTCTCATTCTCATGCCATTGCTGTGTACACAGATGGCTCTAAGTCTTCTGACGGCGTAGGATTCGCAGCAGTGTTTCCGGACAGCGTCGTACAAGGGCATTTACTATCTTCAGCTAGTATTTTTACTGCTGAATTATATGCCATCCTTACAGCACTTATCCGTATTGCATCTATGCCTGTGTCATCATTTGTGGTTGTCTCAGACTCCCTTAGTGCTTTACAGGCTATACAAAAATTTGATACACCTCACCCCTTAGTCCTCCGTATCCAACTTTGGCTACGCCGCATCTTTACTAAGCATAAAGATATTGTTTTTTGTTGGGTCCCTGGTCATGTTGACGTACAGGGCAATGAACAGGCAGACACTGCTGCGCGGTCAGCAGTACATGACCTACCAGTTTCTTATAGAGGTATTCCATGTACGGACTATTTTGCTGTAATATCTTCCCACCTTCACACCCGTTGGCAACAACGTTGGTCTACTATGCTCGGCAACAAACTTCAGTCTATTAAACCGAGTATAGGTTACTGGCCGTCTTCTTATCACCAGTGTCGAGGTTGGGAGACTACTCTCTCCCGTCTTCGCATTGGCCATACTCGTCTTACTCATGGATATCTCATGGAGAGGCGTCTTGCTCCTCTCTGTGAGAATTGCCAAGCTCCATTATCAGTCAGCCACATTCTGTTGGACTGCCCACTTTATCAACGAGCACGCAGAATTTACCTCTGTCGTCGTCTTCGCCCCGCTGCTCTCTCTTTACCTTCCCTTCTCGCTGATGGACCCACCTTTCATCCGGACTCTCTCATTGACTTTTTGACAACGACTGACTTACTTCACAAATTCTGATACTTTCAGCCCTTTCTACTTGTATCTCTTGCTACCCTCTACCCCCGTACTATCCCCTGCCCCGCTGTTTTCTGTAACCTGCTGATCATCCCCCCTCCCTTCTGCCATCCAATTCCCTTGCTTCCTTCCCTACCCTGCAGCGCTGTATAGCCCTTGTGGCTTAGCGCTTCTTTTTGATTATAATAATAATAATCTTCCAAAACAGGCCTGTTTCATCACAACTGAACACTTGTTGAGGTTTTAATTGCTCAACCTCTATGTACCCCTTAAATTCCTGCACATATTTTTCAGCCACTTTTTTTTTTGTCAGAACTGGCAGCCTCACCATGCCATATCACACTGTGTATGCCACTATGATTCTTAAATCTCTCAAACCAGCCTTTGCTGGCCTTAAATTCATCAATATCAGCACTAGTTTCAGGCATTTTCTTAGTGAGATCATTATGCAACTGCCTTGCCTTTTCACGTATAATTGACTGCGAAACGCTATCTCCTGATAATTGTTTCTCGTTGATCCACACCAACAACAATCTCTCCACATCTTCGAGTATTTGTGATCTCTGTTTTGTGAACATATTTCCACCTTTCACAACAACAGCTTCCTTAATTGCCTTTTTCTTGGCCAAGATAGTAGCGATGGTTGTATGGGGTTTGTTATACAACCTGGCCAGCTTGGAGACATGCACTACACTTTCATATTTTGCAGTGATCTCTTTCTTGAATTCAATAGTATTTCTCACCCTCTTTACCACAGGGCTGGCACTAGAAGCTTTCTTTAGGCTCATGGTGACTTATTTAGCAGTTGCAAGCACTAAAAACAATGGAATAATACAAAATTTATCGCATGTATGCGTGGAATCATCCTCACTGGCTTGTAAACAATGGCACACGCTGTACATGGAGTGGCGAGCCGCTCAATCCCCACGGACACATTTGGGACGAATGACTTTAACCAAGTTTTATCGTTAACCGAGCCAATATTTTGACGCAAAAACTTTACTTAATCCGAATTTTACATAATCCGATGATGTTGTAATCTGGGGATCCACTGTATCTCAAATATAAAGTGTTTGTGGTCCAGATATGGTACTTGTTTATGAAGTGTTTGCTGAGGTTTAATACCTGCTTATTATAATCAGTTATAATAAAAAAGAAGCACTAAACCTACAAGGGTCAGACAGCTCAGACTACCTGGTTATATATTCACATCGTTGTACAAAATTTGTCATCTTTCTTATAGTGGAGTAGTGGAAACAGATGCTATATTTCATGTGTACACTGAGTTGCAAGGTAATATTTTGTGAAGGTATTCAGGGAAAAAGGTTAGCTGGACTTAGAGTCCTGGAGGTGGAAATACAGTGCCTACAGTATAAGAGGTTTGGGATATTTATCGGTTGGAGTGACATCTGAACTGTCTTACCTGTGCACCTCTGCGAAGACGGTGATACTGTGAATGACAGTGAAAGTGTTTCTTTTTTGGGTCATCTTGCCTCGGTGGGAGACAGCTGGTGTGCGTGTGTATTCTTTCAGCAAATCAGTCTTATCCCACCAAGGCGGGGTGGTGCCCCAAAAAGAAAAATGAAAGTTCTCTTTTTAAATTCAGTAATGTATGCAGAAGGGGTTACTAACCCCTTGCTTCCTGCATTTTACTCTCCTCTTAAGACACGCACGGCTTACGCACTTCCCTATGAAGATGCGTGTATGTGTGTGTATATAAGTATGTCGTGCCGAATAGGTAAAACTTGCGAGTTTGGCTTAAATAACAACACTCTTCTTGCCGAATAAGGCAAGCAAAAATTTGTATATTCAATAATTTCACAATAATTCTGAACCTAACAAAAAAAAATGTTTCATTGTTTATTAAATTATTGTGAACTTGCTAAATTAAATTGTGCTTGTTATAATAAGGTTAGGCAAGTTTTCTAAGGTTCTTTTGGTACATAATTAATTTTTACATTAAATTAAAAAAATATTCCTTTAAGCATATAAGAGAAACTTGAGAAAGGACTTTATATATAAGAGGGTTGTATATCAATGTTAAATTTTAATCTCCCTGATAGTTGTTAAGTATTCTTGACAGTCAACAGGTTACATGCAAACTTACTTAAACCCTCATGTAGTAGATACTTTAAACTTGATAAAGTAACTAGAGTACAGTGGTCCCTCGTTTTTCGTAATTAATCCGTTCCTGGAGCCGTTACTATAAACGAAATTTACGATTTATGAATCAATTTTCCCCATAAGAAATAATGTAAATACAATTAATCCGTTCCTGACACCCAGAAGTATTAAAACAAAAAAAAATTTAACATGAAATACACATGTAGTACATAAACAATACAATGGGAAATGATGAATGAAACATTAACAGCATAACACTTACCTTTATTGGAGATTCTTCTTAGTGTATGGGAGACTGGAGGAGGAGAGAGTGGATTGTTTATAGTTTGGAAGGGGAATCCCCTTCCATCAACTCCTCAGGTACCATTTGCTTTTCTGGGGTTGCTTCTCTTCTCTGTTTCTTAATGCCACTAGGACCACCTTGAGTCACTGGAGTCCTGTCTCACAAAATAACTGAAGAGAGCTCTGTTTCTGGCGTCTCTTTAACACTTCCCTAAAATGGCCCAAGACTTTGTCACTGTACATGTTGCCAACCTGGCTTGCAACAACCTTGTTAGGGTGATGTTTCTCCATAAAGCTTTCCATCTTACCCCACATAGTAAAAATCTCTCTAATTTCTGAAGAAGGCACCTTCTTCCATCTCTTCCTCCTCTGCAGCAAGATTCTGAGCTGCAATGTGTTGCTCTTCCTGCTGAAGCTCTTGCAGCTCCTCAGTGGTGAGCTCTTCATTGTGGTCTTCCACCAATTCTTCCACATCCTCCAAACTCACATCCAACCCCATGGAACTCCCCAGTGCCACAATTGATTTTACAACAGACATAGGCTCATTAGGGTCAGTCCCAAATCCTTCAAAATCCCTCTTGTCGACACAATCTGGCCACAATTTTCTCCAGGCAGAGTTCAAAGTCCTGGTAGTCACTCCCTCCCAAGCCATACCTATAAGGGTTATGCAGTGGAGGATGCTGAAGTGTTCTCTCCAAAATTCCCTTAGTCAAGTGTTTGTGGTCACAGTCAAGCACCTGTGAAACATTGCTTTTGTGTAGAGTTTTTTTTAAAGTTTGCAATAACCTGCTGGTCCATGGGTTGGAGGAGAGGAGTGATATTCGGGGGCAAGAACTTTACTGTGATGAACCCAAACTCCTCGAAAATTAGGTCATCCAAGTTTGGAGGATGAGCAGGTGCATTGTCCATTACTAGCACGCACTTGAGATCCAATTTCTTTTCCAGGAGATACTCCTTCACACTAGGGCCAAACACTTCATTGAACTACTCAACGAAAATTTCCCTCGTGACCCATGCCTTACTATTAGATTTCCAAAACACACACAATTTACTCTTCATAACATTGTTTTTCCTGAACACACTGGGATTTTCAGAATGGTACACTAGTAATGGCTTCACTTTGAAATCCCCACTAGCATTAGCACAGAACATTAGCGTCAGCCTGTCTTTCATAGGCTTGTGTCCTGGCATTGCCTTTTCCTCTTGTGTAATGAAGGTCCTCTTTGGCATTTTCTTCCAAAAGAGGCCTGTTTCGTCACAATTGAACACTTGTTCAGGTTTCAGTCCTTCAGCCTTCTTCAGGTACTCCTGGAATTCATGCACATATTTTTCAGCCGCCTTGTGGTCCGAACTAGCAGCCTCGCCATGCCTTACCACAGTGTATGCCAGTACGGTCCTTAAATCTCTCAAACCAGCCTTTGCTGGCCTTAAATTCACTCGCTTCACCACTATTTGCAGGCAATTTCTTTACCAAATCTTCATGCAACTGCCTAGCCTTTTCACAAATAATCGAAGTCATAAGAGTATCTCCTGCTAATTGTTGCTGTATAGTCCTTGTGGCTTAGCGCTTCTTTTTGATTATAATAATAAATCCTGCTAATTGTTTCTCATTTATCCACACCAATAATAACTTCTCAACCTCTTCCAGTACTGGTGATCTCATTTTTGTCAGCATACCTGGAGTTTACCTGGAGAGAGTTTCGGGGGTCAACGCCCCCGCGGCCCGGTCTGTGACCAGGCCTCCTGGTGGATCAGCGCCTGATCAACCAGGCTGTTGCTGCTGGCTGCACGCAAACCAACGTACGAGCCACAGCCCGGCTGATCAGGAACTGTCTTTAGGTGCTTGTCCAGTGCCAGCTTGAAGACTGCCAGGGGTCTGTTGG
Organism: Cherax quadricarinatus; assembly: GCF_038502225.1. Taxonomy (NCBI): domain Eukaryota; kingdom Metazoa; phylum Arthropoda; class Malacostraca; order Decapoda; family Parastacidae; genus Cherax; species Cherax quadricarinatus. The sequence goes on along the minus strand of NC_091339.1, from coordinate 17,067,905 downwards.
TAATCCCCCTTATGTGTGCTGGGAGGCAGTTGAACAGTCTCGGGCCCCTGACACTTATTGTATGGTCTCTTAACGTGCTAGTGACACCCCTGCTTTTCATTGGGGGGATGGTGCATCGTCTGCCAAGTCTTTTGCTTTCGTAGTGAGTGATTTTCGTGTGCAAGTTTGGTACTAGTCCCTCTAGGATTTTCCAGGTGTATATAATCATGTATCTCTCCCTCCTGCGTTCCAGGGAATACAGGTTTAGAAACCTCAAGCGCTCCCAGTAATTGAGGTGTTTTATCTCCGTTATGCGCGCCGTGAAAGTTCTCTGTACATTTTCTAGGTCGGCAATTTCACCTGCCTTGAAAGGTGCTGTTAGAGTGCAGCAATATTCCAGCCTAGATAGAACAAGTGACCTGAAGAGTGTCATCATGGGCTTGGCCTCCCTAGTTTTGAAGGTTCTCATTATCCATCCTGTCATTTTTCTAGCAGATGCGATTGATACAATGTTATGGTCCTTGAAGGTGAGATCCTCCGACATAATCACTCCTAGGTCTTTGACGTTGGTGTTTCGCTCTATTTTGTGGCCAGAATTTGTTTTGTACTCTGATGAAGATTTAATTTCCTCATGTTTACCATATCTGAGTAATTGAAATTTCTCATCGTTGAACTTCATATTGTTTTCTGCAGCCCACTGAAAGATTTGGTTGATGTCCGCCTGGAGCCTTGCAGTGTCTGCAATGGAAGACACTGTCATGCAGATTCGGGTGTCATCTGCAAAGGAAGACACGGTGCTGTGGCTGACATCCTTGTCTATGTCGGATATGAGGATGAGGAACAAGATGGGAGCTAGTACTGTGCCTTGTGGGACAGAGCTTTTCACCGTAGCTGCCTCGGACTTTACTCTGTTGACGACTACTCTCTGTGTTCTGTTAGTGAGGAAATTATAGATCCATCGACCGACTTTTCCTGTTATTCCTTTAGCGCGCATTTTGTGCGCTATTACGCCATGGTCACACTTGTCGAAGGCTTTTGCAAAGTCTGTATATATTACATCTGCATTCTTTTTGTCTTCTAGTGCATTTAGGACCTTGTCGTAGTGATCCAGTAGTTGAGACAGACAGGAGCGACCTGTTCTAAACCCATGTTGCCCTGGGTTGTGTAACTGATGGGTTTCTAGATGGGTGGTGATCTTGCTTCTTAGGACCCTTTCAAAGATTTTTATGATATGGGATGTTAGTGCTATTGGTCTGTAGTTCTTTGCTGTTGCTTTACTGCCCCCTTTGTGGAGTGGGGCTATGTCTGTTGTTTTTAGTAACTGAGGGACGACCCCCGTGTCCATGCTCCCTCTCCATAGGATGGAAAAGGCTCGTGATAGGGGCTTCTTGCAGTTCTTGATGAACACAGAGTTCCATGAGTCTGGCCCTGGGGCAGAGTGCATGGGCATGTCATTTATCGCCTGTTCGAAGTCATTTGGCGTCAGGATAACATCGGATAGGCTTGTGTTAGTCAAATTTTGTGGCTCTCTCATAAAAAATTCATTTTGGTCTTCGACTCTCAGTCTGGTTAGCGGCTTGCTAAAAACTGAGTCATATTGGGACTTGAGTAGCTCACTCATTTCCTTGCTGTCATCTGTGTAGGACCCATCTTGTTTAAGTAGGGGCCCAATACTGGACGTTGTTCTCGATTTTGATTTGGCATAGGAGAAGAAATACTTTGGGTTTCTTTCGATTTCATTTATGGCTTTTAGTTCTTCCCGCGATTCCTGACTCCTAAAGGATTCTTTTAGCTTAAGTTCGATGCTTGCTATTTCTCTGACCAGTGTCTCCCTGCGCATTTCAGATATATTGACCTCTTTTAGCCGCTCTGTTATTCTTTTCCGTCGCCTGTAAAGGGAGCGCCTGTCTCTTTCTATTTTACATCTACTCCTCCTTTTTCTTAGAGGAATAAGCCTTGTGCATACATCGAGTGCCACCGAGTTAATCTGTTCTAGGCATAAGTTTGGGTCTGTGTTGCTTAGTATATCTTCCCAGCTTATATCGGTTAGGACTTGGTTTACTTGGTCCCACTTTATGTTTTTGTTATTGAAGTTGAATTTGGTGAATGCTCCCTCATGACTAGTCTCATTTTGTCGGTCTGGGGCTCCATGCATACATGTCTGAACCTCAATTATGTTGTGATCTGAGTATATTGTTTTTGATATGGTGACATTTCTTATCAGATCATCATTGTTAGTGAAGATGAGGTCTAGTGTATTCTCCAGTCTTGTAGGCTCTATTATTTGCTGGTTTAAATTGAATTTTGTGCAGAGATTTAAAAGCTCGTGTGAGTGTGAGTTTTCATCAGAGCTGCCTCCTGGTGTTATTTCTGCAACAATATTATTTGCTATATTCCTCCATTTTAGGTGCCTTAAGTTGAAATCCCCCAGGAGCAAGATGTTGGGTGCAGGAGCTGGAAGATTTTCCAGACAGTGGTCAATTTTTAACAGCTGTTCCTGGAATTGCTGGGATGTTGCATCCGGAGGCTTGTAGACTACCACAATGACTAGGTTTTGGTTCTCGACCTTTACTGCTAAAACTTCCACTACGTCATTTGAGGCATTAAGCAGTTCTGTGCAAACAAGTGACTCTGCAATGTACAGGCCAACCCCCCCCTTTTGCCTGTTCACTCTGTCACATCTGTATAGGTTGTAACCTGGGATCCATACTTCGTTGTCCAAGTGATCCTTTATGTGGGTCTCAGTGAAAGCCGCGAACATTGCCTTTGCCTCTGCAAGCAGTCCACGGATGAAAGGTATTTTGTTGTTTGTAGCTGGCTTTAGACCCTGTATATTTGCAAAGAAGAATGTTATCGGACTGGTGGTATTGTTGGTACTGGGGGGGGATTTTTTTTCCGGCATTAGTATCTGTATCTGTTGGTTTGGAGTGGAGGCCATCGACTGTGGTTCCACTCCAGGAATGACTGGATTTGGTGTACGATTTCTGCCATTTCCTGCCAGTTTTTTTTCCTTCCTGGCACTAAAAAACCTCTCCCTCTTGAGTGGCTGTGGCTACCCAGGTTTTCCCCTGGCCTGGATGTTTTGTATCTTTTTGTCCCCTTTAGATGGTATGCCTGGCAATTTAAGTTATAGCACAGTCTTTCCTGTACTGAAGAGGTACACATTTCAGGGTGAAAAAGCTTACAGGAAGGGAGTTTGCATTTTCCTGTTTTCATATGGGCATGGCATTTTCTAGGGTGGTCATAGTTGCATGTCCCATCTGTTTTTCCAGATTTCCCATGCCAGCAGATACCAAGTGCATAGTATGTGCACAGTCTTGGTTTCCGCTTGCCTTGGGTTTCTGTGACTGTATTCCCTGTTGGTGCATGTTTCCCTGTCTTACTTCTATCCTCCCTAGCACCAACAATGGAGCTCCCACCAGTTGTTTTTGGTAATTTATCCTCACTATTGCTATTGGAGTCCTCTTGTTTGCTATTTCCTGCGGTATTTCTAGTTTGCAATATTGGTTTTATCTTATCTTTGACTACACTTGTTTCCCTACTATGGCTCCTGTCCCCTATGAGGTCATTTATATGTATTCCTTCCTGCGTATAATTCCCGACTCCCTGGACAATATCTCCAGCTTCACCATTTCTGTCTCCCAGGACAGTATCTCCAGCTTCATCCTTTATTTTCTTTTTCTTAGCCACTATGGAACATAAGGTTGTGTAGGGTTTCTTATACATCCTGGACAGTTCGGCCACACTTGTACCACTTTCATATTGTTCAGTGATGGTTTTCTTAAATTCAATCGTATTTCTCACCTTCTTTACCACAGGCTTGGCACTAGGAGCTTTCTTTGGAGCCATGGTAGCTTATTTAGTACTTGCAAGCACTAAAATAAATGGAATATTATGAAATATTTCGCTGGAGCACGTGAGGGGACCTTCGCTCACTGGTAAACAATGCCAGACTGGCTGCCGCCCCGGCTCACGCAGTGGGTACGTGTCCCGGATGAACTACGACTCGCGAGTCAACCTATGAAAAGAGAGTCCATGTTTATACGAAAATACCCCTATGATTGGCGAATTTTGCGATTGCCGGGAACTACGAAAACTGGGGGACCACTGTAATTAGCTTATTTTCACAGTGCATTTTAAAATCCAAAATATGTTAGTCTGAAGCAACTTTTTTTTTCTTATTTGGTTTTAATTAGGCTATTAAAAATCCATTAAAAATATGCTGCTCCTTCCTCAAAATTCATACAGTATTTTGTATTTAAAATTCCTTTTTTTTTTTTTTTTTTAACACATTGGCCGTTTCCCACTGAGGCAGTGACCCAGAAAAGAAGAAACACATGAATCATCATTCACTCCATAGTAGTGATGGTGAATTAAGTCATGATGGCGAGGGTGTTAGGAATCATGATGGTGAGGGTGTTAGGAATCATGATGGTGAGGGTGTTAGGAATCATAATGGTAAGGGTGTTAGGAATATTGATGGGCTATTGAGCATGTTAGTTTGTGGTGGAGCAGCACACCTTCTCTAGTGTCACCCCTTGATGCTGGTAAGGGGCTCTTGATCTAGGGAATTGTATCTGTGCTCCAGTTCCCTGAATTGACTGAATACCTTCCATCCCCTCCTCCCCCACACACATTCCGTATAATCTTACTTGGAGTTTACCTGGAGAGAGTTCCGGGGGTCAACGCCCCTGCAGCCCGGTCTGTGACCAGGCCTCATGGTGGATCAGAGCCTGATCAACCAGGCTGTTACTGCTGGCTGCACGCAATCCAACGTATGAGCCACAGCCCAGCTGGTCAGGTACCGACTTTAGGTGCTTGTCCAGTGCCTGCTTGAAGACACCCAGGGGTCTATTGGTAATCCCTCTTATGTATGCTGGGAGGCAGTTGAACAGTCTCGGGCCCCTGACACTTATTGTATTGTCTCTTAACGTGCTAGTGACACCCCTGCTTTTCATTGGGGGGATGTTGCATCATCTGCTGAGACTTTAGCTTTTGTTGCGAGTGATTTTCGTGTGCAAGTTCAGTACTAGTCCCTCTAGGATTTTCCAGGTGTATATAATCATCTCTCTCGCCTGCGTTCCAGGGAGTACAGGTTTAGGAACTTCAACCTTTTGCCCCCCTTTTCCCAACCTAACCCTTGGGCACGACCTACTTCCACATTGTACAAATGTGACACCACCTACGACTGCTGCACCTCTCCTGCCTACGGTTTATAAGCTACTTTTCCGCACATATGCCGCATTCTATTCAAGATTGATGGACTGACCATATCGACTCGAGGTTGAGGGACTGATTACCTCATTCTCCTCCTGTTCTTCACGTTTCTCCTTTGTATGGACTGATGAAGCCACTGTGTGGCGAAACGTTTCCTCAGTAAAGATACCCCCTAAAGTCGGTACCTGACCAACCGGGCTGTGGCTTGTACGTTGGATTGCGTGCAGCCAGCAGTAACAGCCTGGTTGATCAGGCTCTAATCCACCAGGAGGCCTGGCCACAGACCGGGCCACAGGGGCGTTGACCCCCGGAACTCTCTCCAGGTAAACCCAAGAGTTGCACATGTGTCTAATTTATCAACTGTGTCGGTTCTCTGAACCATTCATCTACAATCCTGTGCTACTTATGTATTTCCTGTATTTACCTTTTGGTAGGCTTCATATTAGTCAAGTGAAATGGGCATTTTATCATTGCAGAAATCCGAACTTCTCAACCCCAGCAAGATATTTGAACTTCTCAACCCCAGCAAGATATTTGAACTTCTCAACCCCAGCAAGATATTTGAACTTCACAACCCCAGTAAGATATTTGAACTTCTCAACCCCTGGATGATTTCAGCAGTAACCTCATAACACTTCTATTGGGCAAGTAGTTAGTTAAACCAAGACAACTAACATGAAGTAAGTTAATATTTCTTCATGTATTCCTTGCTGTGTACTTTACCTAATGTTATATTTATTTTATATAAAACTGGTGTTTATAAGATTTATATTTTGGGAACATGTTTGTGTGTGAGTGTTGCTTATACCTGTGTGCTGCTCATACCAGGATGCTACCCCTGGGTGCTGCACATACCCAGGTGCTACACCTGGGTGCTGCACATACCTGGGTGCTACACCTGGGTGCTGAACATACCCAGGTGCTACACCTGGGTGCTGCTCATACCTGGGCTGCTCACACCTGGGTGCTGCTCACACCTGGGTGCTGCTCACAACTGGGTAGCACTTGGGCTATCAGCCTGGGTAGTGCTTGGGCTATTATCAGCCTGGGTAGTGCTTGGGCTATTATCAGCCTGGGTAGTGCTTGGGCTATTATCAGCCTGGGTAGCACTTGGACTATTATCAGCCTGGGTAGCACTTGGACTATTATCAGCCTGGGTAGCACTTGGACTATTATCAGCCTGGGTAGCACTTGGGCTATTATCAGCCTGGGTAGCACTTGGGCTATTATCAGCCTGGGTAGCACTTGGGCTATTATCAGCCTGGGTAGCACTTGGACTATTATCAGCCTGGGTAGCACTTGGGCTATTATCAGCCTGGGTAGCACTTGGGCTATTATCAGCCTGGGTAGCACTGGGGCACTATCAGCCTGGGTAGCACTGGGGCACTATCAGCCTGGGTAGCACTGGGGCACTATCAGCCTGGGTAGCACTGGGGCACTATCAGCCTGAGGCTACTGTCACCCTAGGTAGTACTGTCTTGCTTAATGTATGAAACTGCCTCTTGCAATTATTTAAACTGCCAACCATATTGTTTTAAACCATTTTATACTGCCAAGTGTTTTATACCTTCTAATGTTTTATACTTTCTAATGTTTTATATCTTCTAAGTTTTATATATATAATGTTTTATTATTATTATTATTATTATTATTATCACACTGGCTGATTCCCACCAAGGCAGGGTGGCCCGAAAAAGAAAAACTTTCACCATCATTCACTCCATCACTGTCTTGCCAGAAGGGTGCTTTACACTACAGTTTTTAAACTGCAACATTAACACCCCTCCTTCAGAGTGCAGGCACTGTACTTCCCATCTCCAGGACTCAAGTCCGGCCTGCCGGTTTCCCTGAATCCCTTCATAAATGTTACTTTGCTCACACTCTATCTTCTAATGTTTTATATCTTCTAATGTTTTATATCTTCTAATGTTTTATATCTAATGTTTTATATCTAATGTTTTAATCTTTTAATGTATTATATCTAATGTTTTATGCCTTCTAATGTTTTATGCCTTCTAATGTTTTATATCTAATGTTTTATATCTTTTATATCTTCTAATATTTTATATCTAATGTTTAATGTTTTATATCTTCTAATGTTTTATATCTTCTAATGTTTTATATCTAATGTTTTAATCTTTTAATGTATTATATCTAATGTTTTATGCCTTCTAATGTTTTATATCTAATGTTTTATATCTTTTATATCTTCTAATATTTTATATCTAATGTTTAATGTTTTATATCTTCTAATGTTTTATGCCTTCTAATGTTTTATATCTAATGTTTTATATCTTTTATATCTTCTAATATTTTATATCTAATGTTTAATGTTTTATATCTTCTAATGTTTTATGCCTTCTAATGTTTTATATCTTCTAATTGCTTTATACCTTCTAATGTTTTATATTTTGTTTTATACCATCTAATGTTTTATATTTTAATGTTTTATTTCTAATGTTTTATACCCAATGTTTTATACATTGTTTATATTTTCTGTTTTATATATATATATATGTGTATATATATATATATATATATATATATATATATATATTTATATATATATATATATGTTCTAATGTTTCATGTATTTTATATTTTATATTTATAATGTTTTATGTTTTATATTTATATTCCTAATGTTTTATAGTTATATTTCCTAATGTTTTATATTTATATTTCCTAATGTTTTATATTTATATTTCTGAATGTTTTATATTTATATTATCTAATGTTTCATATTTATAATGTTTTTTGTTACAATGTTTTATACCTGTTTTATATTTTAATGTTTCATAGATTCTAATGTTTTATGTCTTACGTTTATATCCTAATGTTTTACATATTTATTTTCTCATGTTTTATATCCTATTATATATTTTCTAATGTTTTATATCTTCTGTTTTATACCTAATGTTTTATATCTAATGTTATTTACCTTATGTTTACCTAATGTTTTATGTGCTTTTAATTTTTTTTTTATTGACTTGCATTGTGTATTAATGCAGTTTAATGTTTATTGTGTATTCTTTTTCAAAAATTTATGTTGCTCTGTAATTAACCTGGCACTTAAAAACCACCAGTCAACACTGCAGTAACCACCACTACCACAATCACCAACAATCTGTAACACTTCGATACAACAATCACCGTGTTTTTTTTTTTTCCCCCACTTAGATTGTTTTATACAGATGTGTTTCTCGGGTAATCAACTTGACAGGTAACTTGTGTCCACACATTTCAACGGCAACTTGACAGAGGTAACTTCTGGTAAGTTTTTTTTAAACTCAAATACAGAATTTTAGAAGTAATTTCAATGTACATGGTGCATGAGGCTACCGAAACTAGGTATTTTTTTTTATATGCAGTGATGGAGCAATTGACTCGCTGATCTCTTATTTTTAGTACGTTTAGCTTCCTGTTCAAAATTCGTACATCTTGTAACTTTAATGGTAATTCCTAAATTATTGTATCAGTTTGTGTTTAAAATATTTAATGTGGGAAGTGGTGAAGGCTCGATACTCTTGTCTATCATGAGGCGGAATAGTTGCCTAATTGTATAAAGACGTACATCTAACGCTGATATATTTTTCATGGAGTTCAGTTTTATGGGCTGGAATGTTCAACATGCTTATTAAATTTTTGCAATTGCTAAGCTGCAGTGCAAGATTGTGTGGAATACAAAAATATTTTGTAGTGTTTTGTACAAGGTTACTTTCTGAAAAGCCAGGAATGCAGTATAATGTAGAGTCTAGAATGCAGTTTAATATAAAGCCAGGAATGCAGTATAATGTAAAGACAGACGCATACAAGTTTGTCATAAAAGAATTGCTAAATCATTGAATACACTTTGTAAGTTCTGAAACCAAAGTTGTAATCTACATCATTGTTGTTACAAATACTGGGCTGCCTGAAAAGACTGGGAATTTTCAGGAGACGTTTTTGACTTTGATACTATCAAATGTTAATTATTTTAACTGGCAATGATCATATTTTATTTGTGGTAGAAATTTTTTTTTTTCTTTATCTTAAGTTGCCAAGAATGCTGATCTATGATAAAAGAAATTTAATGTTTTTGAAACTAGTAATAAACCTAAAGTTTTGAAACCAGGAACAACCATGGTCTATTGTAAAACTAGGAGTGAACCTAGTCTATTGTAAAACTAGGAGTGAACCTAGTCTATTGTAAAACTAGGAATGAACCTAGTGTATTGTAAAATTAGGAGTGAAACTAGTCTGTTAGTGAAACTAGCAGTGAACCAAGTCTGCTAGTTTTGTAACTGGGGTGAACTTGGTGTATTAGTTGTGAAACTGAGTGAACCTAGTCTCCTAGATTTGTAACTAGAAGTGAACCTAGTCTATTGTGAAACTAGGAATGAACTTTGTCTTATTTGTGAAACTAGTACAAATGTATGTAGTATGTTAGGAAACTAGGAATGTACCTAGTATATTAAAAAACTAGGAATGGAGCTAGAATGTTACGAAATTAGGAATGGTGTTGGAGGATGGACCCTAGTCCACTGTCATGAGGGTGAATGTTAGTCTAGTGGTGTAGGACAATGGACCCTAGTCCACTGGTATTGTAGGGTGGATCCTAGTGTTGTGATAGAAACACAGGCCTTATCTCTAGGCTTTATTGAACATAGAATCTTCATAGTACTTCTGCAACAACAAAATATAATGACTAGTACATCTAATAATGGCTTCTACAGGGATGGTGATGTCTTGCATATGTCAAGAGAAAAGTTATAACTACAGGCCACATATTTAAACTCACCATGTAATCTGCATTGGTGATAAATGGATAAAGTAGGAGAGAATCACACACCATATGTTGGTGCCCATGACGCACGCCAAACTGTTGTTGTTGTTAAGGGCCCCTAGAGGTGGTGCAGTATTATCCTGCTGCTGCTCCCCACAGGACCAGTATCACTACAATCTCCCCCTTCTAAAATATCAGAGACAGTAATCTCCCAAACTGTTAGGTGGGCGACGTACACGTCCCGACCTTCGTAGCCCTTGAGCCTCTTCACCAGGTTCGATATTTTCCAGCGGGGTTTGATTAACTGCTGGAGCAGAATCCTCTATTTCCATAGGGGTAGTCTCAAGGGGCTTTCCAGGAGAAAACGAAGCATCTTTCACATCTATTGGTGTATCTTGAGATTCCACACTAATAGGGATTTCAACTGGGGCTAAATGTCTTGTAGATACTGTAGTCTCTTCACCATTTTGGTAGCGAATGTGGGCGTAATGTGGATTAGCTTGCAGGAGCTCTACCTCTTCCACTAAAGGATCCGTCTTGTTCATCCTACGGTGACTCTTCAGGAGAACGGGTCCAGGATGACATAACCAAGTGGGCACGGAGGCTCCCGTAGAGGAACGACGTGAATAGTTGAGGAGTCTTTCATGAGGGGTTGCATTAGTAGCTGTGCACAGCAGTGATCTAATAGTGAAGAGCATCAGGTAGGACAGTTTGCCAGTGTTGAACAGGTAGATTGCGGGACTTTAATGTCATTGTAACTGCCTTCCATATAGTACCATTGAACCGCTCCACTTGACCATTGCCTTGAGGGTTGTAGCTTGTTGTTCTGCTGCAGGCAATACCTTTGCTAGCCAAAAACTCCTGAAGTTCGTTACTCATGAACGAGGATCCCCTGTCTGAATGGATATAAGCTGGCATACCAAAAATAGAGAACAACTGTGAAAGACAACTAATAACAGTTGAAGCAGCCATATTTGCACAGGGGAATACAAAGGGAAACCTTGAATATTCATCTACTATGTTAAGGAAATACCTATTCTGATTTGTGCTTGGTAGAGGTCCTTTGAAATCTATATTCAATCTTTCGAAAGGCTGGGTGGATTTTATGAGATGAGTCTTCTCTGGCTGATGAAAGTTTGGCTTGCACTCTGCACATACTCTGCATGCTCTGATCACTTGTCGCACATCTTCCACTGAGTAGGGCATGTTCTTTGATTTGACAAAATGGTACAGGCGTGTAACTCCTGGGTGACACAAAGCCTTGTGGAGAGCTGAGAGTGATTGCAAATCATGACATGCTGCTCCACAGTGGGACCTAGAGAATGCATCAGGTGAGATGTTCTCTTGACCCGGTCGGTACAGAATATCAAAGTCATAACACGATAGTTCCATCCTCCAGCGTAATATCTTGTCATTCTTTATCCTACTTTTGTGCCTCTTGTCGAACATATACATCACGGACCGTTGGTCAGTCCTTATGGTGAAATGTCTACCAGTTAAATAATGCCTCCAGTGGCGAACTGCTTCTATGATGGCCTGGGCTTCCTTTTCTACAGCAGCATAACATTTCTCTGATCCTTGAAAAGTTCTCGAAAAGAAGGCTACTGGTCGTCCTGCCTGAGATAAGACTGCAGCAATGGCAATGTCAGATGCATCCGTTTCCACTTCGAATGGTAGGGACTCATCAATGGCTTGAACTACTGAGTTTTCAATGTCCTGTTTGAGAGTATGGAAAGCGGCTTCTGCTTCCTTTGTCACAGGAAATGTGGTAGCACTCAATGGGCGGACTTTACTTGAATAGTTGTAGATCCATTGTGAGTAATAAGCAAAGAGACCAAGAGTTCTTCGGAGTGACTTTTTGTCTTGAGGCATTGGAAGTTCCCGTAGAGGTCGTAGTCGTTCAGGGTCTGGGAATATTGAACCTCCTTCCACTACATAACCAAGGATGCTAAGCCTTTTAGTTGAAAAAGTGCACTTTTCCTCATTGTAACTGATATTTTTCTTCTTGGCGGCTTCCAAAAACTTATCAAGGTTTGCATCATGTTCCTCCTGGGTCTTGCCACAAATGGTAACATTATCTAAATACGCGTAAGTTCCCATGAGTTGCTCTTCCTGAATGAGTGAATCCATAATTCGTTGGAAGCAGGCTACCCCATTGGTGACTCCAAAAGGGACTCTGGTAAACTGATACAGGCCATCACTAGCCTGAAACGCTGTGTATGGTTTATCTTCATTCCTTATAGGGACTTGATGATAGGCACTCTGCAGATCAATTGTGCTAAACACGTAGTACTGAGCAATTTTGTTCACTGTATCGTCAATTCGAGGTAGAGGGTACCCATCAAGAAGTGTAAATTTGTTGATTGTCTCAGAGTAATCGATAGCCAGTCTCCGTTTCCTATAACCATCTTTAACAACAACAACCTGTGCACGCCAAGGGGAATCACTCGGTTCTATAATACCCTCCTTCAGCAGCCTCTGAGTTTCTTTCTCAATGAACATCCGATCCTCATAAGAATAGCGGCGTGACTTAGCTGATATAGGATGGCAATCCGCGGTAAGATTTGCAAACAGCTTTGGTGGGTCTACCCTTAAAGTGCTAAGTCCACAGACAACAAGAGGAGGCAGTTCACCTCCATATGTTAAGGTGACACTACCATGCAGCTTCTGAAAGTCCTGACCAAGGATAACATCAGAGCACAGTTGTGGCAGAATAGCTAAATGTACATCTTGATAATCCTTTCCATTAACTCTGAGATTTACCTTACAAAACCCTAAGGTCTGAATAGAGAGAGATGTTGATGCCATGGAAACGGTACCTGATGAGTGATGTAGAGTCAAGGAGAGCCGTTTAACTAAGTCAAGGTTGATGAAACTCTCTGAGCTGCCACTATCAATAAGACCATCTACTTCTGTTCCTTTGATGAATACTTTCACAACTGCCTTTGACAGTGAATTTGGAGTAGCCGCAGAAATCACTGTTGCTAGAGTCGCATGATCACTGGAATGTGTGGAGGCACTAGCTCTTGTTGATGCATTAGCACGACATACTTTAGCAAAGTGACCTTTCTTGTGGCATTTATGGCACATTGCTTCACGAGCAGGACACTTTGGACGTGGATGTCTTGAAAAACCACAAAAGAAACACACCGTACCTGCTGCTGCTGTCACTGAGGCAGGTTCCCCAGTAACTTCATTGCAAGAGTCTTGGTCAGGAATTGCAGCACTTACCACTCGAGAAGGCTGAGTGGTACTGTATACTTCAGAATTCTTCTGGGCTGAATCTAGAGCTCTTGCCTGGTCAAAGGCAGCGGCTAAGTCGAGAGTTTTATTCTCCAATAAACGCTGCCTTATTATTGGTGATTGCAGGCCACTGATAAAAGCATCCCTGATGGACTCTTCACAATACTGAGCAGCTGTCACTGCTTGGAAGTGACAGTCCTTACCTAAAATTTTCAGTGCTTGAAAGTATTCCTCTAAGGACTCATCAATCTGCTGGCGGCGAGTTGCAAGGCGATAGCGTGCAAAGATTTCATTTGTAGGTTTAATATACTGAGACTTGAGGGTTTTGATAGCATCTTCGTAGGTATTACACTCAGAAATAGCCTCATATATCTTAGGTGACACAAAATTGATGAGCAGACTTAGTTTATCTAGATCTTCTTTAGGAAGGGCTCCCAAGAAGTTTTCGAAAGTCTTAAACCAGTGCTTCCATTCCTGAGCAGCCGTTGATAAGCTGGGGTCACAGTCTAGCCTCTCAGGTTTCAGTAAACGCTCCATGTTGTGATGTAGTCTAGCGCAGGATCACCACCAGGTAGCCCAGGATTCTATGTTCAATAAATTGTTGTGATAGAAACACAGGCCTTATCTCTAGGCTTTATTGAACATAGAATCTTCATAGTACTTCTGCAACAACAAAATATAATGACTAGTACATCTAATAATGGCTTCTACAGGGATGGTGATGTCTTGCATATGTCAAGAGAAAAGTTATAACTACAGGCCACATATTTAAACTCACCATGTAATCTGCATTGGTGATAAATGGATAAAGTAGGAGAGAATCACACACCATATGTTGGTGCCCATGACGCACGCCAAACTGTTGTTGTTGTTAAGGGCCCCTAGAGGTGGTGCAGTATTATCCTGCTGCTGCTCCCCACAGGACCAGTATCACTACACCTAGTACACTTTTTTTGCAGGGTGGATCCTAGTCCACTGGTTTTGGAGGGTGGATCCTAATCTTCTGGTTTTGGAGGGTGGACCCTATTCCACTGGTTTTGGAGAATGGACTCTAGTCCACTGCTTTTGGAGGGTTTATCCTAGTCTACTGATGTTGGAGGATGGACCCTGGTCCCCTTATGTTGGAGGGTGGACCCTAGTCCACAGGTTTTGGAGGGCAGACCCTAGTCCACTGGTGGTGGAGAGTGGATCCTAGTCCACTGGTTTTGGAGGGTGGATCCTAGTCAACTGGTTTTTGAGTGTGGATTCTAGTCCACTGGTATGGGAATGTGGATCCTAGTCCACTGGTGTTGGAGGAGGGATCCTAGTCCACTGATATTGGAGTGTGGATCCTAGTCCACTGGTGATGGAGGGCAGACCCTAGTCCACAGGTGTTGGAGGATTGACTCTAGTCCACTGGTGTTGGAGGGCGGACCCTAGTCCACTGGTGTTGGAGAGTGGATCCTAGTCCACTGGTTATGGAGGGTGGATCCTAGTCAACTGGTTTTTGGGGGTTTATCCTAGTTCCCTTGTGGAGAATGGACCCTAGTCCACTGGTTTTGGAGGGTGGATCCTAGTCCACTGGTGTTGGACAATGGACCCTAGTTCACTAGTGTTGGAGGGTGGAACCTAGTCCACTGGTGTAGGAGGGTGGATCCTAGTCCACTGGTGTTGGAGGGTGGATCCTAGTCCACTGGTGTTGGAGGGCAGACCCTAGTCCACTGGTGTTGGAAAATGGACTTCAGGCCACTGGTGTTGGAGGGTGGACCCTAGTCCACTGGTGTTGGAGGAGGGATCCTAGTCCACTGGTGTTGGAGGAGGGATCCTAGTCCACTGGTGTTGGAGGAGGGATCCTAGTCCACTGGTTTTGGAAGGTGGATCCTAGTCAACTGGTTTTGGAGGGTGGATCCTAGTCCACTGGTTTTGGACGATGGACTAGTCCACTGCTTTTGGAGGGTTTATCCTAGTTTACTGGTGTTGGAGGATGGACCCTAGTCCACAGGTTTTGGAGGGTGGATCCTAGTCCATTGGTTTTGGGGGTTTATCCTAGTTCCTTTGTGGAGAATGGACCCTGGTCCACTGGTTTTGGAGGGTGGATCCTAGTCAACTGCTGTTGGAGGGTGGACCTTAGTCCACTGGTGTTGGAGGGTGGATCCTAGTCCACTGCCGTTAGAGGGGGAACCCTAATCCACTGGTTTTGGGGGTTTATCCTAGTTCCTTTGTGGAGAATGGACCCTGGTCCACTGGTTTTGGAGGGTGGAGCTAGTCCACTGGAGTTCGATTAACTCTAATCCACTTGTGTTGGAGGGTGGATCCTAGTCCACTGATGTTGGAGGGTGGATCCTAGTCCACTGGTTTTGGGGGTTTATCCTAGTTCCTTTGTGGAGAATGGACCCTGGTCCACTGGTTTTGGAGGGTGGAGCTAGTCCACTGGAGTTCGATTAACTCTAATCCACTTGTGTTGGAGGGTGGATCCTAGTCCACTGGCGTTGGAGGGTGGATCCTAGTCCACTTGTGTTGGAAGGCGGACCCTAGTCCACAGGTGTTGGAAAGCGGGCCCTAGTCCACTGGTGTTGGGGGATGGATCCTAGTTCACTGGTGTTGGATGAACTCTAGTCCACTGGTGTTGGAGGATGGATCCTAGTCCACTGGTGATGGAGGGTGGATCCTAGTCCACTGGTGTTGGAGGGTGGACCCTAGTCCACTGGTTTTGCAGGGTGGATCCTAGATCACTGGTGTTGGAGTGTGGATCCTAGTCCACTGGTGTCGGACGATGTACCCTAGTCCCCTTTCGGAGGGTGAACCCTAGTCCACAGGTTTTTGAGGGTGGATCCTAGTCCACTGGTGTTGGAGGGTGGAACCTAGTCCACTGGTGTTGGAGAATGGATCCTAATCCTCTTTTGGAGGGTGGACAATAGTCCACTGGTGTTCGAGGGTGGAAGCTAGTCCGTTGGTGTCGGAGGATGGACCCTAGTCCAATGGTTTTGGAGGATGGACCCTAGTCCACTGGTTTTGGAGGGTGGATCCTAGTCCACTGGTGTTGGAAGGTGGATCCTAGTCCACTGGTGTTGGATGATGTACCCTAGTCCCCTTAAGGAGGGTGGACCCTAGTCCACTGGGGTTGGTGGATGGAACCTAGTCCACTGGTGTTGGAGGATGGACCCCTTTCCTTTTTTGGAGGGTGGGCCATAGTCCACTGGTGTTTGAGGGTGGAACCTAGTCCACAGCTGTCCGAGCGTGGACCCAAGTCCACAGCTGTCCGAGAGTGGACCCAAGTCCACAGCTGTCCGAGAGTGGACCCAAGTCCACAGCTGTCCGAGAGTGGACCCAAGTCCACAGCTGTCCGAGAGTGGACCCAAGTCCACAGCTGTCCGAGAGTGGACCCAAGTCCACAGCTGTCCGAGAGTGGACCCAAGTCCACAGCTGTCCGAGAGTGGACCCAAGTCCACAGCTGTCCGAGAGTGGACCCAAGTCCACAGCTGTCCGAGAGTGGACCCAAGTCCACAGCTGTCCGAGAGTGGACCCAAGTCCACAGCTGTCCGAGAGTGGACCCAAGTCCACAGCTGTCCGAGAGTGGACCCAAGTCCACAGCTGTCCGAGAGTGGACCCAAGTCCACAGCTGTCCGAGAGTGGACCCAAGTCCACAGCTGTCCGAGAGTGGACCCAGGTCCACAGCTGTCCGAGAGTGGACCCAGGTCCACAGCTGTCCGAGAGTGGACCCAGGTCCACAGCTGTCCGAGAGTGGACCCAGGTCCACAGCTGTCCGAGAGTGGACCCAGGTCCACAGCTGTCCGAGAGTGGACCCAGGTCCACAGCTGTCCGAGAGTGGACCCAGGTCCACAGCTGTCCGAGAGTGGACCCAGGTCCACAGCTGTCCGAGAGTGGACCCAGGTCCACAGCTGTCCGAGAGTGGACCCAGGTCCACAGCTGTCCGAGAGTGGACCCAGGTCCACAGCTGTCCGAGAGTGGACCCAGGTCCACAGCTGTCCGAGAGTGGACCCAGGTCCACAGCTGTCCGAGAGTGGACCCAGGTCCACAGCTGTCCGAGAGTGGACCCAGGTCCACAGCTGTCCGAGAGTGGACCCAGGTCCACAGCTGTCCGAGAGTGGACCCAGGTCCCCAGCTGTCCGAGAGTGGACCCAGGTCCCCAGCTGTCCGAGCGTGGACCCAAGTCCACAGCTGTCCGAGCGTGGACCCAAGTCCACAGCTGTCCGAGCGTGGACCCAAGTCCACAGCTGTCCGAGCGTGGACCCAAGTCCACAGCTGTCCGAGCGTGGACCCAAGTCCACAGCTGTCCGAGCGTGGACCCAAGTCCACAGCTGTCCGAGCGTGGACCCAAGTCCACAGCTGTCCGAGCGTGGACCCAAGTCCACAGCTGTCCGAGCGTGGACCCAAGTCCACAGCTGTCCGAGCGTGGACCCAAGTCCACAGCTGTCCGAGCGTGGACCCAAGTCCACAGCTGTCCGAGCGTGGACCCAAGTCCACAGCTGTCCGAGCGTGGACCCAAGTCCACAGCTGTCCGAGCGTGGACCCAAGTCCACAGCTGTCCGAGCGTGGACCCAAGTCCACAGCTGTCCGAGCGTGGACCCAAGTCCACAGCTGTCCGAGCGTGGACCCAAGTCCACAGCTGTCCGAGCGTGGACCCAAGTCCACAGCTGTCCGAGCGTGGACCCAAGTCCACAGCTGTCCGAGCGTGGACCCAAGTCCACAGCTGTCCGAGCGTGGACCCAAGTCAACAGCTGTCCGAGCGTGGACCCAAGTCAACAGCTGTCCGAGCGTGGACCCAAGTCCACAGCTGTCCGAGCGTGGACCCAAGTCCACAGCTGTCCGAGCGTGGACCCAAGTCCACAGCACTTCGAGCGTGGACCCAAGTCCACAGCTGTCCGAGCGTGGACCCAAGTCCACTGGTGTTGGAGGGTGGACCCTAGTCCACTGGTTTTGGAGGGTGGATTCTAGCCCACTGCTGTTGGAGGGTGGATCCTAGTCCAATGGTGTTGGAGGGTGGACCCTAGTCCACTAGTTTTGGGGGGTTTCTCCTTGTTCCCTTCTGGAGAATGGATCCTAGTCCACTGGTGTTGGAGGGTGGATCCTAGTCCACTGGTGTTGGAGGGTGGATCCTAGTCCACTGCCGTTAGAGGGGGAACCCTAATCCACTGGTTTTGGGGGTTTATCCTAGTTCCTTTGTGGAGAATGGACCCTGGTCCACTGGTTTTGGAGGGTGGAGCTAGTCCACTGGAGTTGGAGGGTGGACCCTAGTCCACTGGTGTTCGATTAACTCTAATCCACTGATGTTGGAGGGTGGATCCTAGTCCACTGATGTTGGAGGGTGGATCCTAGTCCACTGGTTTTGGAGTGTGGATCCTAGTCCACTGGCGTTGGAGGGTGGATCCTAGTCCACTTGTGTTGGAAGGCGGACCCTAGTCCACTGGTGTTGGAAAGCGGGCCCTAGTCCACTGGTGTTGGGGGATGGATCCTAGTTCACTGGTGTTGGATGAACTCTAGTCCACTGGTGTTGGAGGATGGATCCTAGTCCACTGGTGATGGAGGGTGGATCCTAGTCCACTGGTGTTGGAGGGTGGACCCTAGTCCACTGGTTTTGCAGGGTGGATCCTAGATCACTGGTGTTGGAGTGTGGATCCTAGTCCACTGGTGTCGGACGATGTACCCTAGTCCCCTTTCGGAGGGTGAACCCTAGTCCACAGGTTTTTGAGGGTGGATCCTAGTCCACTGGTGTTGGAGGGTGGAACCTAGTCCACTGGTGTTGGAGAATGGATCCTAATCCTCTTTTGGAGGGTGGACAATAGTCCACTGGTGTTCGAGGGTGGAAGCTAGTCCGGTGGTGTCGGAGGATGGACCCTAGTCCAATGGTGTTGGAGGATGGACCTTAGTCCACTCGTGTTTGAGGATGGACCCTAGTTCACTGGTGTTTGAGGATGGACCCTAGTCCACTGGTGTTTGAGGATGGACCCTAGTCCACTGGTTTTGGAGGATGGACCCTAGTCCACTGGTTTTGGAGGGTGGATCCTAGTCCACTGGTGTTGGAAGGTGGATCCTAGTCCACTGGTGTTGGATGATGTACCCTAGTCCCCTTAAGGAGGGTGGACCCTAGTCCACTGGGGTTGGTGGATGGAACCTAGTCCACTGGTGTTGGAGGATGGACCCCTTTCCTTTTTTGGAGGGTGGGCCATAGTCCACTGGTGTTTGAGGGTGGAACCTAGTCCAGTGGTGTCGAAGGATGGACCCTAGTCCACTGGTGTTGGAGGGTGGGTCCTAGTCCACTGGTGTTGGACGATGTACCCTAGTCCCCTTTCGCAGGGTGGACACTAGTCCAAAAAATTTTTGTGGGTGGATCCTAGTCCACTGGTGTTGGTGGGTGGAACCTAGTCCACTGGTGTTGGAGGGTGGACCCTAGTCCATTGGTGTTGGAGGGTGGACCCTAGTCCACTTGTTTTGGTGGATGGATCCTAGTCCACTGGTGTTGGACGATGTACCCTAGTCCCCTTTCGGAGGGTGGACCCTAGTCCACAGGTTTTTGAGGGTGGATCCTAGTCCACTGGTGTTGGAGGGTGGAACCTAGTCCACTGGTGTTGGAGGATGGACCCTAATCCTTTTATGGAGGGTGGACCATAATCCACTGGTGTTCGAGGGTGGAACCTAGTCCAGTGGAGTCGGAGGGTGGACCCTATTCTAATGGTGTCGGAGGATAGACCCTAGTCCACTGGTGTTGGAGGATGGACCCTAGTCCACTGGTGTTGAAGGATGGACCCTAGTCCACTGGTGTTGGAGGATGGACCCTAGTCCACTGGTGTTGGAGGATGGACCCTAGTCCACTGGTGTTGGACGATGTACCCTAGTCCCCTTTCGGAGGGTGGACCCTAGTCCACAGGTTTTTGAGGGTGGATCCTAGTCCACTGGTGTTGGAGGGTGGAACCTAGTCCACTGGTGTTGGATGATGGACCCTAGTCCACTGGTGTTGAAGGATGGACCCTAGTCCACTGGTGTTGGAAGGTGGATCCTAGACCACTGGTGTTGGAGGGTGGATCCTAGTCCACTGGTGTTGGACGATGTACACTAGTCCCCTTTCGGAGGGTGGACCCTAGTCCACAGGTTTTTGAGGGTGGATCCTAGTCCACTGGTGTTGGAGGGTGGAACCTAGTCCACTGGTGTTGGATGATGGACCCTAGTCCTTTTTTGGAGGGTGGACCATAGTCCACTGGTGTTTGAGGGTGGAACCTAGTCCAGTGGTGTCTGAGGATGGACCCTAGTCCAATGGTGTTGGAGGATGGACCCTAGTCCACTGGTGTTGGATGATGTACCCTAATCCTTTTTTGGAGGGTGGACCATAGTCCACTGGTGTTGGAGGATGGATCCTAGTCCACTCGTGTTGGAGGATGGACCCTAGTCCACTGGTGTTGGAGGATGGATCCTAGTCTGGTTGATCAGGCGCTGATCCACCAGGAGGCCTGGTCACAGACCGGGCCGCGGGGGCGTTGACCCCCGAAACTCTCTCCAGGTAAACTCCAGGTAGTCCACTCGTGTTGGAGGATGGACCCTAGTCCACTCGTGTTGGAGGATGGACCCTAGTCCACTGGTGGAGGATGGACGCTAGTCCACAGCTCTCCGAGCGTGGACCCATGTCTACAACTGTCCGAGCGTGGACCCAAGTCCACAGCTGTCCCAGCGTGGACCCAAATCCACAGCTTTCTGAGCGTGGACCCAAGTCCACAGCTGTCCGAATCTGGACCTAAGTCCACAGCTATCCTAGTGAGGGCGCAAGTCCACAGCTATCCTAGCGATGGCGCAAGTCCAAAGCTATCCTAGCGAGGGCGCAAGTCCACAGCTATCCTAGCGAGGGCGCAAGTCCAAAGCTATCCTAGCGAGGGCGCAAGTCCAAAGCTATCCTAGCGAGGGCGCAAGTTCAAAGCCTAGCGAGGGCGCAAGTCCAAAGCTGTCCTAGCGAGGGCACAAGTCCAAAGCTGTCCTAGCGAGGGCGCAAGTCCATAGCTGTTCGGTCGTTGACCCAAGTCTACAGCTGTCCGAGCGTGGACCCAAATCCACCGCTGTTCGAGAGTGGACCCAAGTCCACAGATTTCCGACTGTGGACCCAAGTCCACAGCTGTCCGAGCTTGGATTCAAATCCACGGCTGTGCGAGTGTGGACCTATGTCCACAGCTATCCTAGCGAGGGCCCAAGTCCACAGCTATCCTTGCGAGGGCGCAAGTCCTCAGCTATCATAGCGAGGGCGCAAGTCCATACCTGTTCGGTCGTGGACCCAAATCCACAGCTGTCCGAAATTGGATCCAAGTCCATAGCTGTCCGAGCGTGGACCCAAGACCACAGCTTTCCATGCGTGGACCCAAGTCCACAGCTTTCCGTGCGTGGACCCAAGTCCACAGCTATCCTAGCGAGGGCGCAAGTCCAAAGCTATCCTAGCCAGGGCGTAAGTCCATAGCTGTTCGGTCGTTGACCTAAGTTCACAGCTGTCTGAGCGTGGACCCAAATCCACGGCTGTCCGAGAGTGGACCCAAGTCCACAGCTGTCCGACCGTGGACCCAAGTCCATAGCTGTTCGTTCGTGGACCCAAGTCCACAGCTGTCCGAGCATGGACCCAAGTCCACAGCTTTCCGAGCGTGGACCCAAGTCCACAGCTGTCCGATAGTGGACCTAAGTCCACAGCTATCCTAGCTAGGGCCCAAGTCCATGGCTATCCTAGCGAGGGCGCAAGTCCAAAGCTATCGTAGCGAGGGCGCAAGTCCGCAGCTATCCTAGCGAGGGCGCAAGTCCAAAGCTGTCCTAGCGAGGGCGCAAGTCCAAAGCTATCCTAGCGATGGCGCTAGTCTATAGCTGTTCGGTCGTTGGCCCAAGTCCACAGCTGTCCGAGCGTGGACCCAAATCCACGGCTGTCCGAGAGTGGACCCAAGTCCACAGATTTCTGAACGTGGACCCAAGTCCACAGCTGTCCGAGAGTGGACCCAAGTCCACAGCTGTCCGAGCGTGGACCCAAGTCCACAGCTGTCCGAGCGTGGACCCAAGTCCACAGCTGTCCGAGCGTGGACCCAAGTCCACAGCTGTCCGAGCGTGGACCCAAGTCCACAGCTGTCCGAGAGTGGACCCAAGTCCACAGCTGTCCGAGAGTGGACCCAAGTCCACAGCTGTCCGAGAGTGGACCCAAGTCCACAGCTGTCCGAGAGTGGACCCAAGTCCACAGCTGTCCGAGAGTGGACCCAAGTCCACAGCTGTCCGAGAGTGGACCCAAGTCCACAGCTGTCCGAGAGTGGACCCAAGTCCACAGCTGTCCGAGAGTGGACCCAAGTCCACAGCTGTCCGAGAGTGGACCCAAGTCCACAGCTGTCCGAGAGTGGACCCAAGTCCACAGCTGTCCGAGAGTGGACCCAAGTCCACAGCTGTCCGAGAGTGGACCCAAGTCCACAGCTGTCCGAGAGTGGACCCAGGTCCACAGCTGTCCGAGCGTGGACCCAGGTCCACAGCTGTCCGAGCGTGTACCCAAGTCCACAGCTGTCCGAGCGTGTACCCAAGTCCACAGCTGTCCGAGCGTGGACCCAAGTCCACAGCTGTCCGAGCGTGGACCCAAGTCCACAGCTGTCCGAGCGTGGACCCAAGTCCACAGCTGTCCGAGCGTGGACCCAAGTCCACAGCTGTCCGAGCGTGGACCCAAGTCCACAGCTGTCCGAGCGTGGACCCAAGTCCACAGCTGTCCGAGCGTGGACCCAAGTCCACAGCTGTCCGAGCGTGGACCCAAGTCCACAGCTGTCCGAGCGTGGACCCAAGTCCACAGCTGTCCGAGCGTGGACCCAAGTCCACAGCACTTCGAGCATGGACCCAAGTCCACAGCTGTCCGAGCGTGGACCCAAGTCCACTGGTGTTGGAGGGTGGACCCTAGTCCACTGGTTTTGGAGGGTGGATTCTAGCCCACTGCTGTTGGAGGGTGGATCCTAGTCCACTGGTGTTGGAGGGTGGACCCTAGTCCACTGGTTTTGGGGGGTTTCTCCTTGTTCCCTTCTGGAGAATGGATCCTAGTCCACTGGTGTTGGAGTGTGGATCCTAGTCCACTGGTGTTGGAGGGTGGATCCTAGTCCACTGGTGTTGGAGGGTGGACACTAGTCCACTGGTTTTGGGGGGTTTATCCTAGTTCCCTTCTGGAGAATGGACCCTAGTAGACTGGTTTTGGAGGGTGGATCCTAGTCCACTGCTGTTGGAGGGTGGATCCTAGTCCACTGGTGTTGCACGATGGACCCTAGTCTCCTTATGGAAGGTGGACCCTAGTCCACACGTTTTTGAGGGTGGACCCTAGTCCACTGGCGTTGGAGGGTGGAACCTAGTCCACTGGTGTTGGAGGGTGGACCCTAGTCCACTGGTGTTGGAGGATGGACCCTAGTCCACTGGAGTCGGGGGATGGACCCTAGTCCACTGGTGTTGGAGGATGGACCCTAGTCCACTGGTTTTGGTGGGTTTATCCTAGTTCCCTTCTGGAGAATGGACCCTAGTAGACTGGTTTTGGAGGGTGGATCCTAGTCCACTGGTGTTGGACGATGGACCCTAGTCCCCTTATTGAGGGTGGACCCTATTCCACTGGCGTTTGAGGGTGGACCCTAGTCCACTGGAGTTGGAGGATGGACCCTAGTCTATTTGAGTTGGAGAATGGACCCTAGTCCACTGGTGTTGGAGGATGGACCCTAGTCTTATTGAGTTGGAGGATGGACCTTAGTCTATTGGTGTTGGAGGATGGACCCTATTCCGCTCGTGTTGGAGGTTGGATCCTAGTCCACTGATATAGCGTGGACCCTAGTCCACTGGTGTTGGAGGTTGGACCCTAGTGCACTGATGTAGGTTTGACCCTAGTCCACTGGTGTTGGAGGATGGACCTTAGTCCACAGGTTTTTGAGGCTGTATCCTAGTCCACTGGTGTTGGAGGGTGGAACCTAGCCCACTGCTTTTGGATGGTAGTTCCTAGTCTACTGCTGTTGGATGGTGGACCCTAGTCCACTGGTGTTGGAGGGTGGACACTAGTCCACTGGTTTTCGGGGGTTTATCCTAGTTCCCTTCTGGAGAATGGACCCTAGTCCCCTTATGTTGCAGGGTGGACCCTAGTCCACTGGTGTTGGAGAATGGACCCTAGTCCACTGGTGTTGGAGGATGGACCCTAGTCCACAGGTTTTTGAGGGTGTATCCTAGTCCACTGGTGTTGGAGGGTGGAACCTAGCCCACTGCTTTTGGAGGGTAGTTTCTAGTCTACTGCTGTTGGAGGGTGGACCCTAGTCCACTGGTGTTGCAGGATGGACCCTTGTCCCCTTATGTTGGATGGTGGACCCTAGTCCACAGGTTTTGGAGGGTGGACCCTAGTTCACTGGTGTTGGAGGGTGGACCCTAGTTCACTCGTGTTGGAGGGTGGAAACTAGTGCACTGGTGTTGCAGGGTGGAAACTAGTCCACCGGTGTTGGAGGGTGGAAATTAGTCCACTGGTGTTGGAGGATGGAACCTAGTCCACTGGTGTTGAAGGATGGACCTTAGTCCACTGGTGTTGGAGGGTGGACCCTAGTCCACTGGTGTTGGAGAGTGTACCCTAGTCCCCTTATGTTGGAGGGTGGACCCTAGTCCACAGGTTTTGGAGGGTGGATTCTAGTCCACTGGTGTTGGAGGGTGGATCCTAGTCCACTGGTTTTGGGGGGTTTCTCCTAGTTCCCTTCTGGAGAATGGATCCTAGTCCACTGGTGTTGGAGGGTGGACACTAGTCCACTGGTTTTGGGGGGTTTATCCTAGTTCCCATCTGGAGAATGGACCCTAGTCCACTGGTTTTGGAGAGTGGATCCTAGTCCACTGGTGTTGGAGGGTGGACCCTAGTCCACTGGTTTTGGGGGTTTATCCTAGTTCCGTTCTGGAGAATGGACCCTAGTAGACTGGTTTTGGAGGGTGGATCCTAGTCCACTGCTGTTGGAGGGTGGACCCTAGTCCACTGGCGTTGGAGGGTGGAACCTAGTCCACTGGTGTTGGAGGATGGACCCTAGTCCACTGGAGTCGGGGGATGGACCCTAGTCTGTTGCTGTTGGAGGATGGACCCTAGTCCACTGGTTTTGGTGGGTTTATCCTAGTTCCCTTCTGGAGAATGGACCCTAGTAGACTGGTTTTGGAGGGTGGATCCTAGTCCACTGCTGTTGGAGGGTGGATCCTAGCCCACTGGTGCTGGAGGGTGGATCCTAGTCCACTGGTGTTGGACGATGGACCCTAGTTCCCTTATTGAGGGTGGACCCTAGTCCACACTTTTTTGAGACAGGATCCTATTCCACTGGTGTTGGAGGGTGGACCCTAGTCCACTGGCGTTTGAGGGTGGACCCTAGTCCACTGGTTTTGGAAGGTGGATCCTAGACCACTGGTGTTGGAGGGAAGATCCTAGTCCACTGGTGTTGGACGATGTACCCTAGTCCCCTTTCGGAGGGTGGACCCTAGTCCACAGGTTTTTGAGGGTGGATCCTAGTCCACTGGTGTTGGAGGGTGGAACCTAGTCCACTGGTGTTGGATGATGGACCCTAGTCCTTTTTTGGAGGGTGGACCATAGTCCACTGGTGTTTGAGGGTGGAACCTAGTCCAGTGGTGTCTGAGGATGGACCCTAGTCCAATGGTGTTGGAGGATGGACCCTAGTCCACTGGTGTTGGATGATGGACCCTAGTCCTTTTCTGGTTTGGAGGGTGGACCATAGTCCACTGGTGTTTGAGGGTGGAACCTAGTCCAGTGGTGTTGGAGGATGGACCCTAGTCCAATGGTGTTGGAGGATGGACCCTAGTCCACTGGTGTTGGAGGATGGACCCTAGTCCACTCGTGTTTGGGGATGGACCCTAGTCCACTCGTATTGGAGGATGGACCCTAGTCCACTCGTGTTGGAGGATGGACCCTAGTCCACTCGTGTTGGAGGATGGACCCTAGTCCACTGGTGGAGGATGGACGCTAGTCCACACCTCTCCGAGCGTGGACCCATGTCTACAACTGTCCGAGCGTGGACCCAAGTCCACAGCTTTCCCAGCGTGGACCCAAATCCACAGCTGTCCGAGCGTGGACCCAAGTCCACAGCTATCCTAGCGAGGGCGCAAGTCCACAGCTATCCTAGCGAGGGCGCAAGTCCACAGCTATCCTAGCGAGGGCGCAAGTCCACAGCTATCCTATCGAGGGCGCAAGTCCAAAACTATCCTGGCGAGGGCGCAAGTCCAAAGCTATCCTAGCGAGGGCGCAAGTCCAAAGCTATCCTAGCGATGGCGCAAGTTCAAAGCCTAGCGAGGGCGCAAGTCCAAAGCTGTCCTAGCGAGGGCACAAGTCCAAAGCTGTCCTAGCGAGGGCGCAAGTCCATAGCTGTTCGGTCGTTGACCCAAGTCTACAGCTGTCCGAGCGTGGACCCAAATCCACCGCTGTTCGAGAGTGGACCCAAGTCCACAGATTTCCGACCGTGGACCCAAGTCCACAGCTGTCGGAGCTTGGATTCAAATCCACGGCTGTGCGAGTGTGGACCTATGTCCACAGCTATCCTAGCGAGGGCCCAAGTCCACAGCTGTCCTTGCGAGGGCGCAAGTCCTCGTCTATCATAGCGAGGGCGCAAGTCCATACCTGTTCGGTCGTGGACGCAAATCCACAGCTGTCCGAAATTGGATCCAAGTCCATAGCTGTCCGAGCGTGGACCCAAGACCACAGCTTTCCGTGCGTGGACCCAAGTCCACAGCTATCCTAGCGAGGGCGCAAGTCCAAAGCTATTTTAGCTTGGGCGCAATTCCACAGCTATCCTGGCGAGGGCGCAAGTCCAAAGCTATCCTAGCCAGGCCACAAGTCCATAGCTGTTCGGTCGTTGACCTAAGTTCACAGCTGTCCGAGCGTGGACCCAAATCCACGGCTGTCCGAGAGTGGACCCAAGTCCACAGCTGTTCGTTCGTGGACCCAAGTCCACAGCTGTCCGAGCGTGGACCCAAATCCACAGCTGTCCGAGCATGGACCCAAGTCCACAGCTTTCCGAGCGTGGACCCAAGTCCACAGCTGTCCGATCGTGGACCCAAGTCCACAGGTGTCAGAGCGTGGGACCCAAATCTACGGCTGTCCGAGCGTAGACCTAAGTCCACAGCTATCCTAGCGAGGGCCCAAGTCCATGGCTATCCTAGCGAGGGCGCAAGTCCAAAGCTATCGTAGCGAGGGCGCAAGTCCGCAGCTATCCTAGCGAGGGCGCAAGTCCAAAGCTGTCCTAGCAAGGGCGCAAGTCCAAAGCTATCCTAGCGATGGCGCAAGTCTATAGCTGTTCGGTCGTTGGCCCAAGTCCACAGCTGTCCGAGCGTGGACCCAAATCCACGGCTGTCCGAGAGTGGACCCAAGTCCACAGATTTCTGAACGTGGACCCAAGTCCACAGCTGTCCGAGAGTGGACCCAAGTCCACAGCTGTCCTAGAGTGGACCCAAGTCCACAGCTGTCGGAGCGTGGACCCAAGTCCACAGCTGTCCGAGCGTGGACCCAAGTCCACAGCTGTCGGAGCGTGGACCCAAGTCCACAGCTGTCCGAGCGTGGACCCAAATCCACGGCTGTCCGAGAGTGGACCCAAGTCCACAGATTTCTGAAAGTGGACCCAGGTCCACAGCTGTCCGAACGTGGACCCAAGTCCACAGCTGTCCGAGCGTGGACCCAAGTCCACAGCTGTCCGAGCGTGGACCCAAGTCCACAGCTGTCCGAGCGTGGACCCAAGTCCACAGCTGTCCGAGCGTGGACCCAAGTCCACAGCTGTCCGAGCGTGGACCCAAGTCCACAGCTGTCCGAGCGTGGACCCAAGTCCACTGGTGTCGGAGGGTGGACCCTAGTTCACTCGTGTTGAAGGATGGACCTTAGTCCACTGGTGTTGGAGGGTGTACCCTAGTCCCCTTATGTTGGAGGGTGGACCCTAGTCCACTGGTGTTGGAGGTTGGACACTAGTCCACTGGTTTTCGGGGGTTTATCCTAGTTCCCTTCTGGAGAATGGACCCTAGTCCCCTTAAGTTGGAGGGTGGACCCTAGTACACTGGTGTTGGAGAATGGACCCTAGTCCACTGGATTTGGAGGATGGACCCTAGTCCACAGGTTTTTGAGGGTGTATCCTAGTCCACTGGTGTTGGAGGGTGGAACCTAGCCCACTGCTTTTGGAGGGTAGTTTCTAGTCTACTGCTGTTGGAGGGTGGACCCTAGTCCACTGGTGTTGCAGGATGGACCCTTGTCCCCTTATGTTGGATGGTGGACCCTAGTCCACAGGTTTTGGAGGGTGGATCCTAGCCCACCGCTGTTGGAGGGTGGACCCTAGTCCACTGGTGTTGGAGGATGGACCCTAGTCCACTGGTGTTGGAGGGTGGATCCTAGTTCACTCGTGTTGGAGGGTGGAAATTAGTGCACTGGTGTTGGAGGGTGGAAACTAGTCCACTGGTGTTGGAGGGTGGAAATTAGTCCACTGGTGTTGGAGGGTGGACCCTAGTCCACTGGTGTTGGAGAGTGTACCCTAGTCCCCTTATGTTGGAGGGTGGACCCTAGTCCACAGGTTTTGGAGGGTGGATTCTAGTGCACTGGTGTTGGAGGGTGGATCCTAGTCCACTGGTGTTGGAGGGTGGACCCTAGTCCACTGGTTTTGGGGGGTTTCTCCTAGTTCCCTTCTGGAGAATGGATCCTAGTCCACTGGTTTTGGAGTGTGGATCCTAGTCCACTGGTGTTGGAGGGTGGATCCTAGTCCACTGGTGTTGGAGGGTGGACACTAGTCCACTGGTTTTGGGGGGTTTATCCTAGTTCCCATCTGGAGAATGGACCCTAGTCCACTGGTTTTGGAGTGTGGTTCCTAGCCCACTGGTGTTGGAGGGTGGACCCTAGTCCACTGGTTTTGGGGGTTTATCCTAGTTCCGTTCTGGAGAATGGACCCTAGTAGACTGGTTTTGGAGGGTGGATCCTAGTCCACTGCTGTTGGAGGGTGGATCCTAGTCCACTGGTGTTCGACGATGGACCCTAGTCTCCTTATGGAAGGTGGACCCTAGTCCACCCGTTTTTGAGGGTGGATCCTATTCCACTGGTTTTGGAGGGTGGACCCTAGTCCACTGGCGTTGGAGGGTGGAACCTAGTCCACTGGTGTTGGAGGATGGACCCTAGTCCACTGGAGTCGGGGGATGGACCCTAGTCTGTTGGTGTTGGAGGATGGACCCTAGTCCACTGGTTTTGGTGGGTTTATCCTAGTTCCATTCTGGAGAATGGACCCTAGTAGACTGGTTTTGGAGGGTGGATCCTAGTCCACTGCTGTTGGAGGGTGGATCCTAGCCCACTGGTGTTGGACGATGGACCCTAGTTCCCTTGAGGGTGGACCCTAGTCCACACTTTTTTGAGACTGGATCCTATTCCACTGGTTTTGGAGGGTGGACCGTAGTCCACTGGCGTTTGAGGGTGGACCCTAGTCCACTGGTTTTGGAAGGTGGATCCTAGACCACTGGTGTTGGAGGGAGGATCCTAGTCCACTGGTGTTGGACGATGTACCCTAGTCCCCTTTCGGAGGGTGGACCCTAGTCCACAGGTTTTTGAGGGTGGATCCTAGTCCACTGGTGTTGGAGGGTGGAACCTAGTCCACTGGTGTTGGATGATGGACCCTAGTCCTTTTTTGGAGGGTGGACCATAGTCCACTGGTGTTTGAGGGTGGAACCTAGTCCAGTGGTGTCTGAGGATGGACCCTAGTCCACTGGTGTTGGAGGATGGACCCTAGTCCAATGGTGTTGGAGGATGGACCCTAGTCCACTGGTGTTGGATGATGGACCCTAGTCCTTTTTTGGAGGGTGGACCATAGTCCACTGGTGTTTGAGGGTGGAACCTAGTCCAGTGGTGTCTGAGGATGGACCCTAGTCCACTGGTGTTGGAGGATGGACCCTAGTCCACTCGTGTTGGAGGATGGACCCTAGTCCACTCGTGTTGGAGGATGGACCCTAGTCCACTCGTGTTGGAGGATGGACCCTAGTCCACTGGTGGAGGATGGACGCTAGTCCACAGTTCTCCGAGCGTGGACCCATGTCTACAACTGTCCGAGCGTGGACCCAAGTCCACAGCTTTCCCAGCGTGGACCCAAATCCACAGCTGTCCGAGCGTGGACCCAAGTCCACAGCTATCCTAGCGAGGGCGCAAGTCCACAGCTATCCTAGCGAGGGCGCAAGTCCACAGCTATCCTAGCGAGGGCGCAAGTCCACAGCTATCCTAGCGAGGGCGCAAGTCCAAAGCTATAATAGCGAGGGCGCAAGTCCAAAGTATCCTAGCGAGGGCGCAAGTCCAAAGGTATCCTAGCGAGGGCGCAAGTCCAAAGCTATCCTAGCGAGGGCGCAAGTCCAAAGCTATCCTAGCGAAAGCGCAAGTCCAAAGCTGTCCTAGCGAGGGCGCAAGTCCAAAGCTGTCCTTGCGAGGGCACAAGTCCAAAGATGTCCTAGCGAGGGCGCAAGTCCATAGCTTTTCGGTCGTTGACCCAAGTCTACAGCTGTCCGAGCGTGGACCCAAATCCACCGCTGTGCGAGTGTGGACCTATGTCCACAGCTATCCTAGCGAGGGCCCAAGTCCACAGCTATCCTTGCGAGGGCGCAAGTCCTCAGCTATCATAGCGAGGGCGCAAGTCCATACCTGTTCGGTCGTGGACCCAAATCCACAGCTGTCCGAAATTGGATCCAAGTCCATAGCTGTCCGAGCGCGGACCCAAGACCACAGCTTTCCGTGCGTGGACCCAAGTCCACAGCTTTCCGTGCGTGGACCCAAGTCCACAGCTATCCTAGCGAGGGCGCAAGTCCAAATCTATCCTAGCCAGGGCGCAAGTCCATAGCTGTTCGGTCGTTGACCTAAGTTCACAGCTGTCCGAGCGTGGACCCAAATCCACGGCTGTCCGAGAGTGGACCCAAGTCCACAGCTGTTCGTTCGTGGACCCAAGTCCACAGCTGTCCGAGCGTGGACCCAAATCCACAGCTGTCCGAGCATGGACCCAAGTCCACAGCTTTCCGAGCGTGGACCCAAGGCCACAGCTGTCCGATCGTGTACCCAAGTCCACAGGTGTCAGAGCGTGGGACCCAAATCTACGGCTGTCCGAGCGTAGACCTAAGTCCACAGCTATCCTAGCGAGGGCCCAAGTCCATTGCTATCCTAGCGAGGGCGCAAGTCCAAAGCTATCGTAGCGAGGGCGCAAGTCCGCAGCTATCCTAGCGAGGGTGCAAGTCCAAAGCTATCCTAGCGATGGCGCAAGTCTATAGCTGTTCGGTCGTTGGCCCAAGTCCACAGCTGTCCGAGCGTGGACCCAAATCCACGGCTGTCCGAGAGTGGACCCAAGTCCACAGCTGTCCGAGAGTGGACCCAAGTCCACAGCTGTCCGAGAGTGGACCCAAGTCCACAGCTGTCCGAGAGTGGACCCAAGTCCACAGCTGTCCGAGAGTGGACCCAAGTCCACAGCTGTCCGAGAGTGGACCCAAGTCCACAGCTGTCCGAGAGTGGACCCAAGTCCACAGCTGTCCGAGAGTGGACCCAAGTCCACAGGTGTCAGAGCGTGGGAGCTGTGGACCTAAGTCCACAGCTATCCCGAGGGCCCAGTCCATTGCTATCCTAGCGAGGGCGCAAGTCCAAAGCTATCGTAGCGAGGGCCAAGTCCGCAGCTATCCTAGCGAGGGTGCTGTCCGAGAGTGGACCCAAGTCCACAGCTGTCCGAGAGTGGACCCAAGTCCACAGCTCGAGAGTGGACCCAAGTCCACAGCTGTCCGAGAGTGGACCCAAGTCCACAGCTGTCCGAGAGTGGACCCAAGTCCACAGCTGTCCGAGAGTGGACCCAAGTCCACAGCTGTCCGAGAGTGGACCCAAGTCCACAGCTGTCCGAGAGTGGACCCAAGTCCACAGCTGTCCGAGAGTGGACCCAAGTCCACAGCTGTCCGAGAGTGGACCCAAGTCCACAGCTGTCCGAGAGTGGACCCAAGTCCACAGCTGTCCGAGAGTGGACCCAAGTCCACAGCTGTCCGAGAGTGGACCCAAGTCCACAGCTGTCCGAGAGTGGACCCAAGTCCACAGCTGTCCGAGAGTGGACCCAAGTCCACAGCTGTCCGAGAGTGGACCCAAGTCCACAGCTGTCCGAGAGTGGACCCAAGTCCACAGCTGTCCGAGAGTGGACCCAAGTCCACAGCTGTCCGAGCGTGGACCCAAGTCCACAGCTGTCCGAGCGTGGACCCAAGTCCACAGCTGTCCGAGCGTGGACCCAAGTCCACAGCTGTCCGAGCGTGGACCCAAGTCCACAGCTGTCCGAGCGTGGACCCAAGTCCACAGCTGTCCGAGCGTGGACCCAAGTCCACAGCTGTCCGAGCGTGGACCCAAGTCCACAGCTGTCCGAGCGTGGACCCAAGTCCACAGCTGTCCGAGCGTGGACCCAAGTGGACCCCACAGCTGTCGAGCGTGGACCCAAGTCCACAGCTGGCCGAGCGTGGACCCAAGTCCACAGCTGTCCGAGCGTGGACCCAAGTCCACAGCTGTCCGAGTCCACAGCTGTCCGAGCGTGGACCCAAGTCCACAGCTGTCCGAGCGTGGACCCAAGTCCACAGCTGTCCGAGCGTGGACCCAAGTCCACAGCTGTCCGAGCGTGGACCCAAGTCCACAGCTGGCCGAGCGTGGACCCAAGTCCACTGCTGGGCGAGCGTGGACCCCAAGTACACAGCGGTCCGAGCGTGGACCCCAGTCCACAGCTGTCCGAGTCCACAGCTGTCCGAGCGTGGACCCAAGTCCACAGCTGTCCGAGCGTGGACCCAAGTCCACAGCTGTCCGAGCGTGGACCCAAGTCCACAGCTGTCCGAGCGTGGACCCAAGTCCACAGCTGTCCGAGCGTGGACCCAAGTCCACAGCTGTCCGAGCGTGGACCCAAGTCCACAGCTGTCCGAGCGTGGACCCAAGTCCACAGCTGTCCGAGCGTGGACCCAAGTCCACAGCTGTCCGAGCGTGGACCCAAGTCCACAGCTGTCCGAGCGTGGACCCAAGTCCACAGCTGTCCGAGCGTGGACCCAAGTCCACAGCTGTCCGAGCGTGGACCCAAGTCCACAGCTGTCGGAGGGTGGACCCTAGTTCACTCGTGTTGAAGGATGGACCTTAGTCCACTGGTGTTGGAGGGTGGACTCTAGTCCACTGGTGTTGGAGAGTGTACCCTAGTCCCCTTATGTTGGAGGGTGGACCCTAGTCCACAGGTTTTGGAGGGTGGATTCTAGCCCACTGCTTTTGGAGGGTGGATCCTAGTCCACTGGTGTTGGAGTGTGGATCCTAGTCCACTGGTGTTGGAGGGTGGACACTAGTCCACTGGTTTTGGGGGGTTTATCCTAGTTCCCTTCTGGAGAATGGACCCTAGTAGACTGGTTTTGGAGGGTGGATCCTAGTCCACTGCTGTTGGAGGGTGGATCCTAGTCCACTGGTGTTGCACGATGGACCCTAGTCTCCTTATGGAAGGTGGACCCTAGTCCACACGTTTTTGAGGGTGGATCCTATTCCACTCGTGTTGGAGGGTGGACCCTAGTCCACTGGCGTTGGAGAGTGGAACCTAGTCCACTGGTGTTGGAGGGTGGACCCTAGTCCACTGGTGTTGGAGGATGGACCCTAGTCCACTGGTTTTGGTGGGTTTATCCTAGTTCCCTTCTGGAGAATGGACCCTAGTAGACTGGTTTTGGAGGGTGGATTCTAGCCCACTGCTTTTGGAGTGTGGATCCTAGTCCACTGGTGTTGGAGGGTGGACACTAGTCCACTGGTTTTGGGGGGTTTATCCTAGTTCCCTTCTGGAGAATGGACCCTAGTAGACTGGTTTTGGAGGGTGGATCCTAGTCCACTGCTGTTGGAGGGTGGATCCTAGTCCACTGGTGTTGCACGATGGACCCTAGTCTCCTTATGGAAGGTGGACCCTAGTCCACACGTTTTTGAGGGTGGATCCTATTCCACTTGTGTTGGAGGGTGGACCCTAGTCCACTGGCGTTGGAGAGTGGAACCTAGTCCACTGGTGTTGGAGGGTGGATCCTAGCCCACTGGTGCTGGAGGGTGGATCCTAGTCCACTGGTGTTGGACGATGGACCCTAGTCCCCTTATTGAGGGTGGACCCTAGTCCACTGGCGTTTGAGGGTGGACCCTAGTCCACTGGAGTTGGAGGATGGACCCTAGTCTATTTGAGTTGGAGGATGGACCTTAGTCTATTGGTGTTGGAGGATGGACCCTATTGCGCTCGTGTTGGAGGTTGGATCCTAGTCCACTGATATAGCGTGGACCCTAGTCCACTGGTGTTGGAGGTTGGACCCTAGTGCACTGATGTAGGTTTGACCCTAGTCCACTGGTGTTGGAGGATGGACATTAGTCCACAGGTTTTTGAGGGTGTATCCTAGTCCACTGGTGTTGGAGGGTGGAACCTAGCCCACTGCTTTTGGATGGTAGTTCCTAGTCTACTGCTGTTGGAGGATGGACCCTAGTCCCCTTATGTTGGAGGGTGGACCCTAGTCCACTGGTGTTGGAGAATGGACCCTAGTCCACTGGTGTTGGAGGATGGACCCTAGTCCACAGGTTTTTGAGGGTGTATCCTAGTCCACTGGTGTTGGAGGGTGGAACCTAGCCCACTGCTTTTGGAGGGTAGTTTCTAGTCTACTGCTGTTGGAGGATGGACCCTAGTCCCCTTATGTTGGAGGGTGGGCCCTAGTCCACTGGTGTTGGAGAATGGACCCTAGTCCACTGGTGTTGCAGGATGGACCCTTGTCCCCTTATGTTGGATGGTGGACCCTAGTCCACAGGTTTTGGAGGGTGGATCCTAGCCCACCGCTGTTGGAGGGTGGACCCTAGTCCACTGGTGTTGGAGGATGGACCCTAGTCCACTGGTGTTGGAGGGTGGACCCTAGTTCACTCGTGTTGGAGGGTGGAAATTAGTGCACTGGTGTTGGAGGGTGGAAACTAGTCCACTGGTGTTGGAGGGTGCAAATTAGTCCACTGGTGTTGGAGGGTGGAAACTAGTCCACTGGTGTTGGAGGATGGAACCTAGTCCACTGGTGTTGAAGGATGGACCTTAGTCCACTGGTGTTGGAGGGTGGACCCTAGTCCACTGGTGTTGGAGAGTGTACCCTAGTCCCCTTATGTTGGAGGGTGGACCCTAGTCCACAGGTTTTGGAATGTGGATTCTAGTCCACTGGTGTTGGAGTGTGGATCCTAGTCCACTGGTGTTGGAGGGTGGATCCTAGTCCACTGGTGTTGGAGTGTGGACACTAGTCCACTGGTTTTGGGGGGTTTATCCTAGTTCCCATCTGGAGAATGGACCCTAGTCCACACGTTTTTGAGGGTGGATCCTATTCCACTGGTGTTGGAGGGTGGACCCTAGTCCACTGGAGTCGGGGGATGGACCCTAGTCTGTTGGTGTTGGAGGATGGACCCTAGTCCACTGGTTTTGGTGGGTTTATCCTAGTTCCCTTCTGGAGAATGGACCCTAGTAGACTGGTTTTGGAGGGTGGATCCTAGTCCACTGCTGTTGGAGGGTGGATCCTAGCCCACTGGTGCTGGAGGGTGGATCCTAGTCCACTGGTGTTGGACGATGGACCCTAGTTCCCTTATTGAGGGTGGACCCTAGTCCACACTTTTTTGAGACTGGATCCTATTCCACTGGTGTTGGAGGGTGGACCCTAGTCCACTGGCGTTTGAGGGTGGACCCTAGTCCACTGGTGTTGGAGGATGGACCCTATTACGCTCGTGTTGGATGTTGGATCCTAGTCCACTGATATAGCGTGGTCCCTAGTCCACTGGTGTTGGAGGATGGACCCTATTCCACTCGTGTTGGAGGTTGGACCCTAGTGCACTGATGTAGGTTTGACCGTAGTCCACTGGTGTTGGAGGATGGACCCTAGTCCACAGGTTTTTGAGGGTGTATCCTAGTCCACTGGTGTTGGAGGGTGGAACCTAGCCCACTGCTTTTGGATGGTAGTTCCTAGTCTACTGCTGTTGGAGGATGGACCCTAGTCCCCTTACGTTGGAGGGTGGACCCTAGTCCACTGGTGTTGGAGGGTGGACCCTAGTCCACTGGTTTTGGGGGGTTTATCCTAGTTCCCTTCTGCAGAATGGACCCTAGTAGACTGGTTTTGGAGGGTGGATCCTAGCCCACTGGTGCTGGAGGGTGGATCCTAGTCCACTGGTGTTGGACGATGGACCCTTGTCTCCTTATGGAGGGTGGACCCTAGTCCACACGTTTTTGAGGGTGGATCCTATTCCACTGGTGTTGGAGGGTGGAACCTAGTCCACTGGCGTTGGAGGGTGGAACCTAGTCCACTGGTGTTGGAGGATGGCCCCTTGTCCTTTTTTGGAGGGTGGACCCTAGTTCACTGGTGTTGGAGGGTGGAACCTAGTCCACTGGTGTTGGAGGATGGACCCTAGTCCACTGGTTTTGGGGGGTTTATCCTAGTTCCCTTCTGGAGAATGGACCCTAGTAGACTGGTTTTGGAGGGTGGATCCTAGTCCACTGCTGTTGGAGGGTGGATCTTAGTCCACTGGTGTTGGACGATGGACCCTAGTCCCCTTATGGAGGGTGGACCCTAGTCCACACATTTTTGAGACTGGATCCTATTCCACTTGTGTTGGAGGGTGGACCCTAGTCCACTGGCGTTGGAGGATGGACCCTAGTCCACTGGTGTTAGAGGATGGACCCTAGTCTATTGGTGTTGGAGGTTGGACCCTAGTGCACTGATGTAGGTTTGACCCTAGTCCACTGGTGTTGGAGGATGGACCCTAGTCCACAGGTTTTTGAGGGTGTATCGTAGTCCACTGCTTTTGGAGGGTAGTTTCTAGTGTACTGCTGT
This sequence comes from Cherax quadricarinatus, assembly GCF_038502225.1. Taxonomy (NCBI): domain Eukaryota; kingdom Metazoa; phylum Arthropoda; class Malacostraca; order Decapoda; family Parastacidae; genus Cherax; species Cherax quadricarinatus. Next base: position 17,030,899 of record NC_091339.1, on the reverse strand, counting down.
TGGAAGGTGGACCCTAGTCCACTGGTGTTGGAGAATGGACCCTAGTCCACTGGTGTTGCAGGATGGACCCTTGTCCCCTTATGTTGGATGGTGGACCCTAGTCCACAGGTTTTGGAGGGTGGATCCTAGCCCACCGCTGTTGGAGGGTGGACCTTAGTCCACTGGTGTTGGAGGATGGACCCTACTTCACGTGTTGGAGGGTGGGTTCTAGTCCCCTTATTGATTGTGGACCCTAGTCCGCTGGTGTTGGGTGAATTCTAGTCCACTAGTGATGGAGGATGGACTCTTCTCCGCTGGTTTTGGAGGGTGTATCCTAGTCCACTTTGGTTGGAGGGTGGACCCTAGTCCACTGGTTTTGGAGGGTGGACCCTAGTCCACTGGTGTTGGAGGGTGGATCCTAGTCCACTGGTGTTGGAGGGTGGACCCTAGTCCACTGGTGTTGCAGGATGGACCCTTGTCCCTTTATGTTGGATGGTGGACCCTAGTCCACAGGTTTTGGAGGGTGGATCCTAGCCCACCGCTGTTGGAGGGTGGACCCTAGTCCACTGGTGTTGGAGGATGGACCTTAGACCACTGGTGTTGGAGGGTGGATCCTAGTCCAGTGGTGTTGCAGGATGGATCCTAATCCACATTTTTTGGAGGGTGAACCCTAGTCCACTGGTGTTGGAGAGTGGGCCCTAGCCCACTGGTTTTGGAGGGTGGATCCTAGACCACTGGTGTTGGAGGGTGGATCCTAGACCACTGGTGTTGGAAGATGTACCCTAGTCCCCTTGAGGGTGGACCCTAGTCCACATGTTTTTTTAGGGTGGATCCTAGTCTACTGATGTTGGACGATGTACCCTAGTCCCCTAACGGAGGGTGGACCCTCGTCCACAGGTTTTTGAGGGTGGAACCTAGTCCACTGGTGTTCGAGGGTGGAACCTAGTCCAGTGGTGTTGGAGGATGGACCCTAGTCCACTGGTGTTGGAGGATGGACCCTAGTCCACTGGTGTTGGAGGATGGACCCTAGTCCACTGGTGTTGGAGGATAGACCCTAGTCCACTGGTGTTGGAGGATGGACCCTAGTCCTCTCGTGTTGGAGGATGGACCCTAGTCCACTGGTGTTGGAGGATGCACCATAGTCCACTCGTGTTGAAGGATGGACCCTAGTCCACAGCTGTCCGAGAGTGGACCCAAATCCACGGCTGTCCGAGCGTGGACCCAAGTCCACTGGTGTTGGAGGATGAACCCTAGTCCGAAGGTGTTCGAGAATGGATCCTAGTCCACATGTGTTGGAGGATGGACCTTAGTCCACGGTTGTTGGAGGGTGGTAACTAGGTGTTGGAGGATGAACCCTAGTCCACTGGTGTTGTAGGATGGACGCTAGTCCATTGGTCTTGGATGGTGAATCTTAGTGCTCTGGTGTTGGAGGATGGACCCAAGTTCACTCGTGTTGAAGGGTGGAAATTAGTCCACTGGTGTTGGAAGGTGGACCCTTGTCCACTGGTGTTGGAGGATGGATTTTTGTCCCTTGGTTTTGAAGGGTGGATCCAAGTCCACTGGTGTTGGAGGATGGAACCTAGTCCACTGGTGTTGGAGAGTGGACCCTAGTCCACTGGTATTGGAGGGTGGATCCTAGTCAACTGGAGTTGCAGGTTGGACTCGAGTCCACTGGTGTTGAAGATTGAACCTTAGTCCACTGGTGTTGGAGGGTGGACCCTAGTCCACTGGTGTTGGAGGATGGATTTTTGTCCCTTGGTTTTGAAGGGTGGATCCAAGTCCACTGGTGTTGGAGGATGGAACCTAGTCCACTGGTGTTGGAGGGTGGACCCTGGTCCACTGGTATTGGAGGGTGGATCCTAGTCAACTGGTGTTGGAGAGTGGACCCTAGTCCACTGGTGTTGGAGGATGGATTTTTGTCCCTTGGTTTTGAAGGGTGGATCCAAGTCCACTGGTGTTGGAGGATGGACCCTAGTCCACTGGTGTTGGAGAGTGGACCCTGGTCCACTGGTGTTGGAGAGTGGACCCTAGTCCACTGGTGTTGGAGAGTGGACCCTAGTCCACTGGTGTTGGAGAGTGGACCCTAGTCCACTGGTGTTGGATGGTGGACCCTAGTCCATCTTTTTGAAGGGTAGATCCTGGTCCACTGGTGTTGGAGGGTGGATCCTAGTCCACTGGTTTTGGAGTGTGGATCCTAGTCCACTGGTGATGGAGGGTGGATCCTAGTCCAATGGTGATGTAGGGTGGACCCTAGTCCACTGGTGATGTAGGGTGGACCCTAGTCCACTGGTGTTGAAGGGTGGACCCTAGTCCACTGGTTTTGGATGGACGATCCTTGTCCACTGCTGTTGGAGGGTGGACCCTAGTCCACCTGTGTTTGAGGATGGACCTTAGTCCACTGGTGTTGGAGGGTGGATCCTAGTCCACTTTTTTGGAGGGTGGACCCTGGTCCACTGGCGTTGGAGGATGGACGCTAGTCCACTGGTTTTGGGGGTGGATCCTAGTCCATTGGTGTTGGAGGATGGGCCCTTGTTCCCTTATTTTGGAGGGTGGACCCTATTCCACAGGTTTTGGAGGGTGGATCCTAGTCCACTTTTTTTGGAGGGTGGGCCCTAGTCCACTGGTGTTGGATGATGGACCTTAGTCCACTGGTGTTGGATGGAGGATCATAGTCCACTGGTGTTGCAGTGTTGATCCTAGTCAACTTTTTTTGGAGGGTGGATCCTAGTCCCCTTATGTTGGAGGGTGGACCCTAGTCCACAGGTTTTGTAGGGTGCATCCTAGTCCACTGGTGTTGGAGCTTGGACCTTAGTCCACTGGTGTTGGAGGGCGGACCCTAGTCCACTGGTGTTGGAGGGTGGACCCTAGTCCACTTGTTTTGGAGGGTGGAACCTAGTCCACTGGTGTTGTAGTGTGGATCCTAGTCCACTGGTGCTGGAGTATGGAAAGTAGTCCTTTTTTTGAGGGTTGACCCTAGCCCACTGGTGTTGGAGGGTGGAACCTAGTCCATTGGTGTCGGAGGATGGACCCTAGTCCCCTTATGGAGGGTGGATCCTAGTCCACTGGTGTTGGAGGATGGAACCTAGTCTGCTGGTTTTGGAGGGTGGATCCTAGTCCACTTGTTTTGGAGGATGGAACCTAGTCCACTGGCTTTCGAGGGTGGATCCTATTCCACTGGTGTTGGAGGATGGAATGTAGTCCACTGGTTTTGGAGGATGGATCCTAGCCCACTGGTGTTGGAGGATGGAACCTAGTCCACTGGTGTTGGAGGGTGGACCCTAGTCCCCTTATGTTGGAGGGTGGACCCTAGTCCACAAATTTTGGAGGGTGGATCCTAGTCCACTGATGTTGGAGGGTGGACCCTTGTCCACTGCTGTTGGAGGGTGGATCCTAGTCCACTGGTGTTGGAGTGTAAGCAGTAACAGGAATCAGTGGAGACTGAATACTTCCCAGTGTTCTGTTATTTAACTAAGAATGGGCCTAGTGTTAGCCATAAACCTTGAGTCCACTGTGTTGGAGTGTGACCACTTTTAGCTCCCTTGAGTTTTTATAGTGTGAACACCGCTCAGCTCACTTGAGCTTTCTCAGAGTGAACTACCGCTCAGCTCCCTTAAGCTTTCTCAGAGTGAACACTGCTCAGCTCCCTTGAGCTTTCTCAGAGTGAACTACCGCTCAGCTCCCTTAAGCTTTCTCAGAGTGAACACTGCTCAGCTCACTTGAGCTTTCTCAGAGTGAACTACCGCTCAGCTCCCTTAAGCTTTCTCAGAGTGAATACCGCTCGGCTCCCTTGAGCTTTCTCAGAGTGAACACCGCTCGGCTCCCTTGAGCTTTTTCAAAGTGAACACCGCTCGGCTTCCTCGAGCTTTTTCAGAGTGAACACCGCTCAACTTCCTTGAACTTTTTAAAGAGTAAATACCACTCCTATCATTCAGTCTAGAGACTAAATGCCATGGACTTTGTCCATACTCTATATATATGGGACTTTGCGATATTACTGAACTGTTCAGTAATATTGCACTGTGTCCCTCATATATATTTCCATTTATATATGGGACTGTCTGCAATGTTACTGGACTGTGTCCAGTAATGTTGCGTTGTGGCCCGTATGTACTTCAATTTACATGGGATTGCAATATTACTGGACTTCGTCCAGTAATATTGCATTGTCCCATATCAGTTTATATGGAACTGTCTGTAATGTTACTGGACTGTGTGCAGTAATGTTGCTTTGTGTCCCATATATCACTGCAATCCTTCCCAGCATTTATGCTTCATAGTTTTTCGTTGTATCGACGTTGCCTAAACATCATAATTGGTAATGTCCACATTGTGATGTTGACGCAACATTGTTAGAACGTAAGTTATGTGGTGTTTGCTGGGGTTCCCAACCTTATCCTTCCCCCACCCAACTCTCTCGCGCCGCTCCCTAAGGGAGCTGGCCTGCCGCATATCACCTTCAGCCTCTTGTCCTGGCAGTTGGTGAGCGATTTCTGGTGGTAGCCTAGCTGCCACTGGTTATCAGCCAAAGTAACCTTCGGTGCATGGTTTAGGGTTCCATGTAACAAAGGTTCTCTATGAGAACCTTTGGACGAGTAACCCTGGTCCGGCTCGAAGATCGCAGACCTCATCGTGGTAAGCCGGTGTAACTTGGAGCTGCATTTATCTCTTAAAATATAGTGAATTAGGCACATGTACAACATCTGGGTATCTTTATTTGTAGATGTTTCGCTAGCCAGTGGCTTTGTCAGTACAATAAAAGGCCATAATGTGAAGAACGTAGAAATATATGCAAAAGATGAGATAATCAGTCCCTCAGCCTTGGAGTTGAAGATCACCGTAGTCAAGACTACGGTGCTGTTCACTACAAGGCTGAGGGACTGATTACCTCTTTGTAAACGTTTTTGCACTCTTCCTTGTACTGATAAAGCCACTGGTTGGCGAAACGTCTATTGATATGGCCCGATGTTGCACATGTCTTAATTCATCTTGAAGATATTGTATACCATTCGTATACATCTGTTAAAAGCAGTAACCGTATCTCGAATATACTTTTTATTTGTTGCCTGATAAATGCCACTTCAAGGCTAACATGCGATCATTTCTTTCTGAAAAAAAAAAAACCACTGAAATAAAACCTCAATCTTAGTGATCGTTTTATTAACCTGGATAAACTGATAGGTTTAAATAAAACTGTATATATAGCTTTCACTTGGCTGGTCAGCACCAGCGAGTTCTTGCTCTCCAGGACTAGCAACAACTCTTGCATGCCGGGGGATAGTAAGAGCTCTTGATTCAAGGAATTGACGGCGCAGTATGACCCTTATGGGTTTAGCGATTAATGCTCATTGTAAGAATTTAACCTACCCTTGCGCTGTATAGTCCATACGGATTTAGCGCTCCCCCATGATTGTAATTCCCCTTGGACCTCATTATTCCTAAAGCTCTTTGACCCCTATGGGTTTAGCGTTTCAAAAAAAAATAAGATACAAATTACCTTAGAGGTGCCTTGCAAATGAGGGGCTCTTGATCCACGGCATTAGAGATGCCCCCTCTAAGATCGAATCCCCTCAAGGGAGGTACATTGATGCTTGTGAGGGGCTCTTGATCTAAAGAATTGGATCTGTGCAGGAGTTTCCCGAATTAAACCTAAATATCTTCAATCCCCCACAGGCGCTGTATAAACCTACGTGTTTAGCGCTCCCCATGATTATGATAGCCTGTGGAATAAGCACTAGATTGAGTTTCGTGTGATGTATTGTCCAGTGACTCACGAAATCGTAGCTGTATAGTCCTTGTGGCTTAGCGCTTCTTTTTGATTATAATAATAATCACGAAATCGTAACACGACTGCAAACTACGGAACAGATGAGGTTTGAACTCGTGGCGAATGAGCCGTAAAACTCCTGTGGTGTGTAAATACACCTAATTGGATTAATCGTATTGTAGCCAGTTGTCCCAGTGTCTTGCACTGGCCTGGAGTTGTACGACCCGTTAGGTTAGGTAAGGTTCGTCAGGAAACAGGACAAATGTTTCCTGACGCGGGTCTTAGTCAGATGATGACCCGCGTTTGGAGCTTTTGGTCATCTGACCGAGGCCTTCCACTGGCTTACCGGTCCACCCCTTTAAAAATTATGGTCATTTATAACTTTTTTTTTTTGTACGACCCGTTTCGTGGTTTGTCCCAAGATCTGGTGAGGGGCTCTTGATCTAGGGAATTGGATCTGTGCTCCAGTTCCCTGAATTAAACCTGAATGCCTTCCATATCCCCCCACAGGCGCTGTATAATCCTATGGGTTTAGTGCTTCCCCCTTGATTATAATATTAATTGTCCCAAGATACACACACTAAGAACATTAAGATATGTTTATAACTTTGACCACAATTCCCCTCAAGGAAGGTTCCTTGATGTTGGTGAGGGGCTCTTGATTTAGGGAATTGGATCTGTGCTCCAGTTCCCCGAATTAAGCCTGAATGCATTCCACATCCCCCCCCCCAGGCGCTGTATAATCCTCTGGGTTTAGCGCTTCCCCCTTGATTATAATAATAGACCACAATTTTTAAAGGGGTGGACCGGTAAGCCAGTGGAAGGCCTCGGTCAGATGACCAAAAGCTACAGTGACAGGTCATCTAAGAACCGCGTCAGGGAACACATGTCCTGTTTCCTGACAAACCTTACGTAACCTAACAACCTACACTAAGAAGCTGTCGGCTATTTTGTTGCATAATCCTATGGGTTTAGCGCTCCCCCACGATTATAATTACATCGGCTATTTTGCACGATTTATTACCTTCAGTCGCTGTATAGTCCTTGTGGCTTAGCGCTTCTTTTTTTATTATAATAATAATTACCTTCAGTCATCCATAATAAGTCGCCACGTGAAGGTGGCTACTCTCCTGTACCCCTCAAGGAAGGTTCCTTGATGTTGGTGAGGGGCTCTTGATTTAGGGAATTGGATCTGTGCTCCAGTTCCCCGAATTAAGCCTGAATGCCTTCCACATCCCCCCCCCAGGCGCTGTATAATCCTCCGGGTTTAGCGCTTCCCCCTTGATTATAATAATAATAATAATACTCTCCTGTATACAAGTGAACTCGTCAAGCCGATGCGCTGTATGATTGTAGGTATAGCGCTTCTTTCTGAGCATAATCATACCGAATATGTTTATGGACTTCTTGAAGGAGCGTTGAATGTAGCTGCCACAAGGTCAGTCGCGTTGAGTAAGTCCTTGGCAGAAATAGGAAGGTCGAAACTGTCCTGTCCCTATCCTTTCCTATATATACTGGCTCCCTTGACTTGTAATGTTCCAAGATGGACCAAAATGTCTTCATAAGTTTCTCCCTTCGCATTGGACATACCCGTCTTACTCATGGATATCTCATGGAGAGGCGCCGTGCTCCTCTCTGTGAGAATTGCCAAGTTCCATTATCAGTCAGGCGAGTCAGCCACATTCTGTTGGACTGCCCACTTTATCAACGAGCACGCAGAATTTACCTCCGTCGTCGTCTTCACTCTGCTGCTCTCTCTACCTTCCCTTCTCGCTGATGGACCCACCTTTCATCCAGACTCTCTCATTGACTTTTTTGACAACAACTGACTTACTTCACAAATTCTGATACCTTTAGGGTTTAGCGCTTCCCCCTTGATTATAATAATAATAATAATCTGATACCTTTAGCCCTTTCTACTTCAATCTCTTGCTACCCTCTACCCCCGTACTATCCCCTGCCCCGCTGTTTTCTGTAACCTACTGATCATCCCTCCTCCCTTCTGCCATCCAATACCCTCGCTTCCTTCCCTACCCTGCAGCGCTGTATAGCCCTTGTGGCTTAGCGCTTCTTTTTGATTATAATAATAATAATAATATAAGCTTCTCCTGTGTGCGGGTTATTTGTGTATTGTTCCAGTCACGGTATTGCGCTTGTGTGTTCCTCACTGTCGTGAATTTTACGTTTGAGTTGTCAGGTTCCAGTTTCTGTTAGCCACATACTGTTGGACTGCCTACTCTATCACGCAGAATTTACCTCCAACGTCCTCACCGCTCTACTGCCCTTACTTCACCTTCATTTCTTGCTGATAGAGCCTCCTGAACCCAGACTCAGTGACTCTGATGATGCCTCTAGCACTCCTCACAGTCCCTTCTACCTCAATCTCTTACTACCCTTCTACCCCTGCACTATCCACTGCTCTGCTGCACTCCATGCCCTACTAATCATCCCTCTCGCTTGCTACCCAATACCCCTGCATCCTTCCCTGTTCTGCTGCACTGTAAGACCCTTGTAGGTTTAGCGCTTCTTTTTTTTTTATTATAAAAATAATTACGCTTGAGTAGATCAATGGCAACAGGCCTACCGGCCTAAGCGAGGCAAGTCCAATTCTCCCACCGACTTAAGCCAATGCCTTGACCTAGTGAGGTCAGACACTTCACTTAAGGGAGGAGCATGGCACCCGACCTAGTAGCACAAACTAGTCAGGTCCAAATTCCTGATCCGGAGTAGGTGCTCAGGTACTGATGGTACCCATACAGCTGTGGGATTATTTATAATTATAATCATGGGGAGCGCTAAACCCGTAGGATTATACAGCGCATGTGGGGGGATGGAAGGTATTCAGGCTGAATTCAGGGAACCGGAGCACAGATCCAATTCCCTAGATCAAGAGTCCCTCACCAACGTCAAGGAACCTCCCTTGAGGGGTACAGCTGTGGGAGATGTTTTACTAGCATACGAGCCAGTGCATGTATAGAACCACTCAAAGATATTGGTCTGTGTTAATTTGATAAGCCACATGGATGAGCAGGTCAGAGGTTGTATGAAACAGTATGAAGATGTTCCCTTGTCATTAGTTTTCTTTTAATTAGTAACCTCACGTAACACTTGTAACTATGTGTAGTGGCCAAGTTCCTGGTGCCTGAAATATGTACCAGTAACATAGCATCAAGAGTCTACAAGTTGTATCATGCATTTGTAGATTATTATTATTATTATTATAACCCGCGTATTGTCATTATCATCGTAGTCTCAGTATATTTCACCATTTATACATTTTCACATGCATACATATACATAAATATACAGCAGTACACGCATACATACATGCGTTTACCTATGCTAAACAATTCACTAACAGGCAAAATTATTTACAAACATTATCTCTCAGTTCACAGCAGAATCTGAACCTACAAACTCGGCATCACAGTACACAGTACTTTATCTGGAGTCTGGCTGTGTGGATAAAGTACTATGTACCCCTGATGTCGAGTTGGCAGGTTCGAATCCTTTTGTGGACCGAGAGAAACACTTTTACCATCGTTTATTTAATTCACTGAACACACACACACACACACACACACACACACACACACACACACACACACACACACACACACACACACACACACACACACACACACACACACACAAGCACATGCAGGTTTATAACTGCGTTGTATTACTCATTCTGCATGCTTGAGGTAGAGGAGGCTGAGCTTATGGTAATGGGGGATACCCTTTATTAAATTTATGGGAAAGCGCTAATCTCATGGGGGCGTTGGAAAATGGGAAGTAATCAGGTCTGATCTTAGGAACACAGCGATATTTCTTTTGATCAAGAGCCCTTTGCCTGCATCAAGAGCCCTTCACCTGCATAAAAGAGTCCTTCGCCTGCATCAAAAGTCCTATGCCTGCATCAAGAGCCATTTACCAAGAGGTCAATGAATACTTTACGAGAATGGACTTGTGTTATTCCTGTCTGCTCTAGTTTTTGTTCCAGTCTTTTGTACGGTATTGTACCTAAAAACCTTACTAATAAAAAATATGCAATCCACCCATAGCCTATTTTCTGTTTTACATTGTGTGTGTGTGTGTGTGTGTGTGTGTGTGTGTGTGTGTGTGTGTGTGTGCTTGCGTGTTTGTGTGTGTACTCACATAGTTGTGGTTGCAGGGGTCGGGTCATAGCTCCTGGCCTGTGTGTGTGTGTACTCATCTATTTGTACTCACCTATTTGTGGTTGCAGGGGTCGATTCACAGCTCCTGGCCCCGCCTCTTCGCTGATTGCTACTAGGTCCTCTCTCCCCCTGCCCCATGAGCTCTATCATACCTCGCCTTAAAACTATGTATGGTTCCTGCCTCCACTACATCACTTTCTAGGCTATTCCATGGCCTGACTACTCTGTGTGTGTGTGTGTGTGTGTGTGTGTGTGTGTGTGTGTGTGTGTGTGTGCGTGTGCGTGTGTGTGCGTGCGTGTGTGTGTGTGTGTGTGTGTGTGTACTCACATAGTTGTGGTTGCAGGGGTCGAGTCACAGCTCCTGGCCTGTGTGTGTGTGTGTTCGCTGGTTTGCTTCTGTGCGCGCGTGCACGCAAGATCGTGCGTGTTTGTGGAGAACAATCAAAGGCACTTCTCAGAGCCAACAACAACATAACTGTCTTTAACTACAATATCAATCTTTAAGCAAACATTACGATGACCTCATGCCAGAATGTCCATCATTACTCTCACCGAAACCTGGCTAAAGCCTGATACTACAGATGTCTATGCCATTCCTGGTTACACAGCCATACACAACTGTAGGCCAGACCAACAAGGGGGTGGCACAGCTATATACTACTCAGACCAACTAGAATGTATCACTAATACTTGCACAAGGGATGAACATGGGGAATATATAATAGCTAAATTCAAATCCAAATACCTACAAAAACCTCTCACAGTGATAAACATCTACAGAGTACCACAGTCAAACATTAGCCGTTTTAGTGAAAACCTAGGAAGTATGATAACTGATGCACGCATGAACAAAGATCACTTACTACTCTCAGGTGACTTCAGTATAAATCTCCTACAAGACCAAGACCCACAAGTTACTGAATTCACAAACACTGAGTAACTGCATGTTGCTACCAGCAGTAACAAAACCTCCAAGAGTTACAGAGACTAGTGTTTCCCTACTAGACCACATCTGGACCAACACCATATCCCCCTTAAACACAACTAAGTTATGTCTGGAGCGTGCCAGGATATACATGTTCGTCACGGCATTATGCCGGGTGAGCGCCCTGGCATAATGCCGTGACGAGCACTGTAAATGTCCTGGACGCGCCGAGGTTTTCATTGAGGTTATTTTATAATAAGAACACAAACCATTCTGTCATCCCTCCTTAAAAATGAGTTTTACCAACCATCTATCTATTGTACAGTAGTGTACATGTTAACTGGGACAGTGATGAAATAAGACATTTCTTCGGAAAATTAATGTTCATTTGAAAAATACAAGACAATGATATGACATAACTGATTTAATGAGAAATATGACTATCCTTTGCTTTTATAAGCATTGTTACTCACTTTGGCATAGAATCGCCCAATGTTGAAGGCATTTTGGTAAATTCTTAGTCGTGGCCTCGGGTCCTAATGACAACAGCAATTAGCTTCTTCATTGTTGAACCATCATGTTTTGCCATCCTGCGTTTGGTTCTTTTCCATAGATTCTCAGTTGGGCTGAGGTCAGAGTTTCCAGGCCAATTTAGAACTCTTAACCCACTCTCTCCGAAGAATGTCAGCATTTTTCTGGAAGTGTGGCATGGAGTAAGAGCCTGCCGGAAAATGCCTTCTCCGTCAGGAAAGTCTCTATCCACAAGGGAAGCAAAATGAGTTGCTAAGATTGCTTTGTATTTGTCACTGTTCATCGTTCCCTCATCAATAACAAGCCGTCCAGGGTTTTTAGCGGTAAAACTACCCCAAAACATCATAGTTGGGTGTTTTGGCGCTTGTTGAATGTGTCCATTTTGAAGAGCTTCGCTTTTGCTCCGTCTCACTACCACTGATCTGTACCCATGTACTTCAGAATGTGCCTCATCTGAAAATATAGTTGTTCTCCATTCATCTGTCATCCATCCCTTATGATCGAGTGCCCACTGCAGCTGTTATTTCTTCATAGCAGCAGTCAATAACTGTTTCTTTACAGGCTTTCTGGCAATTCTGCCAACTTCAAGGAGCCTTCATTTAAGAATAGAAGAATCAACATTTACGCCATCCGAAGCCAAATCTCTCTGCAGATCTTTGCTGGTTTTCTTGAGATCCTTCACATTATTTCTTATGCTGACCTTGTCATCATGAGGCGTTGTCTTGCGCTTTCTTTCACATCTTCCTGGACGCAGCGCTCAACAATCACCAGTGTAGTTCAGCTCTTTAGAATGCGGCTAACAGCTGACTTTTCTAGGCTCAAATTTTCGGCGATCTGTCTGATACTCAAATCAGCATGTTTTCTAAGAGCTACAGTACTTACCTGGAGTTTACCTGGAGAGAGTTCCGGGGGTCAACGCCCCCGCGGCCCGGTCTGAGACCAGGCCTCCTGGTGGATCAGAGCCTGATCAACCAGGCTGTTGCTGCTGGCTGCACGCAAACCAACATACGAGCCACAGCCCGGCTGATCCGGAACTGACTTTAGGTGCTTGTCCAGTGCCAGCTTGAAGACTGCCAGGGGTCTGTTGGTAATCCCCCTTATGTGTGCTGGGAGGCAGTTGAACAGTCTCGGGCCCCTGACACTTATTGTATGGTCTCTTAACGTGCTAGTGACACCCCTGCTTTTCATTGGGGGGATGGTGCATCGTCTGCCAAGTCTTTTGCTTTCGTAGTGGGTGATTTTCGTGTGCAAGTTCGGTACTAGTCCCTCTAGGATTTTCCAGGTGTATATAATCATGTATCTCTCCCTCCTGCGTTCCAGGGAATACAGGTTTAGGAACCTCAAGCGCTCCCAATAATTGAGGTGTTTTATCTCCGTTATGCGCGCCGTGAAAGTTCTCTGTACATTTTCTAGGTCGGCAATTTCACCTGCCTTGAAAGGTGCTGTTAGTGTGCAGCAATATTCCAGCCTAGATAGAACAAGTGACCTGAAGAGTGTCATCATGGGCTTGGCCTCCCTAGTTTTGAAGGTTCTCATTATCCATCCTGTCATTTTTCTAGCAGATGCGATTGATACAATGTTATGGTCCTTGAAGGTGAGATCCTCCGACATGATCACTCCCAGGTCTTTGACGTTGGTGTTTCGCTCTATTTTGTGGCCAGAATTTGTTTTGTACTCTGATGAAGATTTAATTTCCTCATGTTTACCATATCTGAGTAATTGAAATTTCTCATCGTTGAACTTCATATTGTTTTCTGCAGCCCACTGAAAGATTTGGTTGATGTCTGCCTGGAGCTTTGCAGTGTCTGCAATGGAAGACACTGTCATGCAGATTCGGGTGTCATCTGCAAAGGAAGACACGGTGCTGTGGCTGACATCCTTGTCTATGTCGGATATAAGGATGAGGAACAAGATGGGAGCGAGTACTGTGCCTTGTGGAACAGAGCTTTTCACCGTAGCTGCCTCGGACTTTACTCTGTTGACGACTACTCTCTGTGTTCTGTTAGTGAGGAAATTATAGATCCATCGACCGACTTTTCCTGTTATTCCTTTAGCACGCATTTTGTGCGCTATTACGCCATGGTCACACTTGTCGAAGGCTTTTGCAAAGTCTGTATATATTACATCTGCATTCTTTTTGTCTTCTAGTGCATTTAGGACCTTGTCGTAGTGGTCCAATAGTTGAGACAGACAGGAGCGACCTGTTCTAAACCCATGTTGCCCTGGGTTGTGTAACTGATGGGTTTCTAGATGCGTGGTGATCTTGCTTCTTGCTGCTTTCCGTGTGTAACATCTATCAGGAATTTCAGTAGTATTCATGAACTGAAGGGAAGAATTTGGTGAAACCACATTTACGCATGGAGCAAGCATGCAGGAATAATCTTACAGAACAACAGCTGTTGTAGCACTGACGAGAGCTACAAGGTAACACCACAGCTGGATGATTGCCAGAAGTTGGTAGCAGCTCTTCTGAAAAGAACCTAAAATAATAATAATAATAATAATAATAATAATAATAATAATAATAATAATCTACTTCTACAAGTACATGTACAAGGTACACAGGCCTAGCTAACATCAATGACATACCGCTATACAGAAAGCCGTTTATTATGCATAGCATTTCGGGCAAATTAGGTCAATTTTGTCCCCAGGATGCAACCCTCACCAGTCGACTAACACCCAGGTATCTATTCTAGCAGGTGCTTTAAGGAAACACGTCCAAATGTTTCCACCTGTACCAGTGATCGACCCCTGGACCTCAGTGTGTGAGCTGAGTGCGCTAGCACTTGAGCTACCGGATACCTTTAATAAAACATTTATTTGTAACAAGCGTTTTCTATGTTAAATACATCATGGTTGGCAACAGGGAACAAGAGTTTGTGTCCTGATTTGATCGCTGTGGGTTACTTGCTGTAAAAATGTAGGTGGTGTTCAGTGGCTCGGTTGGCAACGCACTCGCCTCAGTGTCCGTGGATCAATCCCCAGCATGGCTGGAAACGTTGGGCGAGTTTATTTACGCCTGCTGTCCATGTTCATCTACCAGTAAGTAGGCACCTGGGTGTTAGTCGACAAGATTAAAGACCCCACTGAAAATAAGACAAGAGAGTTCTCGATGACGCACTGCCTGGATTGGGTCATCTTGGGTAGCTAACCCTCTGGGCTAAAAATCCATCAAAACTTTGGGGCCCGGTCCCTGGACCCATTGTGTACCTCTGTAATCTGTAAATACCTTTGTAACTTGTCATGATTGTGACTAGACCTACCTGGAGTTCATTACCTTTGTAAATTGTGAGTTCATTACCTTTGTAAATTGTGAATTCATTACCTCTGTAACTTGCTCAGCTATCAAAACTTTGAGGCCCAGTCCCTGGACCCATTATGTACCTCTGTAATCTTTTGACTACCGCCCACAGGATGGGTATGGGGTGCATAATAAACATATTAAACTAACTAACTAAAAATCCGAACAAATCTTACGTTATCTCTTACGCGCGGGTTATTGTGTACAATTCGTATATGTTTTTTCTCTGAAGATTTCTACAGCCTAGAAGAAGCCACTTGCTTACTCAGTTGTGTGGGTGCCACTGGCACTGCTGAGATTTAAACGTTAGTGGCTCTACCTGCCCCTCAGGGAAGGTTCCTTGACGCTGGTGAGGGGCTCTTGATCTGGGGAACTTGATTTGTGTTCCGATTCCCCAAATTGAGTCTGAATACCTTCCATCCCCCCCCCCATAGGCACTGTATAATCCCTACGGGTTTAGCGCTTCCCATGATTAGTTAGTGGCTCTACCTGACCATAATATTGGCAGCGTTTTGCTTCCCTTTCTACGGTCGAGGGGAAAACCCTGTTATCTTCCAGATTCCCCACAAGTTTTGGGTGTCATTTATTCCCTGTACCCCTTGTACATGTACTTGTATTATTATTATTATAATCAAGGGGTAAGCGCTAAACCCGGAGGATTATACAGCGCCTGGGGGGGGGATGTGGAAGGCATTCAGGCTTAATTCGGGGAACTGGAGCACAGATCCAATTCCCTAAATCAAGAGCCCCTCACCAACATCAAGGAACCTTCCTTGAGGGGTGCCATGTACTTGTAGAAATAAAGATATTATTATTATTTTATTATTATTATTATTATTATTATTATTATTATTATTATTATTATTATTATTATTATTATAAAATATGAGAAGAAGTGTCAATACGGCGTGAGTTGTGGTGACCCTCAAAATCCACAACAACAACAACAACAACAACGAAGTAAGATTTACGTTTTGTTTATGGATTCCATAATAATTACCATTTATTTCAGGACAATATATAATTATTTTACAGAAGGTAGTCTTCTGAATGAAGGTGCCCTGACGCCGGAGAGGGTCTCTTGATCCTAGGAAGTTGAGTTATCTTTCCCCTCCATGTAATGCAACTGGTGGCCTCCCAGACCCCAGGGGAGTTTTAATATTATGGAAAATTTTCTAGGGGTGTTATCTGTACGTACCTCAACATTACATGCATACGAGTAATCTCATTGGGAGACAACAACTATATTGTTTACCGTAGTCACCCGTGTAGACATGTGAGAAAACTTAACCACCTCTGGTCACTGCAGGTGGCCCCTCGACCCTCACAATCTTATCCATATCTATCCGAGACCAGTATAAATTGGATAGCACCCACAAGTACGGCGCTACTAATTAATTGTGGACTGTATAGATTATATTAGTTTAACTGAATGAAGGGGGGGGGGGTAGGTTACACATGGATATATCCATCAAGGAAAAACACTTGTACATAATCCCACCACTTACCAGATATTCTCTGGTGGTCACTTGAAGTAGCTGGATCACCCATAACCTATCCAATTACAACATACCTAACTGGCCAGTATCAGTCTGCTGTAACTAGAAGGGTTACTTAACTGTGGGTGATTGATGCTCCTTATTTCCTCCATTCACCATCAAATTTCGATGTTCTGCTACACCGACATGGTTCTTATTCCAGCAGGATGAGGTATCTGTTGGTTTGTCCCGGTTTAGAAGTTGTGACTCCATAAAAACTTTACTATCCTCGAGACAGGAACATGAGATAAACAGATGCTCACTCTGAGAATGGAGACTCATTTCACTTCACACATTCTCTTGACTTGGTGTTATTATCACTGATTACTTCTTAGCCCACCATACGGTTTAATGTCTCCTAATTATTATACACATTGGAGGCTACTCCATTAAGATCTGAGACCGATGAGTGATGATTAAACCACGGGTATTTTTCCCCGGGACACAGTCCACGGCGATGTGCCAGTCACCACCGGTCCTACCATTATTCACTCATTTTACCACTTTATTACGGTGGTCCCATAAATCACGTTCCTTCACTCTTCACCAGGAACAGTTACGACACTTCCTGTTATGAAGTGAGGCCTATATTAATCCTTAGGCTGCCGTGAACGCCAATTTCCTGGTCCCATGTTTTCACAGCCTCTACACTACATTCAAAACACTCTCGCCGCCTCCATGCCCTGTGTCGACCTCTTCCCCCGCACATCCGCGCAGGCGCAGAGGGAACTCTTGGTTCTATTCAAAATACAATTTAGAACAACAGTAATGCATTAATCATATATATTTACATTATAAAAAAATATACAGTATAATTATGGGAATTTATTTTCCACAAATATATTATTAATCAGTAATATTAAGAGTGCTTCTGATACCAAATGAAAATAAGTAATAAGCAGATTTGTAACATTTTTGTATGCAAACCAGTTTGTCAAAAGGGCATAATTTCCTTTTTTTTATTTAAAAAGTTTAAGAAAGTCAGCAGTTGTGTATTTTTTACTTTCATCCATTTAGAAAATATAATGGACAAAATAAATGCAAAGAATTGGGTAAAAATGATATGTGATAGTGATACGTTGTTGAATAAAGACATTATGCTAACACTAGTACAAATAAATTTATTTAGACACAGTTACACATAAGTACAATTATCATACATAGTATGATGCATATAAGAACAGTTATCATATATAGTGTGATACATATAAGTACAGTTATCATATGTAGTGTGATACATATAAGTACAGTTATCATATATAGTGTGATACATATAAGTACAGTTATCATATATAGTGTGATACATATAAGAACAGTTATCATATATAGTGTGATACATATAAGTACAGTTATCATATATAGTGTGATACATATAAGAACAGTTATCATATATAGTGTGATACATATAAGTACAGTTATCATATATAGTGTGATACATTTAAGTACAGTTATCATATACATGTATAGTGTGATACATATAAGTACAGTTATCATATATAGTGTGATACATATAAGTACAGTTATTATATATAGTGTGATACATATAAGTACAGTTATCATATATAGTGTGATACATATAAGTACAGTTATCATACATAGTGTAACTTACCTAGAATAACCCCCCAAAAAGTCAAGAGTAACTTATCTCCTTGGGCATTTCGTTGGAAACATTTTGGTGCTGGGGCCTCGGTCACTCCACGTTTGGAGTGGCCGAGGTCCCAAGATCTAAACATTTTCAATGCTGTATAGCCCTTGTGGCTTAGCGCTTCTTTTTGATTATAATAATAATAATAAACATTTTCAAGAAAATGTCTTGTTTCTTTCAAGAAGTTTAACTTCATGTATTGATTCACCCAAATATCTAGGATGCTTAGAAGCACTTAGACTATATACTCTTGGTATAGATTTTGATAGAATTAGATATTATTAGATAGAATTAGATGTTCGATATTAGATAGAATTAGAAATACCTCTTTTTCTGACTTTTTTGGGTTATCCTAGGTAATCCTGGTGGGAAGAGACATAAGGGCAAGTCTTTTAACACCAGACTTGTGGTTGTAGCGCTTAGTTTTGATTTTAATAATAATAATTCTGTCATCAGATGCCCATGTTATCCAGCTGTAAATAAATACTCAGGAGTTGGCAAAGTCTTGTGGATAAAATTTGGACCAGAAAGATCCAAATTCTTTCTTTGCCTAGGTTATGCTGAGTTACTGACCCTCTGAGGTTACTAATGCAAATCTGGTCTTTTTCTTATTTAGTAAAATATTTCTCAATATTACTCAATTACTTTAAAATCCAATATACATATTCTCTTTTTAACAGGACCTAACGGATCAGTATGGTAGTGATGCCTATGTTATCTGGGAAGATCTAAACACCAACAGCCTGAGTAAGTTTCAGGCTAGATGATGAGAGCAGATCACCTGAAAATATCTGAAGGTAATCTTCAGGAATTCCTAAAAAAATTATTGATTTTAGGCAAAATGTCCAAAATCTAATTACCAGAGGTGCATATAATTTGAGTTTTGCCTGCAAATTTTCAAACACATCCATATTTCTGCTTGTACTTTATATTTAAATTTTAAGGTATATAATTTTGACTTATTTGGATTTGTGTTAATGTTTGTGATAAAGGTATTTGTTCCCTGTTAGTACACTTAATTAGTTTTCATGTATGTAGTTGCATTTTCCGACTTTACATCCCTAATCAGTTGATTATATTCTTTGTCATTATTTTGTACAGTCACTCTTAATGGTACTGTTAGGGATTCTCCACAGAGCTTTGGGGGACATGGTGAATACAGAACTTGGCATATCTGTACAACGAATCCCACCTCAAAACCTAGTTGTCCGGCTTTTCCATCGTGAGATACACAAGCAGTCACACTGTCAGTTACATACTGACCGATTCTTCTACCAAAATGTCACGCCGAACTTTACTGTAACAAATGTTCAGAAGCCACCATGTTTCCTGAGGAAATTTAGTCCTGATGGAAGGTAAGGTTTTTGGGAAATGTGAATTAATTGCAGTTTGCCTGTAATTGGAAATTAAATTAATTATAGTTTCTCAATAATTTTTCTGTTATTGAAGTCTTGAGCCCTCTTAGCATTAATGTTCTGGTCGATTGCTAGCGCACTCAGCGCTATGGGTAGAAACATTAAGACAGGGTTTCCCTAAGACACCTACTGTCCCTGTTCACCTGCCAGTAAAATAGGTACCTGGGTATTAGTTGACTGGTGTGGGTCGCATCCTGGAGACGAAATTGATTTAAGTAAAAGGACACAAGTGCAACTAATGTGACATTTTATTGTGGCAATGTTTCATTCTCCAGGAGCTTTGTCAAGCAACGTTTTGCTCCTGGAGAGCGAAATGTTGCCACAATAAAATGTCACATTAGTTGCACTTGTGTCCTCTTATGTATACTTAACATATTGTCGATAATTCTACCAGTATTAATACAAAATTGATTTAATTTGCCTGAAATGCTCAGCATAACAAGTGGCTTTCTATATACATGTAGTAGTATGTCATTGATGTCAGCTAGGCCTATATACCTTGTACATGTACTTGTAGAAATGAAGATTATTATTATTATTTTTAAGTTTAATCTGGAGTAACTTCATTAATTTGTTTAGCTGCAGCATTTAATACTTTTATCTTCAAGGGGAAGTATCCTAGTGCTGAAAATGGCTCTTGATGCAAGGAATTGAAGCCCCTTTCACCCTTCTGGATTTAGCATGTCCCTGTGTATATAATAATAATTAATTAATAATAATAATAATAATAATAATAATAATAACTGTTTGCTACTTGAATGAACTAAGTATCAGATGGCTGAATTTCATCAGCACAAAATGTTTGCTTAGGGCATTACAGAATTCCTCAGACTTTAGCGTGCAACATTAATAAATGAAAATTGCCTTTTAAAATAGATTAAAAAAATATTTTAGCATTTAATAATTAAGCTGAAGCCTAGCACCAACTCAAAGATTAAATATTTAATCTTCAGGTTTGCAGTTTTTAGATCTTGCATTTTTTTCAACAATGGTTGTTGTGATTACCCATTTATAGATACAGTAGTAGAGCTATACTTGCAGCATTCTGTCTGCAGTGTTTGTAACTAGAGTATCAGAGCTGTGGTTGTTGTGTCCTCTATTCAGTGTCTGTAGGAACAGAGCTAAGCTCAGTGGCTATTTTATCATGTCATTTTTACAAATTTCCAGTGGTTGTAACTCTCTTACAGTTTCCTCTTGTATCCTATTCCTGTTTTTCTATTGCTTGTGTGAGTGTTTTCTTTTCATTTCTTTCTTTTCAGATTCCTGATTGCTTTTTCTGCAGACCAAACCAGCATAGAAATCTTCCGGTACATGGGACCATCTGCTGCTGCCGACTTATTACATTGGTGTGAGGTAAACTAGAGTGATTTGTAGTATTACCTTTCTATTTAGTAATTTTTTTTAACATATTGGCTGTCTCCCACTGAGGCAGGGTGACCCAAAAAAGAAGGAACAAAAGTTTTTCTTCTTTTTACATTTAGTAATTTATTCAGGAGAAGGGTTTACTAGCCCTTTGCTCCTGGCATTTTAGTTGCCTCTTATGACATGCATGGCTTACGGAGGAGGGATTCTTCTCCACTTTCCCATGGAGGGTCTGTAGTAATAATCGTTGTAATGTGGATTCTGAGACTTGTATTTCATTAAACCATACCACGGGCAGGGATAGAACCCGCGATCAGAGAGTCTCAAAACTCCAGACTGTCGCGTTAGCCACTGGAGCAGCTAGCCACAATAAGATTCATCCAACTAGGTATATTTCTACACCATAGGAAGGTTAGCATGGGCACCACTGTGGCTAGCTGGTCCAGTGGCTAACATGACGGTCTGGAGTTTTGAGACTCTGATCGCGGGTTCTATCCCCGCCCGTGGCATGGTTTGTTTGCAGTCGTGTCATTACAATTTCATGAGTCATGTTGATGGCTTTGAGGGGACTTGAGCTAGAGTTCGCCACAGCCACGCTAGCTGGAGATTCGTTTGTAAAAACTTGCATTTGTGGTCACAGTGGTGCCTATGCTAACTTTCCTATGGTGTAGAAATATACCTAGTTGGACGAATCTTATTGTGGCTAGCTGGTCCAGTGGCTAACGTGACGGTCTGGAGTTTTGAGACTCTCTGATCGTGGGTTCTATCCCTGCCCGTCTTATGGTTTGTTTGCAGTTGTGTCATTATGATTTCGTGTCACGTTGTATTTCATTTTATTCCTCATGCTAATATTTTATGAAACACAAACTCAGTCCCAAGACTACAATGCATTTATTATTTTATTTTGGAGTCATGTTCATTTAAGAAACATCAGTGTAATGAAATATGCATCAGTATGGTGTTGAATCAGAATAGGTGCAAACTACCTTGGTGTGTTATATGTGGCTGGGATTTGTCTTTGTACAGTACTATGTACATGTATAACCAATCTTCCTAAAATGTGCAGTTTTCATCTGGAGATGATTGATAAGAATGTCTTTCTCAGGAGAATGGAAAAAGGACTGAATAAGCTCATAGTAATCACCCAACACAATGCACTCAACAATCATGTAGGAGTCTGTGCCTCATGCACAATGGATCCTGACATTATAACATTATATTGTCTTAGGTTGAGTTGTATGAATACCTGCACAGTATAAATACAAAAAAAAGATATCCATGGAGGCAAAATGGTACCAACAGTCTTATATGGGTGTGAAGCATGGGTTGTAAATGCTGCAGCAAGGAGGAGGCTGGAGGCAGCGGAGATGTCATGTAGTGTGGAAATTAGGAGGTATGGAGTTGCTAAAAGTATTATTCAGAGGGCTGAAGAGGGTTTGTTGAAGTGGTTTGGTCATTTAGAGAGGATGGAGCAAAATAGGATGACTTGGAGGGTGTAAAATCTATACTGGAGCAGAGGTGGGGTAGGGGTCAGCCTAGGAAAGGATGAAGGAAGGGGGTAAAAGAGGTTTTGTGTGCAAGGGGGCTTGGACGTGCAGCAAACATGTACGAGCATGTTAGATAGAAGTAAATGGAGATGAATGGTTTTTGGGATCTGACGAGCTGTTAAAGTGTGAGCAGGGTAATATTTTGTGAAGGGATTCAGGGAAACCAGTTAGCCAGACTTGAATCCTGGAGGTGGGAAGTACAGTGCCTGCACTTTAAAGGAGGGGTTTGGGATATTGGCTGTTTGGAGTGACATGTAAACTGTCACATCTGAGTGCCTCTGCGAAGACTGATTATATGTGAATGATGGAGAACGTTTTTTTTTTTTTTTTTTTTTTTTTTTTTTTTTTTTTTTTTTTTGTTTTTTTTTTTTTTTTTTTTTTTGGTTCACCCTGCCTTGGTGGGAGACAGCTGACGTGTTAAATATATATACAGCTTCTCCTCACTTAGCGACGTACTCATTTACCAACGACTCGGACCAGTATGCATACCTAAATAATGTATGTTAGAGCTGATTTTCTCTATTCTGTTTATTACAGTATACTGTACACTAATGTATAAACATTTAAAAATATACTAAAAATGTTAATAAATGGTGCAAAGGTGACATTAAAACAATATCAAAGATGGTTGACACAAACTCAGTACCATTATACTATGTTCCTTGCTTAGCGACGAATTTGTTTACTGACGTGGTCTTAGGAATGGAACTCCATCATGAAGTGAGGAGAGGCTGTATGTACGTATGTATATATGTAGGTAGTAGGTTGGTAGACACCAACCACCCAGGGAGGTACTACTGTCCTGCCAAGTAAGTGTAAAACGAAAGCCTGTACAGTGGACCCCCGGTTAACGATATTTTTTCACTCCAGAAGTATGTTCAGGTGCCAGTACTGACCGAATTTGTTCCCATAAGGAATATTGTGAAGTAGATTAGTCCATTTCAGACCCCCAAACTTACACGTACAAACGCACTTACATAAATACACTTACATAATTGGTCGCATTCGGAGGTGATCGTTATGCGGGGGTCCACTGTAATTGTTTTACATGATGGTAGGTTTGCTGGTGTCCTTTTTTCTGTTTCATAAACATGCAAGATTTCAGGTACATCTTGCTACTTCTACTTACACTTAGGTCATACTACACATACATGTACAAGCATATATATACATACCCCTCTGGGTTTTCTTCTATTTTCTTTCTAGTTAATGTTTTTGTTTATTTCCTCTTACTTCCATGGGGAAGTGGAACAGAATTCTTCCTCCGTAAGCCATGCGTGTTGTAAGAGGCGATTAAAATGCCAGGAGCAAGGGGCTAGTAACCTCTTCTCCTGTATATATTACTAAATGTAAAAGGAGAAACTTTCATATTTCCTTTTGGGCCACCCCGCCTCGGTGGGATACGGCCGGTGTGTTGAAAGAAGAAAGAATATATATGTATAATATATCCTAGGTAGTAGGTTGGTAAACAGCAACCGCCCAGGGAGGTACTACCGTCCTGCCAAGTGAGTGTAAAACGGAAGCCTGTAATTGTTTTACATGATGGTAGGATTGCTGGTGTCTTTTTTTTCTGTCGCATACACATGCAAGATTTCAGGTACGTCTTGCTACTTCTACTTACACTAGGTCACACTACACATACATGTACAAGCGTATATATACACACCCCTCTGGGTTTTCTTCTATTTTCTTCCTAGTTCTTGTTCCTGTTTATCTCCTCTTACCTCCATGGGGAATTGGAACAGAATTCTTCCTCCATAAGCCAGGAGCAAGGGGCTAGTAACCCCTTCTCCTGTATATATTACTAAATGTAAAAGGAGAAACTTTTGTTTTTTCTTTTGGGCCACCCCACCTCGGTGGGATATGGCCGGTGTGTTGAAAGAAAGATATATAATGTATATATACACAGCCTCTCCTCACTTAACCCTTTGACTGTTTCAGGCCCCTCTCTGAAACTGTCATTCTATGTCGCTCAATTTTTGAAAAAAAAAAAAATATTTTTTCTTATGAAATGATAGAGAATCTTTTCCCGATGGTAATGACACCAAAAGTTCGAAATTTGGTCGAAAACTCGTGGAATTATGCTCCCGCGAAGTTAGCGGTCTCGGCGACATATGCGTATCGGCGATTTCGCCGACTTTGAGCCCAATTTTCAGCCAATTCCATTGTTCCAGTTGACCAAACTCATAGCTATTTCTTTAGAACTCCATTTTATCTATCAGCTGAGTACAAGAAACCTCCCATTTACTAATTTGGACTACCCAATATGGTGGTCAGAAATTGGCAATTTGGCCAATTTCACGCAAAATAAAAAAGATGCCAATTTCAAAATAGGGTCCAGAATAAACAAGGTAGACATTCGTGGCACTAAAATAACATATGCTCTGTTCATTAGTCACATCTCTAGGCCCCTCTTATATTATTATTGCTTTCTATTTTGATTTTTTATTCATACAAAAAAATACAAAATTTACTGTTATGCAGACGACTGCATTATTGTAAAAATGGTATAAATAATATCAGTGCACTAGTGAAAGAATATTAGACTTCCCAGTTGACGTGTATTGGACGTGTGGTGTGATTTATGTACTCTTGAACATTGGTAAAAATCGAACATTTCCGCTACTTTGAGCTCAGTTTCAAGGTCGTTTTCATCGTAAAAGTAATGAAAATCATCTCTATTTCTGTAATATGTTTTCCATTTTATCACCTAAGACCATGAAAACGCGAATACAACGATAAATACTATACGAAAATACACCTCAAAGTCGGCGTTTTATTCCAAAAAAACGATCAGAGTTTTTTTTTTCTCATTACGCAATGTGTGCTGCAGGATTTTTTTTATGTGGTGCACACTGACCACACAGACCCATTCTCTCACATGTGGGCCTACCAGCTTTCTCCCACTTGATTTGAAGCCGCTAGAATTATTGAGTATATATACGTCAGAAACATTGGCTCGTAAGACGTATTTATACGTTGAAAACAGTCAAAGGGTTAATGATGGAGTTCCGTTCCTAAGACCACGTTGGTAAACAAATTCGTCACTAATTGAGGAACATACTATAATGGTAGTGGGTTTGTGTCAACCTTCTTTGATATTGTTTTAATGTCACCTTTGCATCATTTATAACATTTCTGTTATACATTCTGAAGGAGGGGTGTTAATGTTGCAGTTTCATAAATGTAGTGTAAAGCACCCCTCTGGCAAGACAGTGACGGAGTGAGTGATGATGAAAGTTTTTCTTTTTCGGGCCACCCTGCCTTGGTGGGAATCAGCCGATGTGTTAATAAATAAATAAAATTTTAAAATGTTTATACAGTAGTGTACTGTATATTGTAATCAACAAAATAGAGGAAATCAGCACTAATATACAATGGAACCTCAAATTTTGAACAAAACGCTTATTGAGCTCTTTGAAAATCAACCGCTTTTTTCGAACCAGCCTCTATTGAACTCGCCCCTATTTTCGAGCTGCTGGGTACCAGACCTGTCTGCCAGCCCGCCCTGTCCACGTCCCTGCGCAGGCGCCGTGAGCCAGCCTGGCTTTGTTGATGCTTGAGTGAACACTAACCTGTGGTCTCATTCAAACATTTTATGATTAATTCATTGTGTTTAGTGCCTGTGGGACTGTGAAATAAGCTACCATGGGCCTAAAGAAACTTGCTAGTGGCACCCCTGTGGTAAAGAAAGTGAGAAACACCATAGATGTGAAGAAGGAAATAATACAGAAGTATGAGAGTGGTGTGAGACTTGTTGAGCTTGCCAGGATGTATTGGAAAAACAAGTCGACCATCGCTTCTATCCTGGCAAAGAAAGAACAAATTAAGGAAGCTGATGTTGTGAAAGGTGTTAATATGCTAACCCCAGAGAGGGCTTTGACACCTAAAGTCCTTATAGAGGGGGATTCCCCTTCCAAACACTAACCCCCAACTCCCTCTCTCTTCCTCCCTATCTTCCAGATGCCATCACCAATCTTCAATAAAGGTAAGTAAAAATGTTATTGTATATGTTTATTTAAATTTGTTAATAATTGTACACTATATTTGTTGTATGTAAAACTATAATGTAACTATCTATAAAATGTATTTTTTTGTGAATATTTTTGGGTTTCTGGAACGGATTAATTGTATTTCCA
Organism: Cherax quadricarinatus; assembly: GCF_038502225.1. Classification (NCBI taxonomy): domain Eukaryota; kingdom Metazoa; phylum Arthropoda; class Malacostraca; order Decapoda; family Parastacidae; genus Cherax; species Cherax quadricarinatus. Next base: position 17,004,572 of record NC_091339.1, on the reverse strand, counting down.
TTATTTCTTATGGGAAATATTGCTTTGCCTTTCAAACTTTTCGAATTTAGAACTAGCTCCTGGAACAGATTAAGTTCAAAATTTGAGGTTCCACTGTACATAATTTAGGTATTCATACTTGTCAGAGAGCCTGTCATAAGTCTGAGGCGTCAGTAAATGAGTACGTCGCTAAGTGAGGAGAAACTGTATGTATGTGTATATATATGTATGTCCTTGGGTAGCGAGTACAACATCCAGTTCTGCTAGATGCGCTACTCTTAAGGATTGTGTGGTCCCATGGATTAAGGCATCATGAGTTTTCGCCCACCATGAGGCAGGCCAAAGCAGCATGAGTTCGACTTCTTGGCTAGTTGCAGTGTTGTTATTGATCAGTACCACTTGTTCGTGGGTACAGTAATATACAGGTCTCCCTCAACATTCACGTTTTCAGCTTTCGCGGGCTTCACACATTCGCGAATTCCCAACTGCCAAATTCCCAGCCGCCAAATCATATTCAAGTTTCCCGCCACCTGCGAGTCCCTACTACCCTCCCTCCGACTCCCGCAACTGGCAGCCGGCCCTCCCACAACTCAGTGTGGTGAGTGTTTTGTTTGTTCATTATTTGCTATTAAACTACAGTATAAATAATGTAAACACATTCATGACTGCATATTGGAATGGCTATTTGGACAGGTATTGGAAGGTGACATCATGTGTTTACTCTTGAACACAGCAAAGAATCAAACATTTCTGCTACTGCTAATAATAACAACAATAATAATAATAATAATAATAATAATAGTATCTGAGAGAGTTAGAGCAAAGGAAGGGGTAGCAGTAATGTTAAATGATCAGTTATGGAAGGAGAAAAGAGAATATGAATGTGTAAATTCAAGAATTATGTGGATTAAAGTAAAGGTTGGATGTGAGAAGTGGGTCATAATAAGCGTGTATGCACCTGGAGAAGAGAGGAATGCAGAGGAGAGAGAGAGATTTTGGGAGATGTTAAGTGAATGTATAGGAGCCTTTGAACCAAGTGAGAGAGTAATTGTGGTAGGGGACCTGAATGCTAAAGTAGGAGAAACTTTTAGAGAGGGTGTGGTAGGTAAGTTTGGGGTGCCAGGTGTAAATGATAATGGGAGCCCTTTGATTGAAATTTGTATAGAAAGGGGTTTAGTTATAGGTAATACATATTTTAAGAAAAAGAGGATAAATAAGTATACAAGATACGATGTAGGGCGAAATGACAGTAGTTTGTTGGATTATGTACTGGTAGATAAAAGACTGTTGAGTAGACTTCAGGATGTACATGTTTATAGAGGGGCCACAGATATATCAGATCACTTTCTAGTTGTAGCTACACTGAGAATAAAAGGTAGATGGGATACAAGGAGAATAGAAGCATCAGGGAAGAGAGAGGTGAAGGTTTATAAACTAAAAGAGGAGGCAGTTAGGGTAAGATATAAACAGCTATTGGAGGATAGATGGGCTAATGAGAGCATAGGCAATGGGGTCGAAGAGGTATGGGGTAGGTTTAAAAATGTAGTGTTAGAGTGTTCAGCAGAAGTTTGTAGTTACAGGAAAGTCGGTGCAGGAGGGAAGAGGAGCGATTGGTGGAATGATGATGTAAAGAGAGTAGTAAGGGAGAAAAAGGTAGCATATGAGAAGTTTTTACAAAGTAGAAGTGATGCAAGGAGGGAAGAGTATATGGAGAAAAAGAGAGAGGTTAAGAGAGTGGTGAAGCAATGTAAAAAGAGAGCAAATGAGAGAGTGGGTGAGATGTTATCAACAAATTTTGTTGAAAATAAGAAAAAGTTTTGGAGTGAGATTAACAAGTTAAGAAAGCCTAGAGAACAAATGGATTTGTCAGTTAAAAATAGGAGAGGACAGTTATTAAATGGAGAGTTAGAGGTATTGGGAAGATGGAGGGAATATTTTGAGGAATTGTTAAATGTTGATGAAGATAGGGAAGCTGTGATTTCGTGTATAGGGCAAGGAGGAATAACATCTTGTAGGAGTGAGGAAGAGCCAGTTGTGAGTGGGGGGGAAGTTCGTGAGGCAGTAGGTAAAATGAAAGGGGGTAAGGCAGCCGGGATTGATGGGATAAAGATTGAAATGTTAAAAGCAGGTGGGGATATAGTTTTGGAGTGGTTGGTGCAATTATTTAATAAATGTATGGAAGAGGGTAAGGTACCTAGGGATTGGCAGAGAGCATGCATAGTTCCTTTGTATAAAGGCAAAGGGGATAAAAGAGAGTGCAAAAATTATAGGGGGATAAGTCTGTTGAGTATACCTGGTAAAGTGTATGGTAGAGTTATAATTGAAAGAATTAAGAGTAAGACAGAGAATAGGATAGCAGATGAACAAGGAGGCTTTAGGAAAGGTAGGGGGTGTGTGGACCAGGTGTTTACAGTGAAACATATAAGTGAACAGTATTTAGATAAGGCTAAAGAGGTCTTTGTGACATTTATGGATTTGGAAAAGGCGTATGACAGGGTGGATAGGGGGGCAATGTGGTAGATGTTGCAAGTGTATGGTGTAGGAGGTAGGTTACTGAAAGCAGTGAAGAGTTTTTACGAGGATAGTGAGGCTCAAGTTAGAGTATGTAGGAAAGAGGGAATTTTTTTCCCAGTAAAAGTAGGCCTTAGACAGGGATGTGTGATGTCACCATGGTTGTTTAATATATTTATAGATGGGGTTGTAAGAGAAGTAAATGCGAGGGTCTTGGCAAGAGGCGTGGAGTTAAAAGATAAAGAATCACACACAAAGTGGGAGTTGTCACAGCTGCTCTTTGCTGATGACACTGTGCTCTTGGGAGATTCTGAAGAGAAGTTGCATAGATTGGTGGATGAATTTGGTAGGGTGTGCAAAAGAAGAAAATTAAAGGTGAATACAGGAAAGAGTAAGGTTATGAGGATAACAAAAAGATTAGGTGATGAAAGATTGAATATCAGATTGGAGGGAGAGAGTATGGAGGAGGTGAACGTATTCAGATATTTGGGAGTGGACGTGTCAGCGGATGGGTCTATGAAAGATGAGGTGAATCATAGAATTGATGAGGGAAAAAGAGTGAGTGGTGCACTTAGGAGTCTGTGGAGACAAAGAACTTTGTCCTTGGAGGCAAAGAGGGGAATGTATGAGAGTATAGTTTTACCAACGCTCTTATATGGGTGTGAAGCATGGGTGATGAATGTTGCAGCGAGGAGAAGGCTGGAGGCAGTGGAGATGTCATGTCTGAGGGCAATGTGTGGTGTGAATATAATGCAGAGAATTCGTAGTTTGGAAGTTAGGAGGAGGTGCGGGATTACCAAAACTGTTGTCCAGAGGGCTGAGGAAGGGTTGTTGAGGTGGTTCGGACATGTAGAGAGAATGGAGCGAAACAGAATGACTTCAAGAGTGTATCAGTCTGTAGTGGAAGGAAGGCGGGGTAGGGGTCGGCCTAGGAAAGGTTGGAGGGAGGGGGTAAAGGAGGTTTTGTGAGCGAGGGGTTTGGACTTCCGGCAGGCATGCGTGAGCGTGTTTGATAGGAGTGAATGGAGACAAATGGTTTTTAATACTTGACGTGCTGTTGGAGTGTGAGCAAAGTAACATTTATGAAGGGATTCAGGGAAACCGGCAGGCCGGACTTGAATCCTGGAGATGGGAAGTACAGTGCCTGCACTCTGAAGGAGGGGTGTTAATGTTGCAGTTTAAAAACTGTAGTGTAGAGCACCCTTCTGGCAAGACAGTGATGGAGTGAATGATGGTGAAAGTTTTTCTTTTTCGGGCCACCCTGCCTTGGTGGGAATCGGCCAGTGTGATAATAAAAAAAAAATATAATAATAATAATAATAATAATAATAATACGATATAATTGAAGAAGGAAATTGTACAAAAATACGAGGGAGTGGTTGACACATCGTCAGTGTGGCTTTGTTTATGCTGGAGTTAACATTAGTCTCCCTGCTCTTCCAAACATTTCACAATAATTCATTGTTTGGTGCTTGTAGATTGAGTGTGACTGGAGTGGTTGAGGCAGTGGTAGAGGCAGTGGTAGAGGCAGTGATAGAGGCAGATAGAGGCAGTGGTAGAGGCAGTGGTAGAGGCAGTGATAGAGGCAGTGGTAGAGGCAGTGGTAGAGGCAGTGATAGAGGCAGTGATAGAGGCAGTGGTAGAGGCAGTGATAGAGGCAGTGGTAGAGGCAGTGATAGAGGCAGTGGTAGAGGCAGTGATAGAGGCAGTGGTAGAGGCAGTGGTAGAGGCAGTGATAGAGGCAGTGATAGAGGCAGTGGTAGAGACAGTGGTAGAGGCAGTGATAGAGGCAGTGATATTTACTAACATTTATTATTATTATTATAAATGTTATTAATATTAACATGTACTATTATTATTTATAACATACATATATGTTAGTAAATACCACTGCCTCACCCACTGCCTCAACCGCTGAATTATTGTGAAATGTTTGGAAGAACAGGGAGACTAATGTTAACTCCAGCATAAACAAAGTCACACTGACGATGTGTCAACCACTCCCTCGTATTTTTGTACAATTTCCTTCTTCAATTATATCATATTATTATTATTATTATTATTATTATTATTATTATTATTATTATTATTATTTTTTTTTTTTTTTTTTTTCAACAAGTCGGCCGTCTCCCACCGAGGCAGGGTGACCCAAAAAAGAAAGAAAATCCCCAAAAAGAAAATACTTTCATCATCATTCAACACTTTCACCACACTCGCACATTATCACTGTTTTTGCAGAGGTGCTCAGAATACAACAGTCTAGAAGCATAAACATATAAAGATACACAACATATCCCTCCAAACTGCCAATATCCCAAACCCCTCCTTTAAAGTGCAGGCATTGTACTTCCCATTTCCAGGACTCAAGTCCGACTATATGAAAATAACCGGTTTCCCTGAATCCCTTCACTAAATATTACCCTGCTCACACTCCAACAGATCGTCAGGTCCCAAGTACCATTCGTCTCCATTCACTCCTATCTAACACGCTCACGCACGCTTGCTGGAAGTCCAAGCCCCTTACCCACAAAACCTCCTTTACCCCCTCTCTCCAACCCTTTCGAGGACGACCCCTACCCCGCCTTCCTTCCCCTATAGATTTATATGCTTTCCATGTCATTCTACTGTGATCCATTCTCTCTAAATGACCAAACCACCTCAACAACCCCTCTTCTGCCCTCTGACTAATACTTTTATTAACTCCACACCTTCTCCTAATTTCCACACTCCGAATTTTCTGCATAATATTTACACCACACATTGCCCTTAAACAGGACATCTCCGCTGCCTCCAACCGTCTCCTCGCTGCTGCATTTACCACCCAAGCTTCACACCCATATAAGAGTGTTGGTACTACTATACTTTCATACATTCCCTTCTTTGCCTCCATAGATAACGTTTTTTGACTCCACATATACCTCAACGCACCACTGACCTTTTTTCCCTCATCAATTCTATGATTAACCTCATCCTTCATAAATCCATCCGCCGACACGTCAACTCCCAAGTATCTGAAAACATTCACTTCTTCCATACTCCTCCTCCCCAATTTGATATCCAATTTTTCTTTATCTAAATCATTTGACACCCTCATCACCTTACTCTTTTCTATGTTCACTTTCAACTTTCTACCTTTACACACATTCCCAAACTCATCCACTAACCTTTGCAATTTTTCTTTAGAATCTCCCATAAGCACAGTATCATCAGCAAAAAGTAACTGTGTCAATTCCCATTTTGAATTTGATTCCCCATAATTTAATCCCACCCCTCTCCCAAACACCCTAGCATTTACTTCCTTTACAACCCCATCTATAAATATATTAAACAACCATGGTGACATTACACATCCCTGTCTAAGACCTACTTTTACCGGGAAGTAGTCTCCCTCTCTTCTACACACCCTAACCTGAGCCTCACTATCCTCATAAAAACTCTTTACAGCATTTAATAACTTACCACCTATTCCATATACTTGCAACATCTGCCACATTGCTCCTCTATCCACTCTATCATATGCCTTTTCTAAATCCATAAATGCAATAAAAACTTCCCTATCTTTATCTAAATACTGTTCACATATATGCTTCAATGTAAACACCTGATCTACACATCCCCTACCCACTCTAAAACCTCCTTGCTCATCCGCAATCCTACATTCTGTCTTACCTCTAATTCTTTCAATTATAACCCTACCGTACACTTTTCCTGGTATACTCAGTAAGCTTATTCCTCTATAATTTTTACAGTCTCTTTTGTCCCCTTTCCCTTTATATAAAGGGACTATACATGCTCTCTGCCAATCCCTAGGTACCTTCCCCTCTTTCATACATTTATTAAACAAAAGTACCAACCACTCCAACACTATATCCCCCCCTGCTTTTAACATTTCTGTCATGATCCCATCAGTTCCAGCTGCTTTACCCCCTTTCATTTTACGTAATGCCTCACGTACCTCCCCCACACTTACATTCTGCTCTTCTTCACTCCTAAAAGATGGTATACCTCCCTGACCAGTGCATGAAATTACTGCCTCTGTTTCTTCCTTAACATTTAAAAGTTCCTCAAAATATTCTCGCCATCTACCCAATACCTCCATCTCCCCATCTACTAACTCCCCTACTCTGTTTTTAACTGACAAATCCATATTTTCCCTAGGCTTTCTTAACTTGTTTAACTCACTCCAAAATTTTTTCTTATTTTCATTAAAATTTCTTGACAGTGCCTCTCCCACTCTATCATCTGCTCTCCTTTTGCACTCTCTCACCACTCTCTTTACCTTTCTTTTACTCTCCATATACTCTGCTCTTCTTATAACACTTCTGCTTTGTAAAAACCTCTCATAAGCTACCTTTTTCTCTTTTATCACACCCTTTACTTCATCATTCCACCAATCACTCCTCTTTCCTCCTGCCCCCACCCTCCTATAACCACAAACTTCTGCCCCACATTCTAATACTGCATTTTTAAAACTATTCCAGCCCTCTTCAACCCCCCCACTACTCATCTTTGCACTAGCCCACCTTTCTGCCAATAGTCGCTTATATCTCACCCGAACTTCCTCCTCCCTTAGTTTATACACTTTCACCTCCCTCTTACTTGTTGTTGCCACCTTCCTCTTTTCCCATCTACCTCTTACTCTAACTGTAGCTACAACTAAATAATGATCCGATATATCAGTTGCCCCTCTATAAACATGTACATCCTGGAGCCTACCCATCAACCTTTTATCCACCAATACATAATCTAATAAACTACTTTCATTACGTGCTACATCATACCTTGTATATTTATTTATCCTCTTTTTCATAAAATATGTATTACTTATTACCAAATTTCTTTCTACACATAGCTCAATTAAAGGCTCCCCATTTACATTTACCCCTGGCACCCCAAATTTACCTACTACTCCCTCCATAACATTTTTACCCACTTTAGCATTAAAATCCCCAACCACCATTACTCTCACACTTGATTCAAAACTCCCCACGCATTCACTCAACGTTTCCCAAAATCTCTCTCTCTCCTCTACACTTCTCTCTTCTCCAGGTGCATACACGCTTATTATAACCCACTTTTCACATCCAATCTTTATTTTACTCCACATAATCCTTGAATTAATACATTTATAGTCCCTCTTTTCCTGCCATAGCTTATCCTTCAACATTATTGCTACTCCTTCTTTAGCTCTAACTCTATTTGAAACCCCTGACCTAATCCCATTTATTCCTCTCCACTGAAACTCTCCCACCCCCTTCAGCTTTGTTTCACTTAAAGCCAGGACATCCAGCTTCTTCTCATTCATAACATCCACAATCATCTCTTTCTTATCATCTGCACAACATCCACGCACATTCAGACTTCCCACTTTGACAATTTTCTTCTTTTTATTCTTTTTAGTAATCTTTACAGGAAAAGGGGTTACTAGCCCATTGTTCCCGGCATTTTAGTTGACTTTTACAACACGCATGGCTTACGGAGGAAAGATTCTTATTCCACTTCCCCATGGATATAAAAGGAAAATTAATAAGACCAAGAACTATTAAGATAAAATCAAAGAAAACTCAGATGAGTGTGTATAAATAAATGTGTACATGTATGTGTAGTGTGACCTAAGTGTAAGTAGAAGTAGCAAGACATGCCTGTAATCTTGCATATTTATGAGACAGACAAAAGACATCAGCAATCCTACCATCATGTAAAACAATCACAGGCTTCGTTTTACACTCACTTGGCAGGACGGTAGTACCTCCCTGGGTGGTTGCTGTCTACCAACCTACTACTTATATTATTATTATTATTATTATTATTATTATTATTATTATTACTATTGTTATTACTATTGTTATTATTAGCAGTAGCAGAAATGTTTGATTCTTTGCTGTGTTCAAGAGTAAACACATGATGTCACCGTCCAATACCTGTTCAAATAGCCATTCCAATATGCAGTCATGAATGTGTTTACATTATTTATACTGTAGTTTAATAGCAAATAATGAACAAACAAAACACTCACCACACTGAGTGGTGGGAGGGCCGGCTGCCAGTTGCAGTGATCGGAGGGAGGGTAGTAGGGACTCGCATTGGTTGAGAAAGTGGTGGAGGCAGTGGTGGAGTCTGTGGTATTTAATAACATACATGTTATTAAAGCATAACATGTATATATTTAGTACAACTTACGACATTTTCATGTATTTTATGATTGTTCATGGTTCAACAAGTTAAGCAGTATTGTATTAAATTTCCCTACAATATATTGGGGCACCAAACATTCACGGTTTTTCAACATTCGCTAGGCTCTTGATCCCCTAACCCTCGTGAATGTTGAGGGATACCTGTATATATACGGCGGAATCTCGGTTTTCGTATGTCCTGGTTTTTGATGACTTTTTTCATCTAAATTTTGTCCCAGGTTTTGTACATCTGCTCGGTTTTCGTAGAGTTGACAATAGTCTGACGTATCAAACATGTCCACCTGCCCACGCCCACACAAAGCATCCCACGTGTTATGACTCAGTCTGGGTTTGTTTCTCGTTGAGTGAGCATTACCCCACACGTTCGGATAACATTTCGTAATAATCCATTGTTTTTTGTAATTGTTTATTGAATGTGACTGCTAAATAAGCCACCATGGGACCAAAGAAAGTTCCGAGTGCCAGCCCTTTGATAAAGAAGGCGAGAAACATGATAGAATTCAAGAAAAATCTCATAGCAAAGTATGAAAGTGGCAAAGTGGAAAGTGGAAAGTAGCAAAGTATGAAAGTGACTACAGCTGAGGAAACTGCTTTAGAGGAGGAGGAAGAGAGAGAGAAGAATGTGCCTTCTTCAGTGATTAAGGACATATGTGCAAAGTGGAATGAGTTGCAAAGTTTTGTGGAGAAATATCACCCTTACAAAGCTGTTGCATGCTGTGTCTGCAACATGTTCAGTGACAATGCCTTGTCCCATTTTAGGCAAATCTTAAAGAGACGCCAGAAACAGACCACTCTGGACAGATTTTTTGTGCCACAGGTCCAGTGACTCTCAAGCTGGTCCTAGTGCCAGTAAAAGACAAAGAAGGGAAGTAACTCTGGATAGAGCCTTGATACCTGAAATCCTTATGGAGGGGGATTACCCTTCTAAACAATAACCTTTCCTCCTCCCTCTCCCCTCCTTCCTGTCTTCCATATGCTAACAAGTCTTCAATAAAGGTAAAAGTGATGTTAAATGTTCATTTATCCATTTCATTAGTCATTTATGTTTATTTCTCATTGTTTTCTTATGTAAAACTATAGTTATTCTCTATAAAATGTATTTTTTGTTAATATTTGGGTGTCTGGAGCGGATTAATTGGATTTATATTATTTCTTATGGGAAATATTGCTTCAGTTTTCGTACAGTTTGGTTTTCGTCAGACTTTCTGACAAATTTATCGTGTAAACCGAGGTTCCACTGTATATATATAAAAATGACAGTGTACTGCATTTAGTTGTTTGCACTAGAGAATAAAGAACTTAATAAAAATATAATTTTCCACCATTTTCCTGAGTCATCAAAAGATGATACAGTAGGCAGTTTCGAGCATGCTATGAACACGAGTAATAAAAGCCAAAATTCTCTAACTGGAGCACTTCATAACCTTATCCACAAATTGAAACAGAAAACTAACTAGATGACATTTCAGTCCGTCCTGAACCATTTTTAGTGTGATGGAGAATGGCACGGGCTGAATTGAAACACTAGTTTCCATGTATTTCATAATTTTTTTTTTTTTTTAACTCTGGCTGTCTCCCACTGATTCATGTGCATAAATCTGATGATTCTGTGGCTTATTCAGAATTCTGTACTTCCTTTAAATTGTAACTGGCATTGATTCCTTGCAGAGTACATCTGTCCTTAAAGAAAATGATCCAAAAACCCATGAAATTCGTAGGAATATTTTTGATAGTTTCTTCAAGCTGAAACACACTGTGACTGTTGCAACAAATGGTGAACAACTTAATCGTGAATGCAGCCTTTTCACGGATGATGGCAAGTATGTAGAAACAGTATTTAGCTGTGTAATATGGAAAGTAATTTTGTGTTAATTGTTTTAGCCTTAATTAATTTTTTTACCTCCGAATGGTTCATTAAACTGGTTTTGTATAGTATATAAAGTAGACAGTATCTCAAGATGAAATTATAGTATGAATACATTTCAGGTATGTTATTGTTGGATCTGCTGCCATTGATGATGTCAACAGCATCGACCACTTCGATATGTACAGAAATAATGAATCGGTTACCCCAAACCCTCGCTCTCCTCTTGAAGACTACACACTTCATATTGTTGACATTGAAATGGGCCGACTCTGTGATTCCAGGACATTCTTGCATGATAAGATATTCCTTTCTCATAACCAAGGGCTTTACTTGTACCGACAGACACTTGCCGTTCTTTCTGTACAGCATCAAACCATACACATATTTCAGGTAAAATATGTTTTATTCTGTTGCCTTGTGAGTATGCTTTGATGCCAGATTAATGCGACGAGAATTTTTTTTAATGAATACAGATATCCTGACATGTCTGCTCCCAAATATCTGAATACATTCATTTCCTCCATACTCCCTCCATCCAATCTGATATCCATTCTTTCAGTGCTCAGATTTTTTGTTATTCTTGCCACCTTGCTATTTCTTATGTTCACTCTTTCCTGATATTATAGGATTTTATATTTTTCAGATAACAAAAGATGGATGCTTCTTAGACGTTCGCACAATTGGCAGAGTTTGCTACGAGGATGATGACTACTTGCTGGCCACGGTCTGCACGGATCGAATGCAATGGAGTTATCAGCATGTTAGAGAGAAAATAATTAATTGTCTTAAACACAGGTATGCTGTTAACAGATTCTAAATAATGTCCATGCTTACTGACATATGTAGTTCATTTTTTTTTTTGTCAACAACATATTCTGTTGCAGCAGCAGTTTTGTTTACTGATTGGTGTTTTCATTTTTTTCTTTTATCCTGCTCTGAATATATTTCTTGCATATCACTAATCTGTATCACTGTCTGACCTGTGTTGATCTACATGTAATTTTACCCTTTCACAAACTTTGTAATCTGTCTTTACTTCATTTTCTCATTCTTTATCTATATCCTGGGTGGCTAACCCTCTGAGGTTAATTGTTTCTCAGTAATTGTTTCTCATTAAGCCACACCAACAACAGTCTCTCCACATCTTTGTGTAGTACAGCTGACGGTGGTGCAGCAACAGCTGATGGTGGTGCAGCAACAGCTGACGGTGGTGCAGCAGCAGCTGACCGTGACCTATGTAGAATAAGTTATTCTACATAGGTCACCACTAAACCACATGGTGATACTGTACTGTACTGATAATGTACTGCCCGGGTTACCAAACACCAGCCTGCTGCCAGACGAAATCTCAGCCAAGCAACAGTTATCACTACAATAACTCCATATCAACTCCACTAGTGTTCTCATGGGATACAAAAACAGAAAAAGCAACACCAAGACAGACACGAAACCTAGAAAACTGTTACCCATAATGTCTGCCCTGAAGGACCCCAGCGAATCTTCCACCCCCTTAACCCCCACTCAGACCAACACAACAACAACAATGGTGGACGACTCCAAAACCTTCTCCGGATTCTCTCAACACTTATCCTCATCAATTCAATTCAATACAATTCAAGTTTATTCTCTATAAGGGTTGCAATGTGGGGTTTACAGGTTTTGGGCATTGTGTGGTTTACATGTTATAAAATACTAATTACAGAGGGGGCCACTAGGACACCTAGCATGGCTAGGCATTTCGGGCAGACTTAGATTAATTCTTAACATTAAATCCTTACAGATTATGGTATTAAGGCTATGTGACTACATCATAATTTGTGAGTTTAGCAATGTGAATGCTTTTGTTTTGGCACAATACAAAGTGTCTATATTAGAGTATCATAGGCAAACTTATGACTAGTTAGGATTTATTATTTTAAAATTAAGATTAAACTGACTTGTCTACGACTATGGATAACACCCGAGATCTCTTCACCGCAAATGGCAACATAGATTACAACTCATGAACACCCAAAGGTATAGCCCAGGAATTCAGTCCTCAACAACGACCCAACTCCATTGATAAAATTCTACAGGAAAATAGTATGCTAAGATGACAAAATGAAACCTATGAAAAACTCATTGGAGACCTTGAGTACTTTCTACATACCCAAAACACGAGGATTAAAGACCTTGAATGCCATCTTACGACACAAAACTCAAAGATTATTGAACTAGAAAACAAACTGACATCATTAATAAACTCGTTTAAAGAACAAGCAAACCTACATTCAGCTATAGACACACATACTAAACAAATAAATTCCCTCACCACCAAGCTGTCAGAAGCTACACAAGACTGGAAGTTAAACATGGAATCCCAGTGGAATGCATGCTTCCAGTGTCAAAGGGATATGACTGAACAAGACAAGCTCCTAGACTCTGTCATTTTAACCAGCTTTGCCTTACCACCAGATACAAACAATGAGAATTGCACCATCAAAGCACTCCAACTAATAAAAGATGAGATAAAAGTTAACATTAAAACCAGTGATATCAAGGAGGCCCGACTGCTAGGTAAGCCGGGTCAATAACAAAGTGTTAGGTTAAAATTCAATTCCATTGATGTAAAAAATGATTTAAAGATGAATTCCTTGAATGTTCTTGTTAATATGAAATTTTCTCTATACAACCAGCTCTTTTATGAAGCTCTTCTATAAGGTGCAATTTTTTGTAAATACGACTGATATTTTTTTCAATACACTATATAGAGGTATTTTATGAGAGAGCTGATGTTGGTAGCTTTAATTAATCAGCAACTTACGTTTACAGTAATTTTACAGGCTGCTTGTGTTTCTTTATCGGCGTGCTGAAACCATTAGTATGGAAGAGGGTAACCCCCGTGCGCTACGAGAGTTTTGTCACTACTTTGATCATCTGTACCGCCTTCGCATGTGGAAAATGCAGCTTCTAGATGATGTTCACTTACTTATAAAGGTGAAATATTTTTAAAAAAAATTTTATCGCACTGGCTGTCCCACCAAGGTTGGGGCCCTCCCTCCCCCCTCCTAAAAAAAAAGTTGGAAACATGTCATTCATTCAAAAGAAAACTATTTAATGAATGATCTTGAATGTACTTTCTGTTTTTTTTTCAGTCACCCCCTGGTGACTGAAAAAATACCCTGGTAGAAAATGGCCAGGGTATTAAAAAATCAATGCTAAATGTAGAATGCAGTCCTGTATGAACATTTTTATTCCTTATAGTTCTTGCAATTTATAATTTAAAACATTTTAAGCAAATGTTCTGGAGGTTGTCACATAGAATATAGAGTAAATAAATGGTTTCTGCTTTAGTTTCAATAATATTTTTGTATTGAATTTTATTTCTTGTGACTAGTTCCTTGCTCACTGTTTGTTGTGGCATTACATTACCAGAATGCATTTGCATGAGGTAGGCAGCAGCTTATCATAGGTGACCTCAATTAGTAAGGCTTGTGTATGCATCTCATTCCCACCAGTATGCCTCTGAGGAAGTGGTCACTCTTCGAGCTGCCGAACCAAATGGACAGCCATCATTTTTTGTTGTATACAACATGATCTCGACTGAAGTTCTTGCAGTCTACAAAAACACATCTTCAGAACTCTTAGAACTTTTTGAAAAGATGGCAGATTTTTTCCGCAATGCGAGACTGAGCTGTGAATCTCAGTTCACGTGCTCACCATCGAATAATAACTGGGCAAGGTAAAATTGTTTGTTCTCATATTCTTAGTACATACGACCACCATCTTTCATGCCTTCACTTACTGCATTTCCACCTGTTCACAATTCAGTTTTAGCATATTTTATTACTGTAGCACTATACAGGAGGGCTCTGTTTTTACGGCTTTTAGATTCCCAACCCCTAGTGAGTGGAAATACGTAGTTTGTTTTTTTCAATACAGAATAATGTGTTTACACTATCATACATTAAGTGCTTAATACAGCTAGGCATAAGAGAACAGATACTAAAGTAAAATAAAAGTACAGTACAGCCTCTTTTTCACTTAACGACAGAGTTCCATTCCTAAGACCACATCATTAAACGAATTCGTAGCTAAGTGAGGAACATACTATAATGGTAGTGAGTTTGTGTCAACCGTCTTTGATATTGTTTTAATGTCACAGTGGCACTGTTTATAACATTTCTGGAATATTTTAAATGTTTATACAGTAGTGTACTGTATATTGAAATAAACAGAATAGAGGAAATCAGCACTAATATACATTATTTAGGTATGAATACTGGTCAAAGAGCCCATCGTAAGTCCGAAGCGTCAGTAAACGAGTACATCTCTAAGCGAGGAGAGGCTGTACATATAATGCTTACCTTAACCCCTTGACTGTCACAGCCCCAAATCCTGAGGTGTCTCCTGGTGTCACAAAAATTAAAACAAAAAAAAAATAATTTTTTCTTTTGAAATGATAGAGAATCTTTTCCCGATGGTAATGACACCAAAAATATAAAATTTGATGGAAAACTTATGGAATTACGCTCTCGCAAAGTTAGCAACCTCGGCAATATTAATGAATCGGCGATTTCACCCACTTTGAGCCCTATTTTCGGCTAATTCCATTGTTCCAGTTGACCAAACTCATAACTATTTCTTTAGAACTCCATTTGTTTTATCGATTGAGTACAAGATTTCAACTGCCCAACAAAGTGGTCAGAAATTGGCAATTTGGCCAATTTCACACAAATTAAAAAAATATGCCAATTTCAAAATAGGGTCCAGAATGAACATTGCAGACATTCCTGGCTCTAAAATAACATTTTCTTTGTTCATCAGTCACATCTTCAGGCCCCTCTGATATTATTATTGCTTTCCATTTTGAATTTTTATTCAAACAAAAAATAGAAGATTTACTGTTATGCAGACTACTGCAATATTGTAATAATTGTATAAATACTGTCAACCCATTCATGACTGCATATTAGAATGGCTAGTTGGACATTTATTGGATAATGACATCACTTGTTTACTTTTGAACATCAGCAAAAATCAAACATTTCCCCTACTTTGAGCTCCATTTCAAGGTTCTTTTCATAGAAAAACCAATCAAATCACCTCTATTTCTATAATATGTTTTCCATTCTATCAAAGGAGACCAAGAAAATGAGAAAACAACCATAAATACTATATGAAAAAAATGGTCGGAGTTTTTTTTTCTCATGCACTGCGTGCTGCAGAATTTTTTTTATATGGTGCACACTGACCACATAGACCCATTCTCTCATATGTGGGCCTACCAGCTTTCTCCTGCTTGATTTGAAGCCGCTAGAATTTACGAGTATATATACGTCAAACACAGTGGCTCTTAAGACGTATATATACGACTGAAACAGTCAAAGGGTTAAAATATGGTGCCAGCCACCCTTCCCTTATGAACTGTTGTGTGGAAATGGTGGAAAAAAGCATTGAATATAATGAATAATGGCTTAACTGAAAACCAGTGAAAAAGTGGTAAACCAAAAGGAGGGTGCCGAATAAGCAGGACCCTCCTGTAGGTTAGGTCAGTTGGATTCTCGACTATTATATTAGAATGAGTACACCTACCATCCGACTTACGACCGAGTTCGGTTCCGAGAAACCGGTCGTAAGTCGAAATGGTCGTAAGTCGAACTTTACTACTGAATATCAACAAAACATTTTTGTAATGACTTTATTTTATTGTTTTATTTTGGTATTTCATGTTTTACTTTACTGTTTATGTTGTTAGTACTGTATTTTATACTGTAAGGTTTAGGATAAACACTGTGTACAACACAAATAGTTGTTTATTTCCCAGAAATTTGGCATAAAAAACACGGTCGTAAGTCGAGTGGTTGTAAGTCGAGCAGGTCGCAAGTCGGATGGTAGGTGTATAAGCACTTATTTATTCACAGCACCTGACTTTATTCCTATGTGTGTGCAGATTTTACTTGTTCTGGTTAGTACTGTGTCTTCGGAGAGGCGTGTGGAATTCATGAAAGTGCTCTGGTTCTTTCCATTTTCTTTGTCACTGATACTTTTGCACATAGATATGTATGTGCGTGTATATATGTACAGTGATGGCACTCAGAAGATAGGGTGGGGATGTTGCTGTTCAGAGGGTCATCTGAACTGTCATGTAAGCATATTTCTGGCAATATAGTGATTGAACAAATGATGGTGAAAATCTTTCCTTTTCTTTTTTGGGTCACCCTCCCTTGGTGGGAGATGGACATTAATTTAAAGAACTTCAGAAATACAGGACAAAATCCATTAGATCAGTTAATTCAGAAATAACGAAGTCTGTTGGTTAAAAAAATTTCTCTTACTTCTACTGTCATAGCAAGCCACTCACATCTCTATCCACCCCACTCACCATTACCAGCTGCCCATTCCTCCCTATTTGTCCATTATGATATGTGGAGAGCAGGTGGATTAAAATAAAGGGAATCTAGGAAACAGTTGGAGAGTCATACTAGAAGCAAACCCTTTATGTAATGGTATAATAGGGGAAATTATCCGAGTGTTTGTTAAATCAGAATACTATTAAAAAAAAATCACATAAAAAGCACCATAATACTCTGTTGTATATTTAATACAGCCTCTCCTCACTTACCGACGCCTCGGACTTACGACGGGCTCTCTGACCAGTATTTATACCTAAATTATGTACTATGTTACAGCTGATTTCTTCTATTCTGTTTATTTCAATATACAATACACTACTGTATAAACATTTAAAAATATACCAGAAATGTTATAAATGGTGCAAAGGTGACATTAAAACAACTCACTACCATTATAGTATGCTCCTCACTTTGTGATGAATTTGTTTAATGACGTGGTCTTAGAAACGGAACTCTGTCGTTAAGTGAGGAGAGGCTGTATGGTTCTGCACATAAAGATTACTGCAATTATAAATGAAAATTAAATATAGTTTACAAGGTGGTTTTGTCTATTTTTTAGAAATTTGCTATATTCAGGCACTTATTACTAAAAAGCTGCAAGGCTGTCACTTGTGAAAAGTAGTGTAGTGTGTAGAATGTTTAATATTCTACTTTGTGAGTCTCTACAGTGAATGTGACAGTGATAATACCTTCATTAAGGGAAAGGTTTATTATTATTATTATTAGTAGTAGTAGTAGTACGTAATAGTTTCATGGTAAAGTGCTTAGCCCAAAAGAGTCATACAACACCTGGAGAATGGGTGGTTATTAGGCTTGATCTGTGGAAGGGAAGGGTAGCTCCAATTCCTCAGATCATCAGCGTAGGGAAATACTTACAGTTTTCCTGTCGTATTATTGTACTTTAACCCTTAAACGGTCCAAACAGATCGACGTTCAAGTCCGTAGTGCTCCAAAAGTAGATCTTCGTTTTTTTTACATATTTTCAAAAATAAAAAAAAAAAATGTAGATAAAAGTTTTTTTTACACATTTTTAAATGTAAAACAAGAAAGAAGATCTACATTTTTTACATACAGTGGAACCTCAAATATCGAACTTTCTTCGGTCCAGAAGGCTGTTCGAGTGCCTTTACCGAATGAATTTATTCCCATCAGGAATAATGTAAATTAGATTAGTCCATTTCAGACCCTCAAAAATACACTTATAAAAGCACTTACAAAAATACATTTACATAATTGGTCGTGTTGGGAGCAATTCGATTTTTGAGGTTCCACTGTACTTTCAAATGTTGAAAAAATGTATATATACATTTGGACCATTTAAGGGTTAAAAGTCAATTGAAGCCAGGTGGTTGTGTACTTACTGTAAACAAACAAAAGTCATTGCATGTAAGTTCAGAATGTTTCAATTGGCCCAAGGTATATTTTTTTTTTATCCTTTCAGTTGGATCTCAGCTATATTTTGACCATTCATGGAAATTAATGAGTTACTGATACTGGTAGTCTCTGTATGACTCATGAGGGTTGAGCATTTTCTTGTGCATATGACAAAGTGAAAGTACAGTATCAGTACTCATGTGCTTGTTTTGTATCTGTAGCATTTTATAACATGCAGTGGAACCTCCACTCATGAGTTTAATCCATTCCATAACCTTGCTCGCATCTGGATTTGCTCATTTGCAGAGTCAGTTTTCCTCATTTAAATTAATTGAAATGCAATTAATTCATTCCCGGCTCTCAGGAGGCACGACAAGATACAGTGGACCCCCGCTTAACGATCACCTCCCAATGCGACCAATTATGTAAGTGTATTTATGTAAGTGCGTTTGTACGTGTATGTTTGGGGGTCTGAAATGGACTAATCTACTTCACAATATTCCTTATGGGAACATGGGAACAAATTTGGTCAGTACTGGCACCTGAACATACTTCTGGAATGAAAAAATATCGTTAACCGGGGGTCCACTGTACTTCAATATTTCGCTAATGTCATCTATACAGCTTATTTATCTATCACATTTCATCTAATATGACATAATAAACAATATAAATAACATAGAAACCTGATATATACTCTAGAATGAATAAAATATGCCATTCGTGTGGTGGTATGGGCGGCGTCGGCAGTGGACGAGAGTTTGTCTGGGAAAGGACAAAATACTCGAATAATTTTGCTTATATCAACTCTACGGTTTATTTATCCATCACAGTTCAACAATGTAAATAACATAGAAGGAATAAAATATGTCATTTGTAACAGGTGGAGGCAGCCACAATCGCCCCACTTTGTTGTGGTAAACACTTTTGAAGGCGTCTATTATTATAATTATTGTTATATAGTTCATTATTATTATACATATATTATTATTATACAAATTATATTATTATTATTATACAAATTATATTATTATTATACGTACAGTGGTACCTTGGGATACAAACAGCTCAAAACTTGAACAATTATGTAAGTTTATTTATGTAAGTGCTTTTTTAAGTGTATTTTTGGGAGTCTGAAACAGATTAATCTAATATACATTATTCCTTATGGGAACAAATTTGTTCAGTATCGTCACTCGAACAGCCTTCAGGAACGAATTTAGTTCATACACCAAGGTACCACTGTATTATATTATTATACTACATTATTATTATATGTATTATTATTATTATTATGATTATTATTTTTATTATTATTTTTATTGCAATATAAATAATTTGTAATTTTTATTCACACAAAAAATAGAAGATTTACTGTTATGCAGACTACTGCATTATTGTAATAATTGTATAAATAATGTCAACCCATTCATGACTGCATATTGGAATGGACAGTGACGTCATTTGTTTACTCTTGAACATCGCCAAAGAATCGCACATTTCTGCTATTTTGAGCTCAATTTCAAGGTACTTTTCTTTGTGAAACCAATCAAAATCATATCTATTTCTGTAATATATCTTCCATTCTATCAAATGAGACCAAAAAAAATGAGAATACAACCATAAAAACCATATGAAAATACTTCTAAGGGGTAGCTAATTGCTGAGAAGTGAACTCCATTATTTATGGTCTGATTTCTTTCATTTTTGGTGTACGTTTAGAAGCATCTTTCCACTATACATTGCCCAAGTTTCAATAAGATAGTCCAACAAACAAATGAGATCCAATTCCGTAGATCAAGAGCAAGAGCCCCTCACCAGCGTCAAGAAACCTCCATTGAGGCCTGCTCGCTTATGGAAATTTCGCTCGGGTATAGAAGCAAAAAATTGACCGATTGACTACTCGTATTTGTAAAAACTCACACATGGATGTGCTCGCGAGTGGAGGTTCCACTGTATAATGCTTTTCTGAGCAAATTATTGTGTACTCTCTCTGGTAATGTATGCTTTGCATATTACTGGCTTTTTTATGCTTATCAATGTTTTATTACATGTAAACTACATTATTTTTGTACCACAAGAAATAAAGCTTTGATTCTGAATTTTAAAAGATACGCTTTTTTCAGGTTGATTCACAAAAGGTTCAAGAAAACGATCATCAACGCTCGTGGCGGCGGCATCACCGAGGCAACAAAACGACTCTTGGGCCAATTGCCAATCTCAGCTCAGTCATTCTCAGCTTCTCCGTACTTGGATTTGACACTTTTCTCATACGACGACAAATGGGTCTCGGTAATGGAACGACCCAAGAACTGTGCAGATCATCCTATTAGGTACTTTTTTCTATATATGGTAGCAAATGAATGAGGGATTTTGTTGTATTTGATTTCTTTTTATGGATTTTTTTAATGAAGAAATCCATTTCACTTGGTCATGTGCATGAATACACCTTTAAAAAGTTTTATTATTTCCTACAGCTGTGCATTGTTAGTTTTTATAAATTAATGTTTCTGTTTTATGATCACTGTTTCTCTTTTATGATGTTTAACCCTTAAATGGTCCAAACATATATATACGTTTCTTCAACATTTGAAAGTATGTAAAAAAATGTAGATCTTCTTTCTTGTTTTACATTTGAAAATGTGTAAAAAAACTTTTAATTACTTTTTTTTTTGGTTATATTTGAAAATATGTAAAAAAAAACGTAGATCTACTTTTGGAGCATAACGGATTTGAACGTCGATCTGTTTGGACCGTTTAAGGGTTAAAGCTTATATCTGCAAGTGTAATTATCTATATTTTGTAGAGAAAAGTGAGGTTTAACAGTTTTTATCCAACTGATGTGAAAAAGGTCTGCCATATCTACTGTCACACCCATTTTTATTATTATTATGTGGGGGGTGTTCAACCCATAAGGATTATAGAGTGCCTGTGGAGGGGAGGGGGGATAGAAGGCACTCAGGCTTAATTCAGGGAGTCGAAGCACAGATCCAATTCCCTAAATCAAGAGCCCCTCACCAGCTCCCATTGTGTAACTGATCATTTCATTCTACCTCTGTCACTCTCATGTTGACAGAATATTTTTTCTGATATCTTTGTGGTTCATTTTGGGTGGCCAGTAACCCCATATGGGTTCATTGTGTTTATTATCCTTTGGGATTATGCAGTGCCTGGGGGGATAAATGGAAGACATTCAGGCTTAATTCAGGGAATTGAAGCACATATCCAGTTCCCCAGACCAAGAGCCCCTCAGCAGCATCAAGGAACCTCCTGTGAGGGGTATTATTTAATGCTTTTCAGTTTCAAAAAGAGTTAGGGGATAGAAAGTAGGATTGCAACTACAGCAGGAAAGGTAGATTTAGAAATGAAAGGGCATGTGTGGACCATGTTTTTGTAGAAGGTTCTTAAGTGAGCAGTACTAAGATAAGGGTATAGAACTGTTTTAGTTATGGATTTGGAAAGTGTATAATAGGGTGAAAAGGGATGTTAAACCCATAGGCATCATATAGTGCCTGATGAATGGGAGGTAATTAGATTTTATCCAAGGAAAGGATGGGTAGGTTCAATTCCTTGAAGCAAAAGCCTTTCAGTGAGTGACTTTTAATAATTCTTTATCTCATGTCTCATTACTTACCTCTGAAAAGTATAGTTTATCATTCCTTTCAGGTTTTATGGTCGTGATTCAGGCTTGATCAAATTCTGTATCAACGCAGAACGAGTCGAACTTCCAGGATCCACCGCTCAGTCAGCAACTGCCCGGAGGCTTGTAGCATTTACATTTCACCCTGCAGATCCATTTACTATCTCAGTTCAAAGAGCAAATGCAGACTATGTTGTGAACTTTCATTTGAGGCATCGGTCTAGCTAAATTATTTGTAAATATTGTAAGCACATCTGTTACCTCCATTAGCAGGGAAAAGATATGACCTACCTCTTGGTAAACTGTTTGTGCATATATTTATGATTGATAATGTGCTTAAACATATTTTCTACTAAATTATACTGTAGATTTTATTTCTTGAATATACATTTATACATTTACAAATATCTTCATAATGCAGTGCATTATTATTATTATAGGGAAATCATTAAACTCACATGTCATATAATGCTTGGAGAAGGCCACCAGATTCAATTCCTTGCATCAAGAGCCCCTCACCAGTGTCTAGGAATCTCCTGTTAGGGGTATGTTGCTGCACAGTCTTGATAACTATTGGCGAGACCATCTGTTAAACTGAACCATTAAATTGTTATGTTCTATTTTTCTTATATCTTTTAAGATAAAATATTTTTTTATTAATTTATTCACTGTATTTATATTTTCTCTTCTACCCTTCCTTTTTCCCTCCCAATACCCTGTTTTGTTATTACTGTGTCAGTTTTCATGGGCAGAGATAGCAACCAAAGTATATTTGCTCCAGTAACCTCAAGTACTTTCCCTGATCCCTTTATTCTATATTTGAGCAGTCTCAGAAGGAATATCATTCACAGTTCCTCTTTGATCCTGGGACCCCAATGGAAATAAGTCACTCTGTCTGACTTTTTTGGGTTATCCTAGGTTCTCTACACATATGCTGCTATGTATGATAATTCTATGTAACTGTATTTGTGTATACCTGAATAAACTTACTTACTTACTTACTAAGGGAATCTATACTTTCCTTTCTTGAACCTAACTGACATTTCTCATGCACTGTATGATTTAGTGCATCCCTCCTGATTGTATTGTTATTACAGGAAGGCCCTGCTTGTACAGCAGATTAGGTTCCAGGCTACCACTGTAAAGTGAAACCGCCTTTTTTCACTTTCAAATGCATATAAAAGTTTGATAACATGTTTATGCTAACATATATTAAGTGACAATAGAGGTAGGCCTAAAAAAAAATGCATATACAGTGCACATATTACTTACTATAAGCTAAGTACTAAAATATTTTAAAATGAGTGGTGAATGTATTTATTGTAGGAAGTCTGAATAAGTGAAGAATGGGTATAATTAAAAACTACTGTATTAGTGAATGCCATAAAGCTACCTCAGGAAAATGAAGTATGAAGTGTGGGCTTTTATTTGCATGATTTGTGGTTATTTTATTTCATAGCTCCTTTTGAACAGATAGACATTGCATTGCAATAGATACACTCAAGCGTAAGACCATGTAACACAGTGGAACCTCGGTTTTCATCTTTAATCTGTTCCAGAGAATCTGACAAAAACCGAATTCAATGAAAACTGAAGTAATATTTCCCGTAAGAAATAATGTAAATCTAATTAATCCATTCCAGACACCCAAAAATATTGACAAAAAATACATTTTATAGAGAATAACTATAGTTTTACACACAGATAACAATGAGAAATACATTTAAATCACTTTTACCTTTATTGAAGACTCTTTTTGGCATATGGAAGACAGCGAGGAAGGGAGAGGGAGGAAAGGTTATCTCTACCACTCTCTACCACCATCACTACCCCCCTCTACCACCATCACAACTACTACCACCCTCTGCCACCATTGCTACCACCCTCTACCACAATCACTACCCCCCTTCTACCACCATCACAACCACTACCACCCTCTGCCACCATCACTACCACCATCACAACCACCCTCTACCACCATCACTACTTAAACTACGAGAAACAAAGCCAGACTGACTCAAAATGCATGCGTGGGATGCTTTGTGTGGGTACTGGCAGGCAGACACGTTTGGTATGGTGGACGAAAACTTAGGTGATGAACGAAAACTGGGACAATATTTTGACGAAAAAAGTCGTCGAAAACTGAATTCGATGAAAACTGGTGCTCCACTGTAGTTACTAAAAATTTTACAAACAGACTGTAAGGTGTAGTGTACCCAAGCCATAGCAAATAAACCGTTTAGTTTCTAATTATAGTTACGGCCCCTCGAGTAAGGTTTCTTTATGTTAGGTAAAAGTACACAAGTGCAACTAATATGACATTATATTGTGGCAACATTTCACTCTCTAGGAGCTTTGTCAAGCCGTTGCCATAATAAAATGTCACACTAGTCACACTTGTGTCTTTTTACTTAACATATTGTCAGTAATTATACCAACATTAATACAGGTTTCTTCATGCTGGTATGGGACTCTTGACCTCTGTTTCCTGAGGGTACTGTATACTCACAAATTTAAAGGTTTATCCTTTCCTATGAGTGTAGCAATAATTCTTTTGTAATTATATTCTTGGAAAGTGCAGAAGTCATGAGGGTTACTGAGCACCACATAATGTGAAGGTGTTGATGGTAGGACATCATATGAAAGGCTGGTAGTCACATAATAATTTATCATTATGTGACTACCAAGACTTGGTCTGAACAGTTTTTAAAGTTTTGTTCAAAACTTATCTTTCTCATTAATATAAAAATCTTAGATTTGCTTAAGTTCTGAAACTGTAAATATTACAGTGCTTGGATTAATGAAGGTACAGTGGTATCTCAAGTTACGAACTCGTTCCAGAAGGCTGTTCGAGTGCCGATACTGAATGAATTTGTTCCCACAAGGAATAATGTAAATTAGATTAGTCTGTTTCAGACCCCCAAAAATACACTTACAAAAGCACTTACAAAAATACACTTACATAATTGTTTGAGTTGGGAGCTTTTCGAAACTTGAGGTACCACTGTAATTAGGTATCTGAGTGCCTCTGCAGACAGTAATTATGTACGAGTGATGGTGAACATGTTGAATAATGAAAGTTTTTTTCTTTCTTTTTGGGTCACCCTGCCTCAGTGGGAAACAGTCAGCCCGTTAAAAAAAAAAAAAAATAGGTTTGATTCAAGGAAATGAAGGCAAGCTCCAGTTCCTTGTATAAAGAGCCCTCCACTAGCATTAAGTCACCTCTTTGAAAGAACACTATTGTTTTTGTATTTCCTTATAAATATAATAATAATACAAACACATTTTTTATATATTATATTCATGGGGAAGTTCTAAACATGAATGAGTCATTATTATTTTAATTTCTTCACCACAGGAAGAGCTAAACTTAATGGGCCATACAGTATCTGGGGAATATCAGAGATAGTGAATGGTGAGTGAGTGAGTTTTTCTTTTTTGGGTTACCCTGACTTGGTGGGAAATGGCCAGTGTATTAAAAATAAAAGTCATGTTAGAACCAAGGAAAAGAAAGGCTAGGTCAAATTTCTTTGATCAAGAGGCCATCACTGGCACAAATTAAGGAAACTCCAACAAAAAAATGCTGGTCTGAATTATAATTATCATTATCCTTTCAACAAATCTGCCTTATCCCACTGAGGCAGGGTGGCCCCAAAAGTCTCTCTTTTTAACTTTAGTAATGTATACAGGAGAAGGAGTTACTAGCCCCTTGCTACCAGCATTTAAATCACTGCTTACAATACGTACGACTCACGGAGAAAGAATTCTTTTCCGCTTTCCCATGGAAGTGGAAAAGAATTATTATTTAAATTATTATTACATTTCTTCTTCTTTCAACAAACTGACTGTATCCCACTGAAGCAGGGTGGCCCAAAAAGAAAAAAATTTCTCTTTTCAACTTTAGCAATGAATACAGGATAAGGGGTTATTAGTCCCTTGCTCTTGGCATTTTAATCACCTCTTTATGACACGCATGGCTTACGGAGGAAGAATTCTGTTCCACTTCCCCATGGAGATTATTACATTTATGATTATCATTATAATTATTATTCTTGTAATCATTAGTACAGCCAAGATTTCAGTCTGAGGAAGGGAAAGGGGGGGGGGAGGGCTGAAACCAGAATATCAGTCTAGGGGGAGAGGCTTAAAAATTATACAATACTGAAAAAAGATCAAAGTAAGTCTTTAATTACCGTGCTTTTGTGGTTACTGGTCAGTTTAGTTGAGAAAATTAGTCATTAATTGAAAAAATAAATTACTTGCATCTAGGAAGTTTTATTGCTCTCCATGGCTGTCTCGTCTGTTTATAATTATGTATTATTGTATTCAGAAAAGCCCAATTCATATGGATTCAAAAGTGCTACAAGGCTGAGGGGAAAGCAGTATCTTGAAGCTCTAATCTTTTAGGCATAGAGCACCTGGGGAATAGCAACCAGTCCAATTTGATGGAAGGGTTGCTCCAGTTCCTTGGATCAAGAACCCTTCATCATCAGGGTATCATTTGTAAATCCTGTAAAATCTTGAATGTGCATTTTCATTTGTATATAATAGAGAAATCCTGCAAGCACTTTTTAACCTCAGGAGAAGTTCATTGATGCCAGTGAGAGGTTCTTGATCCAAGGACTAACTGCTCTCCCTTTCCTTAACTCTGACCTTAATATTAAGCCTCCCCTGCCATCCCCCAGGTGCTGTATGATCTCTACAGGTTTAACTTTTGTCCATGAATGTACTGTAATATTATTATTTTTAATATTGATGCTTGTTAATACTAGTCAGTAATAGTCTAAATGGTGGGAAATGGTAGAAAATACTGACAGTAGAAACAGACAAATGCAGTGTAACAAGACTATTTTGTCAATGTTTCACCCACTGCTTGGGTGAAATTTTTTTAAAGCCCATTGAGAAAAACACACGGCATGGGCAAAATGTCAATTAAAAACTGCATAGACTGAATTTGTGAGTGTTTAGAGCCAAGTAATGTGGATAAATGTACAGACATCCCTTCAAATTTTCAGACCTATTATTTGCAGATTTTCAACACCCAATGCATTTATTGATGGATGTCTTTCCCATGTTCATATCTGTTTTGTTTTGGTCATTATTTCTTATGAATATCAATATTAACTAGGTTAGAGTTATGCATTACAGATGTATACATTATTATTATTATTATTATTATTCCCCTCCAGGGAGGTTCCTTGATGCTGGTGAGGGATCTGTGCTCCAGTTCCCTGAATTGAGCCTGAGTACCTCCCCCTCCACACATGCTGTGCATAATCCTATGGGTTTAGCACTCCCCCATGATTATATGTATTATTATTATTATTATTATTATTATAAAAAATGAAGCAATAAAAAGATGTACAGTGGAACCTCAAATATCGAACTTGATCCATTCCAGGAGCTAGTTCTAAATTCGAAAAGTCTGAAAAGCGAAGCAATATTTCCCATAAGAAACAATGGATATACAATTAATCCGTTCCAGAAACCCAAAAATATTCACAAAAAATTACATTTTATAGAGATTAATTACAGTTTTACATACACACAACAAATATAGAGGGACTATAAATGTATTAATTCAAGGATTATGTGGAGTAAAATAAAGATTGGATGTGAAAAGTGGGTTATAATAAGCGTGTATGCACCTGGAGAAGAGAGAAGTGTAGAGGAGAGAGAGAGATTTTGGGAAATGTTGAGTGAATGCGTGGGGAGTTTTGAATCAAGTGTGAGAGTAATGGTGGTTGGGGATTTCAATGCTAAAGTGGGTAAAAATGTTATGGAGGGAGTAGTAGGTAAATTTGGGGTGCCAGGGGTAAATGTAAATGGGGAGCCTTTAATTGAGCTATGTGTAGAAAGAAATTTGGTAATAAGTAATACATATTTTATGAAAAAGAGGATAAATAAATATACAAGGTATGATGTAGCACGTAATGAAAGTAGTTTATTAGATTATGTATTGGTGGATAAAAGGTTGATGGGTAGGCTCCAGGATGTACATGTTTATAGAGGGGCAACTGATATATCGGATCATTATTTAGTTGTAGCTACAGTTAGAGTAAGAGGTAGATGGGAAAAGAGGAAGGTGGCAACAACAAGTAAGAGGGAGGTGAAAGTGTATAAACTAAGGGAGGAGAAAGTTCGGGCGAGATATAAGCGACTATTGGCAGAAAGGTGGGATAGTGCAAAGATGAGTAATGGGGGGGTTGAAGAGGGTTGGAATAGTTTTAAAAATGCAGTATTAGAATGTGGGGCAGAAGTTTGTGGTTATAGGAGGGTGGGTGCAGGAGGAAAGAGGAGTGATTGGTGGAATGATGAAGTAAAGGGTGTGATAAAAGAGAAAAAGGTAGCTTATGAGAGGTTTTTACAAAGCAGAAGTGTTATAAGAAGAGCAGAATATATGGAGAGTAAAAGAAAGGTAAAGAGAGTGGTGAGAGAGTGCAAAAGGAGAGCAGATGATAGAGTGGGAGAGGCACTGTCAAGAAATTTTAATGAAAATAAGAAAAAATTTTGGAGTGAGTTAAACAAGTTAAGAAAGCCAAGGGAAAATATGGATTTGTCAGTTAAAAACAGAGTAGGGAAGTTAGTAGATGGGGAGATGGAGGTATTAGGTAGATGGCGAGAATATTTTGAGGAACTTTTAAATGTTAAGGAAGAAACAGAGGCAGTAATTTCATGCACTGGTCAGGGAGGTATACCATCTTTTAGGAGTGAAGAAGAGCAGAATGTAAGTGTGGGGGAGGTACGTGAGGCATTACGTAAAATGAAAGGGGGTAAAGCAGCTGGTACTGATGGGATCATGACAGAAATGTTAAAAGCAGGGGGGGATATAGTGTTGGAGTGGTTGGTACTTTTGTTCAATAAATGTATGAAAGAGGGGAAGGTACCTAGGGATTGGCGGAGAGCATGTATAGTCCCTTTATATAAAGGGAAAGGGGACAAAAGAGACTGTAAAAATTATAGAGGAATAAGCTTACTGAGTATACCAGGAAAAGTGTACGGTAGGGTTATAATTGAAAGAATTAGAGGTAAGACAGAATGTAGGATTGCGGATGAGCAAGGAGGTTTCAGAGTGGGTAGGGGATGTGTAGATCAAGTGTTTACATTGAAGCATATATGTGAACAGTATTTAGATAAAGGTAGGGAAGTTTTTATTGCATTTATGGATTTAGAAAAGGCATATGATAGAGTGGATAGAGGAGCAATGTGGCAGATGTTGCAAGTATATGGAATAGGTGGTAAGTTATTAAATGCTGTAAAGAGTTTTTATGAAGATAGTGAGGCTCAGGTTAGGGTGTGTAGAAGAGAGGGAGACTATTTCCCGGTAAAAGTAGGTCTTAGACAGGGATGTGTGATGTCACCATGGTTGTTTAATATATTTATAGATGGGGTTGTTAAGGAAGTAAATGCTAGGGTGTTTGGGAGAGGGGTGGGATTAAATTATGGGGAATCAAATTCAAAATGGGAATTGACACAGTTACTTTTTGCTGATGATACTGTGCTTATGGGAGATTCTAAAGAAAAATTGCAAAGGTTAGTGGATGAGTTTGGGAATGTGTGTAAAGGTAGAAAGTTGAAAGTGAACATAGAAAAGAGTAAGGTGATGAGGGTGTCAAATGATTTAGATAAAGAAAAATTGGATATCAAATTGGGGAGGAGGGGTATGGAAGAAGTGAATGTTTTTAAATGTAAATAAATATATAAAATAACATTTTTACTTACCTTTATTGAAGATTGGTAATGGCATCTGGAATATAGGGAGGAGGAGAGAGGGAGTTGGGGTTAGTGTTTGGAAAGAGAATCCCCCTCCATGAGGACTTCTGATATCAAAGCCCTCTCAGGGGTTACTTCCCTTCTCTGTCTTTTAATGCCACTAGGACCAGCTTGAGAGTCACTGGACCCCTGTCTCACAAAATAACTGTCCACAGTCCTATGTTTCTGGTGCCTCTAAGATTTCCCTAAAATGGGACATGGTTTTGTCACTGAACTTGTTGCAAAGATGGCTTGTTTCAGCTTGCTCAGGGTGGTACTTTTGCACAAACATTTGGACATCATTCCACTTGGCACAAATCTCCTTAATCTTTGAAGGCACCTCATCCACTCCCTCTTCCTCCTCCTCTGAAGCAAGGTCCTCAGCTGTGGTCTGATACTGTTCCAGATGAAGCTTTTCCATTATTATTATAATCAAAAAGAAGCGCTAAGCCACAAGGGCTATACAGTGCTGTGAAGCTTTTCCAGCTCTTCAGTGGTTAGCTCTTCCCTGTGGTCCTCCACCAACTCTTCCACATCCTCGCCTCTCACCTCCAGCCCCAGGGTGTTCCCCAGTGCCACAATAGTCCACAACAGGCAGAAGGTCAGTTGGGTCAGGGACAGGGTCAGCCTCAGACCCTTCAAAATCCCTCTTTTGGACACAATTTGGCTACATTTGTCTCCAAGCAGAGTTCAAAGTCCTGGAAGTCACTCCCTCCCAAGCCTTACCTATAAGGCTTATGGAGGTGTAGATATTGAAGTGATTCCTCCAGAACTCTCTTAGGGTCAACTTAGTGTCTGTGGTCACTTCAAAGCACTTTTCAAACACTGCTTTTGTGTAGAATTTTTGGAAGTTAGAAATGACCTGCTGGTCCATGGGCTGGAGGAGAGGAGTGGTGTTAGGAGGCAAGAACTTCACTGTTATAAAACTGAAGTCCCTAGACAAGAGGTCTAATAAGTTTGGAGGATGAGCAGGAGGCACTTGAGTGGCAAATTATTGTCTAGGAGGTATTTTCTCACACTGGGGCCAAACACTTCGTGGATCCACTCTGAAAATTTGCCTTGTGATGCATGCCTTATTATTTGCTTTCCACAAGACACATAACTTGCTCTTTATGACATTGTTTTTCTTAAACACTCAGATTTTCTGAACGATACACAAGTAAAGGCTTCACTTTAAAAGCACCACTAGCGATAGCACTGAATAAAAGAGTTAGCCTGTCTTTCATAGGCTTGTGCCTTTTCCTCCCGAGTAATGTAGGTACTCTTCGACATTTTCTTCCAAAACAGGCCTGTTTCGTCACAAATGAACACTTGTTGGGGTTTTAATTTTTCAGTGTCTACGTAAACCTTAAACTCCTGTACAAACTTTTCAGCCACCCGTTTGTCTGAACTGGCTGCCTCACCATGCCTTACAACATTGTGTATGCCACTACGCTTCTTAAATCTGTCAAACCAGCCTCTGCTGGCCTTAAATTCATTATCAGCACTGGTTCCAGGAGTTTTCTGTACCAGATCGGCATGCAACTTCCTTGCCATTTTGCAAATAATGGTCTCTGAAACACTATCACCTGCCATCTCTTTATCCTTGATCCACACCAGCAACAATTTCTCAACCTGATCGATTGTCTATGGTCTTTTTTTGGTAAGCATATTAACACCTTTTGCAACATCAGCTTCCTTGATTTGTTCTTTCTTTGCCAGGATAGAACCGATGGTCAACGTGTTTTTTCCCACACATCCTGGCAAGTTCAACAAGTCTCACACCACTCTCATACTTCTGTATTATTTCCTTCTTCACATCTATGGTGTTTCTCACTTTCTTTACCACAGGGGCACCACTAGCAAGTTTCTTTGGGCTTATTTCATAGTCCCACAAGCACTAAACACAATGAAATAATTGTAAAATGTTTGAAATGAGAGCACAGGTTAGTGTTCACTCAAGCATCAACAAAACCAGACTGGCTCACTGTGCCTGCGCAAGGACACGGACAGAGCGGGCTGCTGGACAAGTCTGGTACCCGGCAGTTCGAAAATAGGAGCGAGTTCGATAATAGGGACAAAGTTGGTTCGAAAAAAAGTGTTCGATTTTCGAAGAGTTCGATAAGCGATACGTTCAGAATTTGAGGTTCCACTGTACTACTATTATTACATTTGTGGAAGATCGCAATGCCTCATGAGGTTGTGCATTTTTTATTTTAAATGAGAAAAAGCCAAAAATCAAGTGGGGTCATTTAGCACCCGGGGAATGGAAGGGATTCAGGTTTGATCCAAGGGAAGGATAACTCGAGGTGTTTGGATCAAGGGTTTCTCATTGGGATCGAGGCATCTCTCATGGAGGGTATTTTGCATGTTATTGCATGGACAGTCTTGTATTAACATAATTAGGGAAAAATACTGCACTTTGTATTGTTATAGTTTCTTATTTTTTAATGTTGATTAAAGTGTGACATCTTATTTTTGATGTCACAAAGAAAAGTTAAGAGTATACATTACTGTTAGAATACATTACAAAAATTATTTTCATACTAGATAATGGTACAGGAGTGCTTGAAAGTTTATCATTTTAGTATACGTACTACGTGGAAGTTTATGAACTGAATAAAGTCTATTTTAAATATTTTATATGTTTTGTATCCACATTGTGTATGAGAAATCATTTTTTTTTATAGAAAAAGAGACGTCTTAAAATTTTACCAAGCTCTGGGAGAAACATTACTTAACGCTTTTACATAATGTAGATCCAATCATGTGAACACAACTCTTAGAGCTACTCTGTGCAAGGCTAGCCGATTGATTCAACGGCCATCAGTAAGCTTCCTTCGATCTATCTCAACACCAAAGAAACATTGTGAAGTAGTTTTGCCTATGAAGTAGGCTTCTTTAATCTAATACAGAAGTAACAAACTGGTGATTGCATAAGCAGGGGAAGGGTAAAGATGATGTGATGAGTCCACCAGGCTTTTAATAATTTTGTGGTGGTCAGTCCCATAGCCTTTAGAAGTGTCCATCTCCACAGTCCATTAATAGATCATATATTATAATAAGTCCATAACTGCCTCTAGAATTGGCCCACTATCCACAAAAGGTTAATACAGTGATGGAAAAGAAACTAGCCGAAATCTGAGATCAGAATGAATCAATGTTCAGGAGAGTCTGGGATCTGGATGGTTTTGTTGTATCTGCTCAACCTACAAATTGTGTATCTGACAAGCACAAAAGCAATTATGGAGCAATATAACTACTGACCTCGTTTTATGGGCCAATAGGAAATTTAGGAAAAATGTTAATTCCTTTCTAATGAATAGAAGAGTGTGGTAGTAAGCAATGCAAAATCTAACCTCAACAAAGTAGGAAGTTCAGTACCCTAAGGTACAGCTCTGGTGCCTTTACTGTTTCTCATCTTTGTAGATACTGATAAAAACCACTAGCCACCATTGCATACCATCCTTTGTAGGCGATATTAAAATAGGCGTGAACATTGCCTCGGTAGAGGACACTGAAAAGTTACAAGCAGGTATCAACAAATTTTTCTTGGCAATAGAAAACACACTGCTCAGTGATGACAAACTAATTGCTCCAATGCAGAAAATTAAATTAAAAGGTTCACTGGATACAAAATGCAGGAGGACAACCTCAAAGCAAAATTTGCAAAAGGTTTTGCTATGTATTAATGTCAATGTCAAACAATTTTGAGAACACAAGGACAATGCTACAATGGTCAGAAAAATGACAAGAGTGGATGAGATCTTTCAAAGCAAGAGAAATAGTGCCAATGGTAATACTCAAATCATGCATGCTTTATTTTCAATAATCAGTGTTGACTGTTCCCTTCAAGGCAGGAAAGAGCTGACAAAAGATACAATGATTGTTTACTACCAAAATAGAGCCAATAAAGCATTTAAATTATTGGGAATGCCTCAAAATACTGGGAATGTACTCTGGAGTATGCAGAACTGATTCCTGATAATATATACAGTGAAAATACTTGAAGGCCTGGTACTGGAGCGAGATGGGAGAAAATGTAAAATAAACCCTATCATAAATAGGTGTCATGGGCACAGTAAGAGAACAGTGAATATCTGTGGTACAAGATCATTCAACATGCTACCAGCAAGTTGATATCAAATACTTCTGGAAGT
The DNA here is from genome assembly GCF_038502225.1 of Cherax quadricarinatus. Lineage (NCBI taxonomy): Eukaryota > Metazoa > Arthropoda > Malacostraca > Decapoda > Parastacidae > Cherax > Cherax quadricarinatus. Next base: position 16,970,721 of record NC_091339.1, on the reverse strand, counting down.
GTGAAGTTTAAGAGTAAATGGATTGCTACTTCCAAGTGCCAGATCAACCAAGCTATGATGGATACATGGGCCAGTGGGCTGCCAACATATCAATCACAGCCTGGTTGAACAGGTAATAACAGAAAATTCTGGTTCCAGGCCAAGCTGCAACACCAGACATTCAAAACCCATCAAAGGTATATCACAGACTGTAATCCCCCACCATGTACTCGTGTAAAGGGGCTACCCTCAGTAGGCAGACATTCAGGAACATTGCTGACCATGCTGGTAAGCAAGGATTCATTGTCAAGTCAATAATGAGCATAATTATTATTATAAAACCTAAACACTAAACCCACAAAGGTTATACAGCACTGCACCTTGAGCATAGCCAACAAATAACCAAAGAAAATCAGAAGATTGTCATGATACCCAACACTACAGGCTGCATAAGAGGTAAAAAAAAAAATCAAGAAAAATAAGGAAATAAGGGGGTTTAGAAGAGACTGAATCAGTGGCAAACTACATTAAGTCAAGTTAAAGGACACAAGTGCAACTAATGTGACATTTTTATTGTGGCAACGTTTCGCTCTCCAGGAGCTTTGTAAAGCAGTTACCAACAATATATGGACACAGAGGGTATGTATAGGCTAAGAGTGAGGTGTAACATTAGTGGTGGTAGTAGTAGTAGTAGTAGTAGTAGTAGTAATATAAGTTGTAGTAGTAATAAGTATTACACCTCACTAAGCCTACATATACCTTGTGTGTCCATATATTGTTTGTAACCGCTTTACAAAGCTCCTGGAGAGCGAAACGTTGCCACAATAAAAATGTCACATTAGTTGCACTTGTGTTCTTGTGTTGGTAATTCTACCAACATTATTACTATATTAAGTCACACAAATGTACATTAGGTGATGAAATGTTGACATACCTTTTCTTGTTATTTTTTTCTGAAGTTAAACAAGACAACCTAGTAACAAAAATAAAATATAAATATTGTAGATTTAAAAAAGGCACATTTCAGTATTTAAAAATTTGTTGTACATGTACATAAAAAATGGAGTAAATTGTTTTTGAGCAGGCTAGTGCCTAGCCATTGTCATAAAAATAGAACAGAGGCATTAAGCCAATTAATAAAAACTTTCAAAAAAAGCAAACATTAAAAGTTTGACGTACGACTAGCATTTTTGTAGAGAAAAAAATAGTTGGTAATAGCACCTTTAGTATCTTTGTACATTTTTTTTTGTATAGTACCCGAGTGGCAGCTAATGGGAAAAAAAAAAAAAAACATTAAAAAGTTTCCAGTTGGTCAGAGCAGTAGTTTATGAAGCATGACCTCAACACTAAGGCATTCATTTATTCAATGATTTACCGATTCAGTCTTCCCTAGTGTGGAGCTTTTTCATGTGATTAGCATAGAGTTTACCACTATGAAATTTTTTGTTGCAAAAAATGCACTCATATGGTTGTTCCCCTGTATGTAGCCTGGTGTGTGCAATCATGTCATCTCTCTCAGTGTAGGTCTTTTTGCAGTAAGGGCAGATAAATTTTCCTTTTTCATTACGCTGGAACTCTGGTCGGCGACGATTTTTGATCTCCTCACGCACTCCTACGTGTCTGATTACATGGTTATTTAGCTCCAGCACATCTTTTGCAACCTTGCCACAGAGAACACAAAGAACTGATCCCCCCATTGGATGGGATGTCATGTGCTTCGTTATCCCACTGGAATTACTAGTACGCAGGTGACACATGCCACACTCATAGTACATAGGCTGTGCTGGAGTTCCTCTATTAACTTCCAATTGTTTTGCACCATTCTGATAGTTTCCAGACACATTACTTGGGTCCTGGGAAGAGGAAGAGATATCTAGCTTTAATTGTTTTATATTACTAGGAATACTGTGTTGGTAATCATTTTTCTCATGCTCTGGGTAATTCAATTGCCGTTTGCAGGCAACACGTACAGGATAGGGATTGTAGGTGTCCTGGATAGGATGGGATCCAGTGGCCTGCACTGGGGCCATTTGGTGAGCATCTGTGGATGGTGGGCAGCTGGTGAAAGGAGTAGGATGAGAACACAAGTTCTTCGAGGCAAGTTTGCATTGTGCCTTTGGGCGTGCTCCTGTACTTCTGCAATACAAATCTGCAACAAAGAAAAAGATTTTATTTAAACTGAAATGCTAAAACAATACCAATAGCAGCAACGTTAATAGAGCAAGAGTGTGTTACAGCAGGAGATAATATTTCAGAACACATCCATAAAGGACAATTTTTTACCAACTTTTGGCTTCACCAGACTACCATAAAAAACACTACCTGCATTTTTGCTTTTGTTAATCCCAGGTGTGAGGGGTAAATAGACCACTTCACCCTGGTCCTCCTTGATGGCCAAATGAAGCATTACCTTGCCCTGGTCCTCAGTGAAACCCAAATGGAATAATTTACCCTGGTTCTCCTTGAAGTCTAAATGGTGCCCTTCCTTACCCTGGTGCTGCTTGAAGAACCAAGGGAGCACTTCTTTACCCTGGTCCTCCTTGAAGGACCAATTTAGCACCGCTTTACACTGGCACTCCTCGAGTATCAAATGAAGCACTTTTTCGCCCTGTTTGCAGTCTCTCCTTGTGGAGGTTGCTCCGATATCACCTGCAAGAGCAGGAATTCTCTATGTTCAGCATAAGTTCTGACTGTTCACTGCATAAATAAACTCTAGTGTCACAAGCCTTACTCCCATCCACCAGCACTTATTGCTTCCATACCAGTGTCAGGAAGCAATCTGCTGTGGACAGCAGTCTATACAGGTAGCACTCCTTGTGGAACAGGAAATTTTCCACAAGTAATAGTTTCACTCAACCTCTGAATGTCTAAATCACTGCCTTAGTGATAAGATTTCTGTATCAAATGAAATTTATCGAGCTCAGATAGACATTCAGGTGCTAATTATGAATTGACATCGCTGTCCTCAGCCTAGAACGAGAAATGAATCTTGCCTTTATGCAGTAAATTAAAAAGTGAAAATTCTATTCAGTTTCTCTTGCCATAGTTTGGAAATCTTTTTTTATATTTTTATTTAAAACAACACAATACATTAAATAAATAAAAGAACACAGTATCAGTTCTTACTCAAAATTATAAATCTCATTGTCTAAATGAACACAGACGATTAACGTTGTGTTGTCACACCTGTCCCTCATCCCATATACATTACATCCAATGTAACTATGTTAAGTAAGATTACATCATTATTATTATAACCAAGGAAAACCCAAACCTACAATCTGCATTATTTTTTCCACTTTGTTATTTATATATTATTAATCCACATAATCTTCAAACTCCTTTACAATACTCATTATTGCCAGTGCCGACACAGCTGACACTTCTACCCCCCCCCTCATTATTGCCAGTGCCGACACAGCTGACACTTCTACCCCCCCCCCCCGTATGTACAGTCCCCATTCTAAATAACATACATTAATTTCCTAATGAATGGTCATTGAAAACAATTTCTACTAAAATAACAGGGTCATTATAAGACATGTAGGAACGAGTCCTGCAATCATATATGTATACATATACGCATGCATATACACATACGTGTATGTGCACTTATTCATAAGAACAAACTAAATCATACATAGAAATAAATCGCTAAATGACTTGTCTGCAAATAAACTAAATATTACAATCTATGATAGAACTATACAAAGACATTGGTTCCCCCAAACACACCTACATACACAAAGTTAATGTTACTGATTAACACTCAATATATAATAGGACCTTCCATACAAAATAAGGGGATATATAAACCCCATCAAATACTTATATATTTTCGTACATAGTGCATAATGTACATATTCAATACAATAATAAAAAAAAAAAAAAGGTGTATGACAAGGCTAAATCTATCTTCAGATTAAAGATATATAAGACATAACCTCACATTATACATATAAATATAAACCTTCCTATATAAAATGATTCTTATAACAATAAGGGAAAACCGAAAATCACATACAACTTTTGACTCTGTGATTTTACAAAAATTCATAAGGTCTACATACTCCTACAATAAACTTTACCCACATCAACCACCGTGCAAACTAATCAACCATACCTCATCAGGCTTCCAATCACACCAAGAGGGCACACCACTGAAGAGACCAACCCCTTGCCTCTCACCCCATACTCAAACGGAGTAAACGTTCAACAGTAAGTCCACGATATCCCTCCGGAAAACTAATTACCCACCTTCCCCCATATAATTGTTTGTTCCTACATGCTGTCCTATAAAAACTCGCCGCCAACGCTTTTATCCTAATGTTCCCCTCCACCTCCCTCATCCCCCAAGAAACATACAAGTAATCAACTATTACATATCTGATAGCCCTTCCCACCTCTTTGGGTACCCCTTCCATATCTAACATTAAAGCCCTAAGGGGTGATATCTTTCCCCCCCCCAATAAAAAGAAAACCCTCTTCAACCACAATCTTACCACCTCCAATGCAGAACAAAAATATACTACATGAAAAGCCGTTTCAACTTCCCCACAAAAAGCGCATGACGCCTCTTTCACAAAACCCATTCGTCTTAGCTCCTCTTTTGATGCTAACGTCCCCATAAGAAATCTATATACTAATTCCCTCGCTCTTGCCGGTATTCTTAATTTACTAAATTCCACCCATATCCCTCTCCAATCATATGTGGGATACACTGCCATCCCTTGCATTAATTCCTGACGACGACCCACACCCACTAACCGTTTTACCTTGAGTTTTTTAACATTGCATACCTTTAACATAAACCGCAACATGTCTTCACACTCCACTAAGTCCCTGCCACCCCACCATTTGCGGATATCCCCCATCACCTCCCCCACCCGAAGACCCCTTTCCCCCGCTGCCCGAATATACCTCTGCTTCACATATAGCGCCTTCACTCTAGACCCTAATGCAATCAATCCCAGTCCTCCCTGCCTTACCGCAGTCATTACTACATCTTTGCCCAACCACGCCCTCCCATAGCCCCACACATACCTTAAGACCCTTCTTTGCATTTCCATAATATCCTGACTTCTTAATGGGTAAATTTCCGCCACTCCCCACACCTTACTATAAATCAGCGTATTTACCACCACAACCCTTTGATGCAAGGTTACATCCCCGGCCCTTAGACCCCTCAGCCTACTCAAAGCTCTGTCCATTACCATTTCTGAATTAACCCTCCTGCTCTCCTGTGCATCTGCCAAAAACAAAATCCCACAAATCTTTAGCCTATCTACAGTTATCCAACCAAACTCCTCCCCCAAGGTCCCTCCTACCCAAGCGCCTACCTCCAACAACCGTGATTTCTGCTTATTAACCCTCATCCCAGTAGCATTCCCAAAAATCTCAATTACCCTTCCCACTTTTCTTAAATCTTCAATCCCATTAAGTAAAACAGTTGTATCATCTACATAACCAACAATATTCCCACAATATCCTCCACTCTCCCCCAACCTTCCCATCCCACCATCAACCAGAACATAGAAAGGATTCTGCATACATGCAAAGAGTATTTGGGAGAGTGGACACCCCTGCCTTAAACCCCTTCCCATGCTTACTGTACTACCCAATCTCCCATTTACCTGTACTCTCATTGATGCATTCTCATACAAAGTCCTCACCCATCCAACCACCCTCCCTCCAAAACCCATTCTCACCATACTCTCAATCAAAAATTCCCTATCCACATAATCATAAGCTTTCTCCCAATCCAGACCTAGAATACCTCCCTTATTACTACCCTCAAGGAAATCCCGAATACGACCATGACCTACCCGCATACTCCTCCCCGGGATACCAAACTGTCCCCCATGTATCACCGACCCCATGACCTTCTTCAGTCTATTACCCAAAATTTTCGCAAAAACCTTGTAATCAGCGCACATCAAAGATATTGCACGGTAAGCACTCAACTCTCTACCCCCCCCCTTCTTTGGCACCAAAACTATGACACCCGTACTTTGCGATATGCCCAACTTCCCACTAGTTAACATATGGTCCAATAGCCTAACAAAACACTGCCTAATACACCCCCAATGTGCTCTATAAAAATCATTTGGTATACCGTCTATCCCTGGTGTTTTCCCGGTACTCATCCCGAAAACTGCCTCTTCCACCTCAACCTCACTTATACCAACCTCCAACCCCACTCTCTCCTGCTCACTTAAAACGCTATGGAACCCCCCTTCAAAAATACCCTCCCAGGAACCCCCCTCCCTCCAACTCCATTTCTCTCTAAACCAACTATCAGCATAGAGACTCATACTTTCCGTATTGGATAGGACTCGACCCACTGGATACCCTCCCACCCCAGGGCTTGTCTCCAATTGTAGAATGGTGGTTACACTCTGTCGGTCCCGAAATTTACGTAAAACATACCCAGACGGCTTATCACCCCACAAAACATCCTCTAACCCCGCCCTAACCCTAATTGCATCAAACCTATCATTGTGTAATTCAGCTATTCTACTCCGCAGTCTGTCCATATCATCCCTCCTACCACCTCCCCCAACATAACAATCTTGCAACTGTCCCTCCAGATAATTTTGCAACCCAAAACGCCACCTCGCCTCCTCTCGTCCCCTAGCCTTAAAAAAATTCGCTATTCCAGGTTTTGCCTGCATTTCCCACCAATCTAACAGATCTATCTCCCTGTTCCTAGCCTCCCAAAAAGGCAACCACCAATCACTGAAAAAAGGCCCCTCCCCCTCCTCCTTAAGAAGCCTTACATTTAATTTCCAGTACCCAGAATAAATACGCACCACTCCATCCCACATCAAATCTGCTATTACCGCTCTGTGATCAGAAAACCCCACATCGAAGGTTTGCACCCTCACAACATCTATACCCTGCTTAATATAAATTCTGTCTAATCGCGCTTCATATCCCCTACGGACGAACGTATGCTCCACTAGGTAACCCCCCCTCCCCACCACATCAACAACCCCAATATCTCGCAATACATCCCTCAGCACACTCAGCACACAACCCGCCCCTCTCGGTTCGACATCACCACTCCTAATCACACAATTCCAATCACCTCCTATTACTGTTATAGCAGGCAAACCTCTCAAGTGATACAGCAATACCTCTCTGACAAAATCTACTTTTACCCTGATATTACTAGTTGCTGGCATGTAAACTCCCACGAAACTAACTCGACTCTCACCCCAGACGCCATCCACCCTCACGATCCTCCCACCCCCCCCCTCTTCCCAACCAATGACACGCAAGGGGCTGGTCTCCTTTACCGCAACTGCTACCCCACCTTTCAATTGCAAACCACTGGTTACATACATCCGATATCCTTTCACCCTCAACACACTACCAGCCCTGTGATTATGCTCTTGCAAAAAGCATATGTCAACATCAAACCGCCTTAAAAACCACTCCAACCAAACTTTCTTGACCTCAGTCTTAAGTCCATTAACATTAAGCGTGACACATCTGAAAATTACAGAAGGGGCGGCTTTCCCCTATGCCTCTGGGTTTTACCCACTGCACTTTTCATATTACGTGTTCCTTTGCCACTCGAGTTTTCCTGTGCAGTCACTTCCCCCCTCCCTTTCCCAATTTGCAACTCAGGCACACCTCTACCACTATGTGTCCTCGGCTCCACAACCGCTGCCCATGACTTCTTCCCCGGCCTCTGCCCTGGGGTAATGACCTCATCTATCTCTGATGCCGCAGTTCGTTTCCTAGAACTCACACTTACACACATATCACCCTCAGACAATTCCTCCTGATGTACCTCCACGGCCACCACATGCTCCCGCCCAATCTTACTCAAGTCTTCCTCAACAATTTGTTGTCCCTCCAAAGTTCCAGCTTCACATGAACTGAGGACACCTTTTGCACAGGGTTCCTCCTCATCCAAAAAATCCTTGATCACATCTGCCAATAACCCATCCTGGGTTGAAGCTTCCTGGACGAAAGTCTCCTCAGATGTCACCTTCAACTCCCCCGACGCCCCTGGGAGAGTGACACATGTCTCCGCCGCCTCCACCTCCCGGTCGACCTCTTCGCTCCAGAGGTCATTCCTCCGGCCTCCCGAGGCATCAGAGCCAGGCACCAAATTACACGACTGCTGAATCACAATTGGAGTGTCGAGAATTCGAGAAGCCCGCCTCCTAGGACACTGGGCTGCCATGTGCTCATAAGAGCTACATAGACGACATGTTTTCCTTTGCCCAGCATAGTACACATAAACCTGTGTTCTACAACCGATCATCGTAACATAGGATGGTATAGGCCTTGTTAAGGTCATTTTAAGGGTGTAAGAACCTTCCGGCATTCCTTCATATGGACCATCCCTCCACACCCCCATTGTTGCAGAATGTACTGTCCCATAACTTCGAAAAAACTCCTGCAGGCCATAAGCCGTAGCCTCGAAGGGTACATTCCGTACCTTCACCCATGTGAAGTACTTAGAGACGTCATGTAACACAACATCCATCGTTGAATTCACACTCATACGTTGCTCCTGGTAATGCTCGACAATTCTTGTGTAGTAATCGACTCGTAGAAATTTCACAAAGATTCTTGTTAAACCATTAAGGGCGACGCCATACAATTCCTCGTTGGGAATACCATATGTATCCCTGATGATGTTAGGGAGAAGGACGTTCATCGTATCTCCACTTAACGTACCACGAACCAGCTCTATGCAGATAGTATTCACTCTCCGTACTGTATGTTCCGCCATGTTGATATCCCAATGAGCAGCGCACGTCCTCACTACTCAATGGTTGTTGCTGAACTCACCGGAAAATGTATGAGTTTGGAAATCAGCCAGAAGTTTCAGGGACCCTAAGAATGGCATTTGCTTCTTGGTGGTGATTAGCAGATTGCAGCTGACAGCAAAGGCCAGATCCCACACTTCGTATTATCCGAGTGGTGGCTGAAAAGAAAAATTACTGAATTATAATGATGCAAACTAAATTAGCCAAATACTCAAGTCAGTTAAAAAAAAAAAATAGGGCAAGTGCCAGACACTCTCCAAGAGCATGACGTGCAGTATTTGCTCCCAACAATCTAGATTATGTAATTATAATTTTTAAACATTTCCTAAAATTAATTTTATTCTGGACTTGTTCTGAAGTAAGGATTTAGAAAAGGCAAACACTATATACAAAACCTGAAAATCATCTACGAGGAAAACTGATATTCTTTGTTTAAAAAAGACTAGCGAACAAGCACTAGGTCATTTACTAGATAGCATTTCTGTCCTGGGTCACGCATGCAGCCTGCAAAGTGTTGCCGAGACACGCTAACCCTCAAACTGTGATAAAGTGTCAAGTTCTCCGGGAAAATGGTCTCTTTCTCTAAACTTCCAATTACAGGGAAGCATCAGACTTCTCCCCTACGTCGCTGATTTTTTATTTTAATCCGGGGGAAGCGCTAAACCTGTAGTGGGCATAGTTCTTTGGGAATGTGAGGCCTTATGTTTAGTCCTAGGGAGATAAAGTCCAGTTCCTTGCATCAAGAGTGTCTCAGCATCAAGGTATCTCCCTAAGAGTTATGAAGTGGAGCATTAGGTGGACTAATGACTCAGGTGGAGACATCCGGTGCTCTTAGAATAGTTTCACTGAGACTCTGGATTCGAACTGGCGAGGTTGGCGGCATTAGTAGGGCACTTTCACAGTAAAGGACCCTCCCCTCAAGTGGGAGGGGCCTTGATGCCGGTGAGGGCCTCTTTTTCCTGGATAAAACTTGACCGCCTCTCATTCCCCCAGGCGTTGTATGACGAGCGAGTTTAGCTCTTTTCCTGGATGCCCCTCAAGGGAGGTTCCTTGACGCTGGTGATGGGATCTTTATCTAGGGAATTGGATCTGTGCTCCAGTTCCCTGAATTAAGCCTGAATACCTTCTATCTCTCCCCACCCCCACATGCGCTGTATAATCCTACGGGTTTAGCGCTTCCCCATGATTATAATAATACTGGATGTCAGGGGCGTCGTAAGGGGGGCGGGCCGCCCCGGGTGACACCATTTAGGGGGTGACACCATAGAGCCTCTGAAGGGGACACTAATGCCCAAAACAGTGCTGCACCAACATAAGAGAAGAATCCATCGTTTCTATATAGCATATTATATATTAACAAGGTACAAATAAGCCTATATAGGGAAAAATAATTGATTTTGATGATGTCATAGATGATTTTTGCATAATTGAAGGCAATGGAATGTAAGATCTGATTCACTAAGATGTTACCTGTACTCAAGGTCAAATTGGAACTAGTATTTCTCTGATATTGCAATGTTTTCTTTATTTTTCAATTTTTTTTTTGGCATTGTTGAAGATGAATAAATGTAGGATCTGTTGGCTGTACTCAAAGTGGTATTTGAGTTTGTTTCCTCAATATTACTACGATTATTTATCATTAACAAAGTTGAGAAGTATTCTCCTGTTTGGTTTATGGCCCTTGAACGTTCTCATTGCTAAACATTTGTCACTGGTTATGTAGTAGTGACGTAACTAGAGTTTACCCCCCCATCCCCCCCGCCCTTGAATTTCATGGGGATGACACCCGAGATTCCGCCCCGGGCGACACAAACTCTAGCAACGCCTCTGCTGGATGTAATACTAGATGGTGCACTTACTGTATCATGTACTGGCTGTGAAGGCCATCCATGCCAGAGACTGTCAACATTCACAGTATTAATCATAAACCCTGGCTCTATTTCTACGACTAAAAACACTCCTCTCCAGCACTATTCTTCGTCTGTCCCGTCTTCCCCGCTCATCCCATTTGGGATCTTACCTGAACTTTCGTTCGTTCGTTATAGTATTAATGTTCATATGTAGGTGTGGGGATGGGGGGGGGGTGCACTAGTGTATATAGTAGTAGCCTCTGTTGATACTACTAACTATATAATCAAACTTTTAAAGAAGTGGACCGGTAAGCCAGCTGAAGGCCTCTGTCAGATGACCAAAAGCTCCAGCTGCGGGTCATTATATAATTAAGACCCAGGTCGGGAAACTTTTCCTGTTTCCCGACTTATCTAACCTAACTCTTGACCTGAGAGGTACTACATATAAACAATATGTGAAGACACTTTTGGTATGAAAGTTTTGTATATGCACAGACTACATACACTATGTAGTCATCGTTTATTTTATGAAAGGGGTGCAAGACCCGGCTGGGGTGAACCAACGGATGCTTCACCAGCTAATGGTTCATTATCTGATTAAAACCAATAAGACGTTACTATTACCTAACAAATCACCCCACCACCTCTGCCAGCACAGAATGTCTGCCTTCCTCTTCCTTCTTTACTGATAAAGGTTCTTAAACAACTAGATCATTAGCACCGGGAGGTTTAACACCGTACCATCATGATGAGCTCTCACCAGGAAGGCTCTCTCAGCCTCACACCATCCCATTTAGCCAAGTTTAAGGCTCACCAGCTACACTTGCGTCATAAAAGAGTAAATTCTCAAGAGTATGAACACAGAAATAAACAAAGCCTCGGTGTAAACAGTACACCTGTCAAATCACCCACCAGTTCACCCGTCAGCGCCACTCTGACAACTGTACTGACACCCATCATAAACACAGCTGACGTAACGTGAACTGTCTCAGTTGGCTGCATGACTGAGATTCAATCCTATCACCAACATTGAAGGCTGCATATAACAGGCTCGACCCCCAGTCAAGAATACTTTAACCCCTAAAATACGGATTATGATAAACTTTCAAAATATATGTATACTCCAGAAAAATACACATAGCTCGGTGCATATATCCACCAGGTAACGAAGGTATCCTGGTTCTCGAATCAGTCACTGAACCAACTAGCTGTTCAGACAAGATCTGAACGGCTAGTTGGTTCAATTTTTTTAGTAATGTAAATGAGAAGTCCAAACGAGAATGGCCAGGATAAGCATCAATCCTCTTCTCACACTGAGGCTCTTGATCCGAGAAATTAGAGCTACCCTCACCAACAAAGGATCACACTTAATTGCCTCTCAGTCCAGGGCGCTGTATAATCCTCACGGGTTTAATTCTTCATGAATAATAATATAAAATAATAATAATGAAATAAATCCAGCCAAAAATAAATTCGGAGGACTTTATGTATTAATAAACATGAACTAAGGTAAAAAAAAAATTAATAAGGTAAGCTTTAAAAATCAATTGAAATGAAAAAGAAAAAAAGAATAGAAATCATTATGATATTCAAATTATTATTATTACTGATAAAGCGCTAAACCAGTAGTGTGTAATACAGAGACATGGGAGGCAATTTCGATCCAAGGAAGGGGAGTACAGGTTACTTTTTCCTGGATCAAGAGCCCCTCACCTGGGCTGACGGGAAAGAAAGTTCGTATAAGTGTTCAGAATGGAGATCAGAGTAGAGAGCAGAGTGGAGCTCACTGGAGATCAGAGTGGAGATCAGTGGAGATCAGAATGGAGATCAGTGGAGATCACAACAGAAACCAGACAAGTTGTGTTAGGGCTCTTGGCTGTTTTGTAAGCTAAGTGCCTTGATGGCTGGTGAAGGACTCTTGATCCAAGGCCTGGGGAGGAGGATACCCTATGCTTCCTCAAATCTAAACTGTGATTATCTCACCAGGTGTGTGACCCCTGTGGGTTTAGCGCTTCCCCTTCATTATGAAATTAATGCATAAATTCGTTCGAAAATGAGTAAGTTATTTCGTAAAAAGGCACTTGTCGATGAGACACTAAGCTTTTTTTTGTGTGTCATTAAGCTCAATAGAGCTTTATGAAACTTTTTTGTCAAAATTCTGGCCATTTTTTTTTTTTTTTTTATATTTTTATTTAAAACAACACAATACATTAAATAGATAAAAGAACACATTATCAGTTCTTACTCAAAATTATAAATCCCATTGTCATATACATTACATCCAATGTAACTATGTTAAGTAAGATTACACAAGATAACATAACAATATTCATCATTATTATTATAACCAAGGAAAACCCAAACCTACAATCTGCATTATTTTTTCCACTTTGTTATTTATATATTATTAATCCACATAACCTTCAAACCCTCCTTTACAATACTCATCATTGCCAATGCCGACACAGCTGACACTTCTACCCCCCCCCCGTATGTACAGTCCCCATTCTAAATAACATACATTAATTTCCCTAATGAATGGCCATTGAAAACAATTTCTACTAAAATAACCCAACCCAGCAGACTTCCAAACAAAAACAGTCAGGGTCATTATAAGACATGTAGGAACGAGTCCTGCAGTCATATATGTATACATATACGCATTAATATACACATACATGTATGTGCACTTATTCATAAGAACCAACTAAATCATACATAGAAAATAAATCGCTAAATGACTTGTCTGCAAATAAACTAAATATTACAATTTATATAGAACTATACCAAAGACATTGGTTCCCCCAAACACCCTACACATACACAAAGTTAATGTTACTGATTAACACTCTATATATAATAGGACCTTCCATACAAAATAAGGGGATATATAAACCCCATCAAATACTTATATATTTTCGTACATAGTGCATAATGTACATATTCAATACAATAATAAAAAAGAGGTGTATGACAAGGCTAAATCTATCTTCAGATTAAAAATATATAAGACATAACCTCACATTTTACATATAAATATAAACCTCCTATATAAAATGATTCTTATAACAATAAGGGACAAAACCGAAAATCACATAACTTTTGACTCTGTGATTTTACAAAAATTCATAAGGTCTACATACTCCTACAATAAACTTTACCCACATCAACCACCGTGCAAACCAATCAACCATACCTCACCAGGCTTCCAATCACACCAAGAGGGCGCACCACTGAAGAGACCAACCCCTTGCCTCTCACCCCATACTCAAACGGAGTAAACGTTCAACAGTAAGTCCACGATATCCCTCCGGAAAACTAATTACCCACCTTCCCCCATATAATTGTTTGTTCCTACATGCTGTCCTATAAAAACTCGCCGCCAGCGCTTTTATCCTAATGTTCCCCTCCACCTCCCTCATCCCCCAAGAAACATACAAGTAATCAACTATTACATATCTGATAGCCCTTCCCACCTCTTTGGGTACCCCTTCCATATCTAACATTAAAGCCCTAAGGGGTGATATCTTTCCCCCCCCCCAATAAAAAGAAAACCCTCTTCAACCACAATCTTACCACCTCCAATGCAGAACAGAAATATACTACATGAAAAGCCGTTTCAACTTCCCCACAAAAAGCGCATGACGCCTCTTTCACAAAACCCATTCGTCTTAGCACCTCTTTCGATGCTAACGTCCCCATAAGAAATCTATATACTAATTCCCTCGCTCTTGCCGGTATTCTTAATTTACTAAATTCCACCCATATCACTCTCCAATCATATGTGGGATACACTGCCATCCCTTGCATTAATTCCTGACGACGGCCCACACCCACTAACCGTTTTACCTTGAGTTTTTTAACATTGCATACCTTTAACATAAACCGCAACATGTCTTCACACTCCACTAAGTCCCTGCCACCCCACCATTTGCGGATATCCCCCATCACCTCCCCCACCCGAAGACCCCTTTCCCCCGCTGCCCGAATATACCTCTGCTTCACATATAGCGCCTTCACCCTAGACCCTAATGCAATCAATCCCAGTCCTCCCTGCCTTACCGCAGTCATTACTACATCTTTGCCCAACCACGCCCTCCCATAGCCCCACACATACCTTAAGACCCTTCTTTGCATTTCCATAATATCCTGACTTCGTAATGGGTAAATTTCCGCCACTCCCCACACCTTACTATAAATCAGCGTATTTACCACCACAACCCTTTGATGCAAGGTTACATCCCCGGCCCTTAGACCCCTCAGCCTACTCAAAGCTCTGTCCATTACCATTTCTGAATTAACCCTCCTGCTCTCCTGTGCATCTGCCAAAAACAAAATCCCACAAATCTTTAGCCTATCTACAGTTATCCAACCAAACTCCTCCCCCAAGGTCCCTCCTACCCAAGCGCCTACCTCCAACAACCGTGATTTCTGCTTATTAACTCTCATCCCAGTAGCATTCCCAAAAATCTCAATTACCCTTCCCACTTTTCTTAAATCTTCAATCTCATTAAGTAAAACAGTTGTATCATCTACATAACCAACAATATTCCCACAATATCCTCCACTCTCCCCCAACCTTCCCATCCCACCATCAACCAGAACATAGAAAGGGTTCTGCATACATGCAAAGAGTATTTGGGAGAGTGGACACCCCTGCCTTAAACCCCTTCCCATGCTTACTGAACTACCCAACCTCCCATTTACCTGTACTCTCATTGATGCATTCTCATACAAAGTCCTCACCCATCCAACCACCCTCCCTCCAAAACCCATTCTCACCATACTCTCAATCAAAAATTCCCTATCCACATAATCATAAGCTTTCTCCCAATCCAGACCTAGAATACCTCCCTTATTACTACCCTCAAGGAAATCCCGAATACGACCATGACCTACCCGCATACTCCTCCCCGGGATACCAAACTGTCCCCCATGTATCACCGACCCCATGACCTTCTTCAGTCTATTACCCAAAATTTTCGCAAAAACCTTGTAATCAGCGCACATCAAAGATATTGCACGGTAAGCACTCAACTCTCTACCCCCCCCCCCCTTCTTTGGCACCAAAACTATGACACCCGTACTTTGCGATATGCCCAACTTCCCACTAGTTAACATATGGTCCAATAGCCTAACAAAACACTGCCTAATACACCCCCAATGTGCTCTATAAAAATCATTTGGTATACCGTCTATCCCTGGTGTTTTCCCGGTACTCATCCCGAAAACTGCCTCTTCCACCTCAACCTCACTTATACCAACCTCCAACCCCACTCTATCCTGCTCACTTAAAACGCTATGGAACCCCCCTTCAAAAAAACCCTCCCAGGAACCCCCCTCCCTCCAACTCCATTTCTCTCTAAACCAACTATCAGCATAGAGACTCATACTTTCCGTATTGGATAGGACTCGACCCACTGGATACCCTCCCACCCCAGGGCTTGTCTCCAATTGTAGAATGGTGGTTACACTCTGTCGGTCCCGAAATTTACGTAAAACATACCCAGACGGTTTATCACCCCACAAAACATCCTCTAACCCCGCCCTAACCCTAATTGCATCAAACCTATCATTGTGTAATTCAGCTATTCTACTCCGCAGTCTGTCCATATCATCCCTCCTACCACCTCCCCCAACATAACAATCTTGCAACTGTCCCTCCAGATAATTTTGCAACCCAAAACGCCACCTCGCCTCCTCTCGTCCCCTAGCCTTAAAAAAATTCGCTATTCCAGGTTTTGCCTGCATTTCCCACCAATCTAACAGATCTATCTCCCTGTTCCTAGCCTCCCAAAAAGGCAACCACCAATCACTGAAAAAAGGCCCCTCCCCCTCCTCCTTAAGAAGCCTTACATTTAATTTCCAGTACCCAGAATAAATACGCACCACTCCATCCCACATCAAATCTGCTATTACCGCTCTGTGATCAGAAAACCCCACATCGAAGGTTTGCACCCTCACAACATCTATACCCTGCTTAATATAAATTCTGTCTAATCGCGCTTCATATCCCCTACGGACGAACGTATGCTCCACTAGGTAACCCCCCCTCCCCACCACATCAACAACCCCAATATCTCGCAATACATCCCTCAGCACACTCAGCACACAACCCGCCCCTCTCGGTTCGACATCACCACTCCTAATCACACAATTCCAATCACCTCCTATTACTGTTATAGCAGGCAAACCTCTCAAGTGATACAGCAATACTTCTCTGACAAAATCTACTTTTACCCTGATATTACTAGTTGCTGGCATGTAAACTCCCACGAAACTAACTCGACTCTCACCCCAGACGCCATCCACCCTCACGATCCTCCCACCCCCCCCCTCTTCCCAACCGATGACACGCAAGGGGCTGGTCTCCTTTACCGCAACTGCTACCCCACCTTTCAATTGCAAACCACTGGTTACATACATCCGATATCCTTTCACCCTCAACACACTACCAGCCCTGTGATTATGCTCTTGCAAAAAGCATATGTCAACATCAAACCGCCTTAAAAACCACTCCAACCAAACTTTCTTGACCTCAGTCTTAAGTCCATTAACATTAAGCGTGACACATCTGAAAATTACAGAAGGGGCGGCTTTCCCCTATGCCTCTGGGATTTACCCACTGCACTTTTCATATTACGTGTTCCTTTGCCACTCGAGTTTTCCTGTGCCATCACTTCCCCCCTCCCTTTCCCAATTTGCAACTCAGGCACACCTCTACCACTATGTGTCCTCGGCTCCACAACCGCTGCCCATGACTTCTTCCCCGGCCTCTGCCCTGGGGTAATGACCTCATCTATCTCTGATGCCGCAGTTCGTTTCCTAGAACTCACACTTACACACATATCACCCTCAGACAATTCCTCCTGGTGTACCTCCACGGCCACCACATGCTCCCGCCCAATCTTACTCAAGTCTTCCTCAACAATTTGTTGTCCCTCCAAAGTTCCAGCTTCACATGAACTGAGGACACCTTTTGCACAGGGTTCCTCCTCATCCAAAAAATCCTTGATCACATCTGCCAATAACCCATCCTGGGTTGAAGCTTCCTGGACGAAAGTCTCCTCAGATGTCACCTTCAACTCCCCCGACGCCCCTGGGAGAGTGACACATGTCTCCGCCGCCGCCACCTCCCGGTCGACCTCTTCGCTCCAGAGGTCATTCCTCCGGCCTCCCGAGGCATTAGAGCCAGGCACCAAATTACACGACTGTTGAATCACAATTGGAGTGTCGAGAATTCGAGAAGCCCGCCTCCTAGGACACTGGGCTGCCATGTGCTCATAAGAGCTACATAGACGACATGTTTTCCTTTGCCCAGCATAGTACACATAAACCTGTGTTCTACAACCGATCATCGTAACATAGGATGGTATAGGCCTTGTTAAGGTCATTTTAAGGGTGTAAGAACCTTCCGGCATTCCTTCATATGGACCATCCCTCCACACCCCCATTGTTGCAGAATGCACTGTCCCATAACTTCGAAAAAACTCCTGCAGGCCATAAGCCGTAGCCTCGAAGGGTACATTCCGTACCTTCACCCATGTGAAGTACTTAGAGACGTCATGTAACACAACATCCATCGTTGAATTCACACTCATGCGTTGTTCCTGGTAATGCTCGACAATTCTTGTGTAGTAATCGACTCGTAGAAATTTCACAAAGATTCTTGTTAAACCATTAAGGGCGACGCCATACAATTCCTCGTTGGGAATACCATATGTATCCCTGATGATGTTAGGGAGAAGGACGTTCATCGTATCTCCACTTAACGTACCACGAACCAGCTCTATGCAGATAGTATTCACTCTCCGTACTGTATGTTCCGCCATGTTGATATCCCAATGAGCAGCGCACGTCCTCACTACTCAATGGTTGTTGCTGAACTAAGGTAGCTCGCCTGAAGACAGCAGAGGGGTGCCGAGACAACCTCACTCCACCGTGGTCAGGCAGCGAATCCACTGGCCATTTTTTGGGGTGGGTGGGGGAATCGGGGAGGCGAGAGGCCTAGTGCTCCGGCATGATAGTGGCTTTCTTTGTGCTTAGCAAATCAAAATTGTGATTACACATTGTAACCTTGACAAAGAAATAATTATTATTATTATTATTATTATTATTATAATCAAGGGGGAAGCGCTAAACCCGTAGGATTATACAGCGCCCAGGGGAGGGGGGATGTGGAAGGCATTCAGGCTTAATTCGGGGAACTGGAGCACAGATCCAATTCCCTAAATCAAGAGCCCCTCGCCAACATCAAGGAACCTTCCATGAGGGGAAAGAAATAATTTTTTTATCTTTTATGCCTGACAGGCAGCAGCCAGCCTAAACGATAAATTACCTTAAAAATAAAACACCGCTGACCTCAACAATACTTCTTGTTGCTCTCTAGTCAAAACTCTGAAACAGTGTTTCTATTCTTTGAGAGTGGGCGAGAGAGTATCAAAACTAAATGGTTATAACTGACCATAATTTTTAAAGGAGTGGCCTGGTAAGCCAGCGGAAGGCCTTGCTCAGATGACCCTAAGCTCCAACGGCGGGTCATCATCTAAGATCCACGTCAGGAAACACTTGTCCTGTTTCCGGAAGAAATTGACCTAACGTAGTGGGCGAGAGAGCATGTGTGTGTACTCACCTAGTTGCACTCACCTAGTTGAGGTTGCGGGGGTCGAGTCCGAGCTCCTGGCCCCGCCTCTTCACTGATCGCTACTAGGTCACTCTCTATTACAAAAAAAGTAATTTTTAAAAGACGATGGTATTAAGATTTACTCCTTTTGTAATAAAGAGTTCGGGATACATAAATACACACATTAATATAAATTAATCTTTAATATATAAAAATCAACTATCTTTGGTCTAGAGGTATTTGAACTATGATATAATAATAATATGTACATGTTACTATAATAAATTATAATCAGCATTTTACTAAAATATAATTAATAACCCTACACAGGGTACAACTCTTGACACTACTGTCACTATATATATATATCTCTATGCTAAAACAATAAATTATAAATAACATTTTTATAATAATAAATTACAATCAACTGCCTCTCACGACACGAAGTCAGTCACACGACACTGTTCAGTGTACACTACAACCAGGCCATCTTCAGTGTCCCACGACACCCTTTTCATCTCAGTGTTCCACTACGGTCCTATGCATATCTCAGTGTTCCACTCCATCGTACGTCCCTCAGTGTCACACTACGGTCCTGGCCCAGTTCAGTGTAACACTCCAACCTTTTCTTCATGTAATGTCCCACTAAACAGCATCTGACGACTCCGGCCCACAGTTGATCAACGTAGACGGTGAGTCCACAGACATCACCGGTAGTCCAGTAAATCCTCTCCAAAGGCGGTTGACACACCGCTAGCCGAACACGATGCTGCAAGCTCACTGAATGCGGCCGTCAAGTAACTGAGGCCAACAGACTCAGTGAGCTGCGGTGAGCGGTTCTTCTAACGCCAGTAGATAGGTACGATTCGGTGGTCAGGTACCTACTGCATAGACGTGTACCCTGAGGAGTTCAGGTACTTAATGTTGAAGCCAGTAGACGTGTACCCTTCGGTGGTCAGGTACCTACTGCTTAGGTGTGTACAGCGAGGCGCTCAGGTACATAATATTTCTAAAGCCAGTAGACGTGTACCCTTCGGTGGTCAGGTACCTACTGCTTAGGTGTGTACAGCGAGGCGCTCTGGTACATACTGTTACTAAAGCCAGTAGACGTGTACCCTTCGGTGGTCAGGTACCTACTGCTTAGGTGTGTACAGCGAGGCGCTCTGGTACATACTGTTACTAAAGCCAGTAGACGTGTACCCTTCGGTGGTCAGGTACCTACTGCTTAGGTGTGTACCGTGAGGCACTCAGGCTCTTACTGCTCTAAGGCCGGCTCAGCAGCCCCCACATTGGGTTTGATGACGCACCCAGTGGTACTGCCGGCCGGCAGGTTAACTATTTAACCGCTAGTTTGGCAGGGGCCGCAACACCCCCACCACAAAAGGACCGACACACAAAGATCAATGTAATATGTATCCCGAACCGTCATCCCGGATATGATCATCCAGAAATCATTCTAGATAATCATTATCATCCCGGACAGGCCCCCATATATTACAAAAAAAGTAATTTTTAAAAGACGATGGTATTAAGATTTACTCCTTTTGTAATAAAGAGTTCGGGATACATAAATACACACATTAATATAAATTAATCTTTAATATATAAAAATCAACTATCTTTGGTCTAGAGGTATTTGAACTATGATATAATAATAATATGTACATGTTACTATAATAAATTATAATCAGCATTTTACTAAAATATAATTAATAACCCTACACAGGGTACAACTCTTGACACTACTGTCACTATATATATATATCTCTATGCTAAAACAATAAATTATAAATAACATTTTTATAATAATAAATTACAATCAACTGCCTCTCACGACACGAAGTCAGTCACACGACACTGTTCAGTGTACACTACAACCAGGCCATCTTCAGTGTCCCACGACACCCTTTTCATCTCAGTGTTCCACTACGGTCCTATGCATATCTCAGTGTTCCACTCCATCGTACGTCCCTCAGTGTCACACTACGGTCCTGGCCCAGTTCAGTGTAACACTCCAACCTTTTCTTCATGTAATGTCCCACTAAACAGCATCTGACGACTCCGGCCCACAGTTGATCAACGTAGACGGTGAGTCCACAGACATCACCGGTAGTCCAGTAAATCCTCTCCAAAGGCGGTTGACACACCGCTAGCCGAACACGATGCTGCAAGCTCACTGAATGCGGCCGTCAAGTAACTGAGGCCAACAGACTCAGTGAGCTGCGGTGAGCGGTTCTTCTAACGCCAGTAGATAGGTACGATTCGGTGGTCAGGTACCTACTGCATAGACGTGTACCCTGAGGAGTTCAGGTACTTAATGTTGAAGCCAGTAGACGTGTACCCTTCGGTGGTCAGGTACCTACTGCTTAGGTGTGTACAGCGAGGCGCTCAGGTACATAATATTTCTAAAGCCAGTAGACGTGTACCCTTCGGTGGTCAGGTACCTACTGCTTAGGTGTGTACAGCGAGGCGCTCTGGTACATACTGTTACTAAAGCCAGTAGACGTGTACCCTTCGGTGGTCAGGTACCTACTGCTTAGGTGTGTACAGCGAGGCGCTCTGGTACATACTGTTACTAAAGCCAGTAGACGTGTACCCTTCGGTGGTCAGGTACCTACTGCTTAGGTGTGTACCGTGAGGCACTCAGGCTCTTACTGCTCTAAGGCCGGCTCAGCAGCCCCCACATTGGGTTTGATGACGCACCCAGTGGTACTGCCGGCCGGCAGGTTAACTATTTAACCGCTAGTTTGGCAGGGGCCGCAACACTCTCCCTGAGCCGTGAGCTTTATCATACCTCTGCTTAAAGCTATGTATGGATCCTGCCTCCACTACATCGCTTCCCAAACTATTCCACTTACTGACTACTCTGTGGCTGAAGAAATACTTCCTAACATCCCTGTGATTCATCTGTGTCTTCAGCTTCCAGCTGTGTCCCCTTGTTACTGTGTCCAATCTCTGGAACATCCTGTCTTTGTCCACCTTGTCAATTCCTCTCAGTATTTTGTATGTCGTTATCATGTCCCCCCTATCTCTCCTGTCCTCCAGTGTCGTCAGGTTGATTTCCCTTAACCTCTCCTCGTAGGACATACCTCTTAGCTCTGGGACTAGTCTTGTTGCAAACCTTTGCACTTTCTCTAGTTTCTTCACGTGCTTGGCTAGGTGTGGGTTCCAAACTGGTGCCGCATACTCCAATATGGGCCTAACGTACACGGTGTACAGGGTCCTGAATGATTCCTTATTAAGATGTCGGAATGCTGTTCTGAGGTTTGCCAGGCGCCCATATGCTGCAGCAGTTATTTGGTTGATGTGCGCTTCAGGAGATGTGCCTGGTGTTATACTCACCCCAAGATCTTTTTCCTTGTGGGGTTTGTAGTCTCTGGCCCCCTAGACTGTACTCCGTCTGCGGTCTTCTTTGCCCTTCCCCAATCTTCATGACTTTGCACTTGGTGGGATTGAACTCCAGGAGCCAATTGCTGGACCAGGTCTGCAGCCTGTCCAGATCCCTTTGTAGTTCTGCCTGGTCTTCGATCGAGTGAATTCTTCTCATCAACTTCACGTCATCTGCAAACAGGGACACCTCCGAGTCTATTCCTTCCGTCATGTCGTTCACAAATACCAGAAACAGCACTGGTCCTAGGACTGACCCCTGCGGGACCCCGCTGGTCACAGGTGCCCACTCTGACACCTCGCCACGTACCATGACTCGCTGCTGTCTTCCTGACAAGTATTCCCTGATCCATTGTAGTGCCTTCCCTGTTATCCCTGCTTGGTCCTCCAGTTTTTGCACCAATCTCTTGTGTGGAACTGTGTCAAACGCCTTCTTACAGTCCAAGAAAATGCAATCCACCCACCCCTCTCTCTCTTGTCTTACTGCTGTCACCATGTCATAGAACTCCAGTAGGTTTGTGACACAGGATTTCCCGTCCCTGAAACCATGTTGGCTGCTGTTGATGAGATCGTTCCTTTCTAGGTGTTCCACCACTCTTCTCCTGATAATCTTCTCCATGATTTTGCATACTATACATGTCAGTGACACTGGTCTGTAGTTTAATGCTTCATGTCTGTCTCCTTTTTTAAAGATTGGGACTACATTTGCTGTCTTCCATGCCTCAGTCAATCTCCCTGTTTCGATAGATGTATTGAATATTGTTGTTAGGGGTACACATAGCACCTCTGCTCCCTCTCTCAATACCCATGGGGAGATGTTATCTGGCCCCATTGCCTTTGAGGTATCTAGCTCACTCAGAAGCCTCTTCACTTCTTCCTCGGTGGTGTGCACTGTGTCCAGCACTTGGTGGTGTGCCCCACCTCTCCGTCTTTCTGGAGTCCCTTCTGTCTCCTCTGTGAACACTTTGAATCTCTTGTTGAGTTCTTCACATACTTCACGGTCATTTCTTGTTGACTCTCCTCCTTCCTTCCTTAGCCTGATTACCTGGTCCTTGACTGTTGTTTTCCTCCTGATGTGGCTGTACAACAGTTTTGGGTCAGATTTGGCTTTCGCTGCTGTGTCATTTTCATATTGTCTTTGGGCCTCCCTTCTTATCTGTGCATATTCGTTTCTGGCTCTACGACTGTGTGTGTGTGTGTGTGTGTGTGTGTGTGTGTGTGTGTGTGTGTGTGTGTGTGTGTGTCTGTCAGAGGCAGCACAGAGCCTATAAATATTTTTCAACATGTACGAGGCTTCCGTGATATCATGCATCCTGTGTCACCAACTCATTACCATCAACTTCCCTCTCCTCTCTCTCCCTCCTAAATTTCTTCACGCAAAAATTCATATTTTCTTTTCTGATATACTGGTACATGATTATTATTATTATTATTTAGTAGTAGAATTAGTGGTAGTATAGTTGAATGGAAGTAGTAGTAATAGTATTTATTGTACTAGTAGAGTGGTAGCATAGAATAACAGTAGTAGCATAGTAGTAGTGGTAGTATAGTAGTGGTAGTATAGTAGTAGTAGTATAGTAGTAGTAGTATTGCATAGTAGTGGTATTGTACGAGTATAGTAATTTTATTATAATTATGGGGGAGCACTAAACCCGTAGGATTATCTAGCGCATGCACAGGGGGGGGGGGGAGGGATGGAAGGTATTCAGGCTCAATTCAGGGAACTGGAGCACAGATCCAATTCCCTAGATCAAGAGTCCCTCACCAGCGTCAAGGAACCTCCCTTGAGGGGACTAGTATAGTAGCAGAATAGTAATAGTACTGTACTAGTATAGTACCAGCATAGTAGCTGAATAGTAGTAGTATTTTTTTTTTATTTTATTTAAAAAACACAATACACATTATACATGTATGCTATACATACGTCACAAACAAAAACATGTGAACCATTAAATAATAAAAACAAACTCCACGTTCCCTATCCCAGCACTAAACTTATACATAAGAAACACACGTTTAACTATAAATGTTTGATACCCCCCCAAAAAATTCCGAACATACATGTAACTGCACTAAGGACAACCCACACCTGAACATACAGGTGGGTTTATTATATCCATAAAATACAACCAGTATCTTATAACACAAAAGGCAATATAATCTAAATTATTATTGTTATTATTATTATTATAATAAAGAAGCGCTAAGCCACAAGGGCTGATATAATCCAAAGAATGTCACATTTATTTACATTGTACATGAAAGTTTATATACAAAGACATTCTCATATAATCCAGTTCATTGCCCCCTCATTTACTTACAACAAATACAAGAATGTATAAGAGTTTAATAAAAGAAGAACTATACTGGATATTAACAAAATCCTCTATCACACAATCCCAGTACTTAAAATAACACTATAGCTGATAGCCATATTACCACCAGTTACACATCCAACAACATGTCCTACAAAACCCCTCCTTGTACAATAATTAATAATGCCAGTGCAGACAAAAATATTTACATGCACCGTTCTAAGAAATACCTTAAGTAACCTAACAATTAAGGTTATACCCTTACCTCATTAAACCTTAATGAGAATTTACCAGAAGTTGGTGATGCATGAACAAAACAAAACACAAAAATATAAAAGTACATACGAAAACAGATATGGACATTACATTGCTATACACACACACACCTGTATAAGCGGAAGAACATACACCCACAATTTAATATCAATAATAATAATGCATCAACCATGAAATTCAAACTGTCATAACAACATTGTATAACATGGAGTTTACACGTAAAATATAAGAGAATACATTACATGCTACCTCATCTTTAAACCTAGGTTATGTAAATATTTAATATAATCCAAGACTAGAATTATCATATTGAAACATGTCAAATTGGTTCTCCCCACACAAGGACGGGGCAAGAAACCCCCTCAATGAAGACTATACAGGCACTCCCCTACAACTAACTACATCCTAGCTTAAGATCAAACTTGTTAATGACTGGACATAAGATCCTAATCTCCCTATCTGAAACACAAATTAAACATCCTTGACATAGTAATATTCACTACATGAATGTGTGTAAAAGTATTACAATCCTTCTTCGATATAGGAGTACAGCTTTAAATTATTATTATTATAATCAAAAAGAAGCGCTAAGCCACAAGGGCTATACAGCGCTGCAGGGTAGGGAAGGAAGCGAGGGTATTGGATGGCAGAAGGGAGGAGGGATGATCAGCAGGTTACAGAAAACAGCGGGGCAGGGGATAGTACGGGGGTAGAGGGTAGCAAGAGATTGAAGTAGAAAGGGCTGAAGGCATCAGAATTTGTGAAATCAGTTGTTGTCAAAAAGTTAATGAGAGAGTCTGGATGAAAGGTGGGTCCATCAGCGAGAAGGGAAGGTAAAGAGAGAGCAGCGGAGCGAAGACGACGACAGAGGTAAATTCTGCGTGCTCGTTGATAAAGTGGGCAGTCCAACAGAATGTGGCTGACTGATAATGGAGCTTGGCAATTCTCAGAGAGGAGCAAGACGCCTCTCCATGAGATATCCATGAGTAAGACGAGTATGGCCAATGCGAAGACGGGAGAGAGTAGTCTCCCAACCTCGACACTGGTGATAAGAAGACGGCCAGTAACCTATACTCGGTTTAATAGATTGAAGTTTGTTGCCGAGCATAGTAGACCAACGTTGTTGCCAACGGGTGTGAAGGTGGGAAGATATTGCAGCAAAATAGTCCGTAAATGGAATACCTCTAAGAAACTGGTAGGTCATGTACTGCTGACCGCGCAGCAGTCTGCCTGTTCATTGCCCTGTACGTCAACATGACCAGGGACCCAACAAAAAACAATATCTTTATGCTTGGTAAAGATGCGGCGTAGCCAAAGTTGGATACGGAGGACTAAGGGGTGAGGTGTATCAAATTTTTGTATAGCCTGTAAAGCACTAAGGGAGTCTGAGACAACCACAAATGATGACACAGGCATAGATGCAATACGGATAAGTGCTGTAAGGATGGCATATAATTCAGCAGTAAAAATACTAGCCGAAGACAGTAAATGCCCTCGTACGACGCTGTCCGGAAACACTGCTGCGAATCCTACGCCGTCAGAAGACTTAGAGCCATCTGTGTACACAGCAATGGCATGAGAATGAGAGTGAAAGTGGTCAAGAAAAAGAGAGCGGGAAGCGACCGTAGACAGTTGGGCTTTCGAGCAAGGGAGGGAGAAAGAACAGACTCGAACAGCTGGAACTTCCCAGGGGGGTAGGGAAAAGCGAGATGCTACATGTACATAGAAAGGTGGTAGTTGAAGAGAAGACAAGAGCGAATGAAGGCGAAGAGAGAAGGGACGGAGTAAACAGGGGCGGCGAACAAATAAAGAATGTCTACTAATATCAGTGACCATTCTATCGGATAAGGATGGAACGTTCGCTTCTGCATAGAGGCTCTCGACAGGGGAAGAGCGAAAAGCACCAAGGCACAAACGTAATCCTTGGTGATGAATGGGGTTAAGGCTAGAGAGAGTAGCAGGAGATGCCGCTGAATAGATCTGGTCACCATAATCAAGTTTCGATAAAATAAGGGTGGAATGTAGGAGAAGGAGGGTTCGACGATCAGCTCCCCATGAAAGATGAGCAAGGGTTTTAAGAAGGTTCAGCCGGCTGTGACCAGTTGCCTTCAGAGAGGTAATGTGAGGTTTCCAGGATAACCTACGATCAAAGAGGAGGCCCAGAAACTTGACTATCACGTTCAGGGATACGGGAGCCATAGAGGTACAAAGGATGATCTGAGATGACAGAGCGTCTAGTGAAAGTAATTTGGTGGGTTTCAGTGCTGGAAAATTTAAACCCACGTGTGGTGGCCCAATTGGAAACACGGTCGACTGCATGCTGGAGAGAAACTGTAATGAGGTGACAGTCAGCGCCTGCACAGGCAATAGCGAAGTCATCAACATAGAGTGATGACCAAATATTTGATGGAAGACTAGAGGCCAAATCATTAATAGCAAGGAGAAGTGTTGTGCTCAGAACACATCCCTGGGGGACACCTTCAGCTTGGATAAAGTCCGGGGAGAGCACATTATTAACCCGAACACGGAAATGCCTGTCAGTTAAAAAGTATTATTTCCTTAACTCCCAGTAATTTGTTCTTGTTTTGTAACATATTTAAGAGGATTAATTTAAACCACATTACTTTTGTTTATGTCTTATGTCAAGTCGTCATTAAAACATTTATTGATAAAACTCAAAGTTACGCTGTAACTTCTTTAAAATTCATCTACATTGTGTTACGGTTTCTAACAAAAGCCACTTGACCGTCACGAACATGCGAGTGTTGGTAAGAGACAGTCAAAAGACTAAAAAAAAAAAAGTCTGAGACATTACACACACACACACACACACACACACACAACACACACAACACACACAACACACACAACACACACAACACACACAACACACACAACACACACAACACACACAACACACACAACACACACAACACACACAACACACACAACACACACCCTTATTGTATTACTTCTGCTTACCATTTAAATCGTCATTTTCCCAGCATTATGTATGATGTTTTTTCAGGTGTATATTGTAGTAATTAGTAACACGAAATTTTTTGCCGCAAAAATTACACTGAAATGGCATTTCTCCTGTATGTTTCCTGATATGCTCTTTAAAAAGTCTGATTTTGTAATAGGTCTTGTCGCAGATGTGGCAGACGAAGAGCCTTTTTTCGTTCCGTTTTGGAAGCAGGCGTTCCCTAAGGAGTCTGTCATGCCCGCCTGGGTGAGTACCAACATGAATACCAAGTGTAAACACATCCCCTGTGACCTCACCACAAATGACACAGACAGCTGGTCCCTGCACCTTGTGGTATAACATATGCATCTTTAGACCCCGGAGAGTACGTGTCCGCAGATGACACAAGCCGCACTCATAATTCAATGACTCCGCCGAGAGTACCAAATCTTCATATTTCTTCTCCTTACTTTGATTATGACATGTTCTAGACTCACCACTTGGACTCTTAGAAACTTCTGGTCGGGAAGGTTTCCAAGTAAAAGGCTTCATTTGCTTTGTGGTTGAACTCGTGACTGAATTCATTAACAGAGCCGAAGACTTATCTGTGAAATTGGTTACAGCTGGAACTTGCAAGGAAGTAAGTTCCTGATGGTCATTATTAATGCAGTTTTTATAAGCACCTCTGTCACATTGTTCTTGTGTGGAGAACTTGTTGAAATACTTAGGTTCATGATTTGATGGCCAGATGGCAGCAACAGGTTCATAGTAGGGTTTCCAGGTGGAGTGAGCTACAGATGATCCAGGTGCTGGAATGGGGGGCACCGGACGATGAGGGTTAGGTTCGCAGGTGGTAGCAGAACCGATTTCAGGTGGTGAGATGGGGAAGGGTGTAGGATAGTAGTATTTGTCCTCCTTCAGGGCAGGATTCTCTTCCCGTGGATAAGTTTCCATACCTATCCACTCCTGACCCGCTTCTGCTTCGCCAGCTTTAGGATCTTATTGATAGTTAAAATGAAATTGTTAATGCTTACATATCAAATTTATATATATATATAAATATATATATATATAAATAAATAATTATGTATATATATTATAATATATATATATATATATATATATATATATATATATATATATATATATATATTAAATAGCAAAACGTTTATAGAGACTTAAAATATTTCTCAAAACTCCTTGATAAAAGTACGATTTGCCTTACCTGTATCTCGAAACTCATTATTCTCATGGATGAACTGTGAAGAGAAAGCTTCCTCATCCTGGCCCTTAAGGCAAGTGTCTCCTCTTGAAGGCAGCAGCAACACAGTCTCACTCTCACCTTCCATAGGATGCAATACATTTCGAAGTGGAGGCTGGTCAGTATTTAGATGAGAAACGTCTTTCCCGCTCTCACTCCAGTCCAGCAGCACATCATTGAGAGAGTGGAAGGAGACAGCTATGGACAACAATCCATACAGGTCATCGTCTTGGTTTAGCTGCAGTTCTTCCATGTGGGATAATACCAACCTCACTCGCAGTGTTTCAAATTTGGTTTAATTCTGAGCGATTATTGGCAGTTAGAAAAAAAAAAATTGAGTGTTATGGCTATTTTTCGATAGCCAGGAGCTTTATCAGGAAATAAATACTACAATGTAACAGGTTAGGTTAGGTAAGGTTTGTCAGGAAACAGGACAAGTGTTGCCTGACGCGGGTTTTAGTCATATGATGACTCACAGCTGAAGCTTTTGGTCATCTGACCGAGGCCTTACCCTGGCTTACCGGTCCACCCCTTTAAAAATTAAAGGTTATAATTATAACCATTTCCTAATGCAATGTGACAGGAGGCGGAGATAAATGAGGAGGTCATAGTAACGGTGTTTATGTTAGTGTAATATAGCAGTAGTAGTAGTAGCAGTAGTAGTAGTAGTAGTAGTAGTATTAACAGTAATATTAGTAATGGTATTAAGAGTGATGAATGAAAAAGTCACAGTACTGTGGCTAGAACAATATACACTAAACACCGGCAGTTAGGAGACACTTACGACGACGTTTCCCTCCGATCTCAACCGCTGACTAATCGTACCAAAAAGGGGTTAGTGAGGTGCGAAGGCGCGTTCTTGCGATAACGTTTTATCGTACTATGTGTCGTAACCGGGAGTTGTACGGGAAGAGGTGGGATCAGGTATTTTCGGAAGGATATAGGAGGCTAACATTAGAAATCCTCGTGAATCTGTGAATGAATATGAATGTACGAAGGGTAAGCTTTTTATTTATGGAATTTAAATTGGCTGAGTGTAAGTCAGTGGGCAATAGCGGGCTCGTCTCCTGGGAGGGGGGGGGGGTATGAGAGTGTGGTGAATGTGTACGAATGGTATATAATACCGACAAGATGAGAGTAAGACACATGTGCAACATCTGGGTATCTTTATTGTAGACGTTTCGCCATCCAGTGGCTTTATCAATACAAATTCTAGGACATAACTTGAAGACAGTAGAACTATGTACAGAAGATGAGGTAATCAGTCCCTCAACCTACTCCTAGGTGCGAAGAGCACCATAGTCGTGGAGATGTACATAACCTTCACGACTACGACAACTACTACTACAACTAGCCCACCTCTTTGGGAAGGACCTACTTCCACTGGGGAATCCCGCCTACCAGTGAATTTGCCCTCGTCTGCTTCACCTGACGTTACTATTTAAGCGCCAGGATTCTTTCTTCTGCTTCAGAATCTCCACGACTATGGTGCTGTTCGCACCTACTCCTAGGTTGAGGGACTGATTACCTCATCTTCTGTACATAGTTCTACTGTCTTCAAGTTATGTCCTAGAATTTGTATTGATAAAGCCACTGGATGGCGAAACGTCTACAATAAAGATACCCAGATGTTGCACATGTGTCTTACTCTCACAGTGTGGTGAATGTTGGTATGGATTGTGTTTCCTGGTTGTCATGGATGTGTGGTTGTGGAGCTTTGAGAGCTCGTTGATACTTAGTTACTTTTGTGTAATGAATGAAAGTGAAACCCCGAAGGTTTTGTCATGTATTTGGAGGTGTTCCTGTCTTGTAATGACCCGATTCTTGAGTCATATACTTTTAATGGTATATGTAATTGGTTATGTTTATTATCGATTATGGGGGTCATAATATGCGTTTAATTTTCGTAGATTAAAATATTTTTATATACTGTTTTGTTTGTGTACATGTATGCATACGCATGGGTTTTCTTTTTTTTGTGAAATCAGGTTTTTCTTTTGTGTCATTCTTTATATATCGTTTTGAGCCTTTGTTAAATGTTAGGCTCGAGTACATATGGGTATGTTAATGTTGTTTTAAAGTTATATATGATAGGTTAGTACTCTGTTACTGGTAGTTTTGAGACGTTTTGTTGTAAGATTTTGCTTTATGTATTGCTATTTTTCAGTGAGGTCGTAATTTAGGAGTATTGTTTATAGCAATTTTGTGGCCTTTATTATACCTTTATTCCTTCAAGAATTGTGATATGTTTTAAAAATTTGTATATAGTATAGTGTCAGATGTTGCCGGGATTGTTTTGTATTTATATATTGCATTACTGATGTTGTCCTTGTTCAAGTCAATTTTGAATTTTAAGTGAACAAGGGAATGTGGAATGTATTCATTGGGGGGGGGGAGTGTAAGCAATAATGTGTAGGTTCTGTTATATCTATGAACCCTTGTGTACTTGTGAAATAACGTACGTAGAAGCATTCTGTTCTTAAGTTTATTTTCATGTCCTTATGCGCTTATTTAGTATATTGTGTAGTGAATGTTTATCGCTCATCACCAGTGTCAATGTTACATATTGATATATGTACCTATATATATTTGTACATGAAGTTTTAAATAAAATATAAAAGAAAATGATGCCAAAAGTCGGGCTGAAACATTGTCAAGTTTCTCTCTCCAAAGTGAGAGTTATTTGTGTAGTTTAATAATAATAATAATAATAATAATAATAATAATAAGCAGCAGCAAGATTCAGTACAGAGCATGAAACAAAGAATATGTATTACTATTATCATAAGCGCTAAACCCACAAGGGTTACACAGCGCTGTCAGGAATATGTAGGAGAGAGAGAGAGAGAGAGAGAGAGAGAGAGAGAGAGAGAGAGAGAGAGAGATAAGCAGGTAGGTCAAGCGAATTAAATGTTGCCAGGTCCACCAGTCAGTCCCCGACGCAAGAGTCGCTTCATTGTTCAGAGATTGGTGGGAAAGAATTAGAATTAAAATATATCTATTATGGTAACACTTCCCGAGTCCTGTGACACCGTGTCTGATACTCATGAACAACCCTGTGTATAAACGCTAATATATAACCCTGTGTATAAACACTGATTCGCGGCTCTACGTATAAACAATGATTCAAAACTCTGTGTATAAATACTGATACACAGTTTTGTATATAAAAGAATGGTACGCAGTTCTCTGTATAAACACAGACACGCACTTACGATACACACCCTTGACCAGCACTGTGCGTCTGTGACAACTGTGTCGACAAGCTGAAGTTGTATAACAAGAGATGTCTTGAACCCGGGATCAAAGTGTTCGAAGCTGCTGTTGAACCTTCAAGCCAAAATTAATACAGCACTCTGCCAGTGTATTACTGCTTACTGTACATGCACAGCAGTCATTGTATTATGACTTACACAACCCTCTACCATTGTATTACCACTCACAAAGCGCTGTACCCTTGTATTACCACTGACATGCACAACACTGGACAAGACACCAATGTTATTTTTTTAAGAGAGTAATGGGTTCCTCAAAGGGAAGAGCATTTATGAGAATGAACTTAAAAAAGCATAAAAATGTATGAACACATGCTAAGGGGTTTTCAGCTAATAGCAGTGTATAATAATGGAATTTGTTTGCTGTCTGGCATGCAGTTATTCATGAACGACCCCTCAAGGGAGGTTCCTTGACGCTGGTGAGGGGCTCTTGATCTAGGGAATTGGATCTGTGCTCCGGTTCCCTGAATTGAGCCTGAATACCTTCCATCCCTCCCCCAAGTGCGCTGTATAATCCTACGGGTTTAGCGCCCACCCATGATTATAACAATATATAATATTCATGAACGAATCACCAGAGGATATTTAACAGAGTCAGCTTGGTTATTTATAGCGGACGTTGTATGCTATTCCCACGGTTATCGCGAGCATGGCGACCATGTCCGCCTCGTCATTCCTATTATTTTTGTCCCGGACTTCAGAAATTCGGCTCACCTCTCATCTCATCGCTCTTCGTATACGACTCTGGCTGTGCCGTATTTCTAGTAATCGCAAAAAGAGTCGTATTTTGCTGGGTCCCTGGATATAC
This sequence comes from Cherax quadricarinatus, assembly GCF_038502225.1. Lineage (NCBI taxonomy): Eukaryota > Metazoa > Arthropoda > Malacostraca > Decapoda > Parastacidae > Cherax > Cherax quadricarinatus. The sequence continues at coordinate 16,937,190 of NC_091339.1, read as the reverse complement.
CAATGTTCAGGGCAATGAACATGACCTCTCCCCAGGGAAGAGGTCATATAAAGAAAATTGAATCTGGAGTACTATCTGGGTGGCCGTCCTGAGACGTAGTGTAAATTGTTTGATGTACCAAAATTTCTTCACAGTTATGGGGGTTAAATGTTAATTTAAGACATTGTAAAATTTACCCACAATTTCTCACATCTACTGTCCATGTTCACCTATCAGTAAAATAGGTACCTGGGTGTTAGTTGATTTCTGTGGGTCGTATCCCGGGGCAAAATTGACCTAATTTCCTCGAAATGTTCTGCATAACAAAAGGCTTTCTGTATAGTAGTATATCACTGATGTCAGCCAGGACTGTATACCTTACACACGACTTGTAAATATAAAAATTGGGAAAGGAACTTGGGACGAGCGAATACACTGTAGATGTATGAACACACGACCTCGAGGTGTTCTTCATTAGTAGTGTACAGGGGAAATGCAACCTTGTTAACCCTTGTTAAGTCTGAAGGAACTTTAACAAATCAGCCGTATAATCACCTTACCCTCACAGAACGTACTACAGATTGCCGTTACACACTAAAAACTAAAAAACAGCTTTGGCAAGTGATACCCACAGCGTACCACATCCACAGACAAAACATCAGCCAAAAAACTACCCCAGACCATGGCCCAAAACAGGAGTGATGAACCTTATAAACCACATTGATAAATCACAGCTAGGAGTCCATTTATCATATCCACGCCTGGGGCGTTCATTATTTATAATTCAATAGCATATACATTACAGATGCCTAATTAAATTGACAATTGCTAGTTATTACGTAATGCTCTCTCACGGGATTAATTTTTGTATAATTATCGATAATTTAGATAATGAATTTTCTCGCTCTTTCAAATAGAATTAAAATTTTGCATTAACGTGAATGTGCACATTACCAAAAGATAAATGTGGACCTGAACTGCGCTATTGCTTCAGTAAACATTGGCACTGAAACTGATAAGCATACCTAAGTCTGTTGTCATGCTAGTAGTTAGCTACATATACCACCATAGGTATCCCCTTTCGAGGGATACTTTAAAGAACACAGTCACGATACTTGTGACTGGAACAGTACACAAATAACGGCTCATAGGTGAAGGAAACTTGTCACTACGTTTCGGTCCTGCTTGGGCCATTAATTAACCAGTCCCAAGTCGGACCGAAACGTCACCATATCGGACCGAAATGTCACCATAAATTTCTTTGTCCTATGTGCGGGTTATTTGTGTATGGATTTTCAGTAGTTTATCCTAACATCGATTGCGAGTCACATGGACTCTCCTATTAATTTGAATATTCTAATAATATTTGCTAGATTCTAGTTGTTTGATGCTCTACTGTCTTTTATCGATCTGTTGAATATTACTTTCATTGTTTAAACAATCTGATGTATGCAAATAAGACACTCACTACGGGTTATAACATTCAATAAAACACCATCCATCATGGTATTTACAAACTCTCAAGTTACTCCACCATTGCATTATCAAGCAGTTGATGCGATGATATTTTGTTTTTTTATCGCGATTCCGTCTGGTAATTTGTCTGGTTTGATCGATTTTGTTGATCTTTATTGTCTCCTCGAGGACTAGAATGTCTAGACTTAATTTAGTTAATATTTACTTTCAATTTCAAACTCTACGAGTCAGTTTTGAATCTTGGATATGTCATCTATTATTTTTTTTGCTCCTTTTGTATTTCTCATTAGCGTTCACCATTTCGAAATTGACTTTGCTAATACTTTATTAAGTATGTTTATTATCCATGGCCACCAGGGAAGACTATCTTACAAGGTTCTGGTAACCATTACGATTTTGCTGTTCGAACTCTAGTTGATGCTAGGCTTTCCAGATTGACATTCGTCTCTCGACCTCCGGGGAGAGAGGACGCACGCCTAGTAGCTACACCTGCCCTCTGGTGGTGACCTTTAGCAACTAGAAGACAAAATGGCGTACCGAGTGGGACAGAGGATTAACACTGTTTGTATACAGCTGATACGTGGCACACTTACTGGAACTACGATGCATACATTGCTGCCTGCTATCATCAGGGACGCCTATGGTGTCCCCAACGAGGAAGTTTATGGTGTTGCCTTAAATGGGATGAACAGAGTTTTCCTGAAACTGAATCATACCGGCGTCTACGACAGACTTGTTGACGAGTACCAGGAGAGGAAGGTGACAGTGAACTCGGCAGTGGAGGTTGTTCTGCATGACGTATCCAGGTACTACACATGGGTGAAGGTGAGAAATGTCCCTTTCGAGGCGACGGCGTGTAGTATACAGGAGGTATTCCATAACTACGGAAAAGTCCATTCGGCAACGATGGGAGTATGGACAGAGGGGCCATATAAGGGAAGACCTGAGGGTTCTTATACCCTCAAAATGACGTTGGCTAGGCCCATACCGTCCTATGTCATGCTGGTGGAGTCCAGGACGCAAGTCTTTGTACACTATGCCGGCCAGAGAAAGACCTGTCGTCTCTGTAGCTCATATGAACATATGGCAGCACAGTGTCCTAGAAAGCAGCCTACCAGGGCTCCTGGTACGTTGGCAGTGGAGCAGAGACCATGTGAGTTGATGCCTGAGTTGCGAGAGGTGGAAGCAGTGACGAGTGGTAGATGGAGCGAAGAAGTAGAACGGGAAGTATCGACGGTCGGTACCTGTGTTACCCTCCCGGAGGTGACAGGGGAGGGGCCCCCATCGCCTGAGGGACAGGTGGACGTGGAAGAGTCTACCCAGGAGAAGCTGCTGGAAGCGGTTCTGCAGGAGTTTTTCGAAGAGAAGGTGGCCGGGGAGGATGGTCCTGAGAAGTCAAGTGAGATGCAGCTGATGGTTGAGCAGCAGGGACAGGTGAAGGGTCCGAGGAATGACAGAGAGGACATGGAAGTGGTGGTGGAAGTCCATCAGGAGGACGTGCAGGATGTAGATTTGTGTGTGAGTGAGAGCTCACGAAAAAGAACTGCGGGTGCTTTTGACCTAGATGAGGTTTTAACACCTGGGCAGAGACCCGGGAAGAAGTCATGGGTAGTGGTAGGGGAAAAGGCAAGCAGGGGAGGGGGTGTACCGGGGAAGATCAGTGGGGGGGGGCAAGGAGGGGCTGGTGGACAGGTTAGAAAAAAGGATAAAAATGGTACAGGTACTGAGAAAGGTGAAGTGAGTAAGATACAGCGGCATAGGGGTAAGCCCCCTCTTCTGGCAAATTCAAGTGTGTCACAATAAATGTCAATGGGCTTAAATCTGAGGTAAAAAGGGTTTGGTTAGAGTGGTTTTTACGAAGGTTTGATGTGGATGTATGTTTTTTGCAGGAGCATAACCATAGGTTAGGGAGTGAATTGAGTTTGAGGGGTTATAAAATGTTTGTCAGTAATGCTTTGCAATTAAAAGGAGGGGTAGCAGTAGCTGTAAAGGAGACCAGCCCATTACGTGTCATGGGTTGGGAGGAGGGGGGAGGGGGGAGGGTTGTAAGGGTAGATGGGCACTGGGGGGTGGGGAGAGTATGTTTCATTGGTGTATATATGCCAGCATGTAACAATGTTAGAGTCAAAGTTGATTTTGTACGTGATGTTTTGATGTATTATTTGCGAGGTTTACCTTCTATAACTGTACTTGGAGGTGACTGGAACTGTGTGATTAGGTATGGTGATGTGACGCCGAGGGGGGCAGGATGTGTTTTAGGTGCGCTAAGGGATGTGTTAAGGGATGTGGGAGTTGTAGATGTGGTGGGTAGGGGGGAGTATGGGGTGGAGCACACGTTCATTCGTGGGAATTATGGGGCGAGGTTAGATAGGATATATGTGATGCAGGGGATTGGTGTGGAGAGAGTGAGGGCTTTTGATGTCGGTTTTTCGGATCACAGGGCGGTGATAGCTGATCTGCGGGTGGATGGTATAGTACGCATATATGCTGGGTATTGGAAATTGAATGTGAGGCTTCTGCAGGAGAGGGATGAAGGCTCATCCTTTGAGGAATGGTGGAGACATTGCTGGGAGGGTAGGGATGGTGGGATGGATTTGCTTGACTGGTGGGAGATGCGGGCAAAGACAGCAATAGCAGAGTTTTTTAGGATACGTGGAAAGGAACAGGCAAGGTGGAGATATGGTTTGCAAAACTACCTGGAGGGACAGCTAAATGCTGTTTATGACGGGGGGGGAAGGGAAGATGTGCGAGGTGAGGTGGATGATTTAAGGAGTAGGATTGAAGGATTGCATAATGAAAGGTTTAATGCGATTAGAGTTAGGGCAGGATTAGAGGAGGTGTTAAAGGGTGATCGACCATCAGGTTATGTCCTGAGAAAATTTAGGGAAAGGCAGATGGTGACTACCATAGCGCATCTAGTGGTCGCTGATGGGGGGGGGGGAGGATATGTGGTGGGTCAAGGTCTTACTGATACAGATGATATTAGTGGTTATGCTGATTATTGGTTTAGGGAGAAATGGAGGAGGAACAAGGAAGTTGTCAGTGAGGAGGTATTTGGGGTTATGCAGAATACTATTGTATTGGGACAAGAGGAACGGGAAATGCTGGAGGGTAGTATTAGTGAGGAGGAGGTGGGGGAGGCGGTTTACGGGATGAGTCAGGGTAAGACGCCGGGCATTGATGGAATACCGAATGATTTTTATAGAGTTTATTGGGAATGCATTAGGTATGGGTTAGTGGAAGTCTTGAATCATATGTGGAGCAGTGGGAGGATGGGGAAGACCCAGAAAACAGGGATCGTCGTGTTGGTGCCGAAGAAGAAGGATGGGAAAGTATTGAATGATTATAGAGCAATATCCTTAATGTGTGCAGATTATAAAATTTATGCTAAAATTCTGGGCAATAGACTGAAGAAGGTTCTAGGATCAGTGGTACATGGGGGACAGTTTGGCATTCCGGGAAGAAGTATGAGGGACGGGCATAGTCAAATAAGGGATTTTATTGAGGACTGCACCGGAGGGGGAATACTTGGATTAGATTGGGCTAATGCGTATGATTGTGTGAATAGGGATTTCTTAAAAGTTTGTTTGGAACAGTTGGGTTTGGGGGAGAAGGTGGTGAGATGGGTGCAAACCTTGTATGAGGGAGCAGTTATTAGGGTACAGGTTAATGGTAAGTTGGGGGACCCAGTACTGATGGAGAGAGGTTTGAGGCAGGGCTGTCCACTCTCTCAGTTATTGTTTGCCATCGTACAGAATCCATTTTATGGGCTGGTGGATGAGGTGATGAATGAACATGGGATTAGGGGGGGTGGTCGGGGGGGGAGTGTGGGGTACGTAGATGATACTACTGTGTTGGTAAGGCATGAGGAAGATCTAAGGAAAGTTGGTGGAATCATTCAGATTTTTGGGGATGCCACGGGTATGAGAGTTAATTTAATGAAGTCGAGACTATTAGAGGTGGGGGATTGGGTGGGAGGGGGCTTGGGGGAGGGTTTGGGATGGTCAGTAGTGGACAGAATTAAGGTTTGTGGAATATGGTACATGGAGGAAGTGCAGGAGAGTAGGAAGATAAATTCGGAATTAGTTACGAGCAGGGTTTTGGGTAGGCTAGGTGGCTTAAGGGCTAGGGACGTAACATTACAGCAGAGAGTTTTAGTGGTCAACTCTCTGGTTTACAGTAAGGTGTGGGGAGTGGCTGAGGTGTTCCCTTTAAGAGCAGAGGATATTGCAGAAATCCAGAGGAAGGTTCTAAGGTATTTGTGGGGGTTTGGGAGGGCATGGTTGAGCAAGGACGTGGTGATGACGGAGGGGAGACGTGGGGGTCTTGGCTTGATGTCATTGGGTCATAGAGTAATGGCTTTATATATTAAACAAAGATATATCCGGACTGGGGGGAACAGGGGAGTCAGGGTAGGTAGGGTAATGGAGGATGCACGAAGATGGTGGTGCGGAAGGGATTTGCGGTATTGTGAGGATATGTTGAGGGTTTTATTACATGTTAAACAGGTGTCCACGTTAAAGGTCAAACGAATGGTGGGTGCCGTGGTAGGCAAGGGTGTCTTACAGGGACTTGCTGTATATCCAACATATGACTGGATAAGCATATGGAGGAAGTTTGGCTTGCTTAGAATAACAGCGAGGGTACGAGAGTTAGTATATCGTTTTCTGATGGGAATATTGGCCTCTAGGGATGTGTTATATAAAATGGGTCTTGTGAGAGAGGACTCATGCTTGCATTGTGGGGACATCGAAACGGCTTTTCATGCGGTATATTTTTGTCCCTCTTTGGAGGGGGTGAGGTTATGGATGTTGAGAGTTATCAGACTTTTGGGGGGGGGGGCAATGGCCATTCCTACGGGCCTTAATGTTGGATGTAACTGGGGTGCCGGGTGATGTGGGTAGAGCCTTAATGTATGTTATGACGGATTATTTACATGTATCTTGGGGGATGAGGGAGGTTAGGGGAGAGTTGAGGATAAAAGCGTTAGCAGCGAGATTTTATAGAACTATGTGTAGGAATAGGCAAGTCTATGGTGGGAGGTGGGTAGTTAGTTTTTCGGAGGGTTACCGGAATCTCACTGTGGGGGGCCTTCTCCTCATGAACCCAGGGGGAGGGCAAAGGGTTGGTCTCCTACCGGGGGACACATGAGGGTGGGTTGGTTTAGGCTTCTTTGTAGTGTGGATGGTGGGAGGGTTATGAATAGAGTGGAAGGGAGATGAATGAGGATTTGGAATCTATGGTTATGTTCACTGCATACAGGATAACCTTAAAAACCATGATGACTAAACCTTGGGATCTCGGGTTTAGAGCAGAATGATGTTAAGACAAGCACACAAGTTAACTTGATCGTTGTATAACTTATGTTTGCGAAGTGCTGTGAACCTGCACAGTTGCTTTGTGGGAAAAATTTTCTGCTATGTTTATATATGAAATCATGATCTTTGGCTTAGTCAATTTTATAATCACATATAATGACACCTTTTTCTAAGTACCTAATCATGTTATGTAATGATATATGAATTATAATGAATAGTGAGGTATTAGGTTAGGAGTGGACAATTTTATTGTGAGATGCCCTTAATGGGGTTTCTGTGAGATTGTAAACTGGTTTTGTTCAATGGTGTTATTGGGGAAAAAATAAGGATGGAACATGTACGAACTTGTATGTCAATATTTTTAATTATGACTACTGTATGTGCTTTTACTTGAGGGTGTTTCCTGCCCAGTGTTTATGTGGGGAGTTTCATTGTGATATGTACCAATGTAATGTTTATTGTCGGCTTTGGTTTGCCTAATGTTTAAATTAATGTTCTTATCATTTTAATTTTTGTATGTTAAATAATATTTACTGTGCACTTTGATTTATGTGGACACAGACATAAAATTTTGAGTTTTTGGTTTTGCTAATTTTTTTGTTCGGTGCTGGAGCTCTCTGCTCTTTATTATGTTAAGAGTTTCCTGCTATTTGCGGGAAGTATTATGTGGTATGTCTTTGTAATTTTATTGTAGGGTTGGGTTAGCCTTTGTTTAAGTAATGTATAATTTTATCCTTCGTATGCTGATTTGTAGGTTTATTTTCTGAGCAGGTGTTATCCTGTTCGTTTCATTGTTCGGTGATGGTATATTCTTTAATACAATATGAATGTAACACTTGTGGTCATTGTATTTTCAAACGGTTAATAATTGTGTTCTTTTATTTATTTATATCTTGTACTGTGTCCTTTTAAATAAAAATATAAAAAAAAAAAAAAAAATCTCATCGTTGGTTTATTTTGATATTCCTGGGATTATTATCCCTCTCAATATTCCCTGGAACGCTGGGTAACTTTACTCTAGGCAAGTCCAAGCCACACATTCACTTAAGAAGGAATGTATCGTGTCGTGGAAAGGCCAAATTCCAAAATATTTTCTGTCGGTGCTGAAGCTGTAATGAGATGAGGCAGGTAGTTAATCTCTATCTTGTTAATTAGACAGTTAGCCTCTGAATCCGACTTACGTTTGGAATATCGAGGTCTGTGGCTGGTACTGTATCATTAGTACTTGTGCGTTATTAGGTCTAGAGAGTGTTGGAGGCTCGATTCTCCGTGTGTTAAAAGCGGCCCACTCGCTCTGTGCTATATCGTATCTCTTCCTAAAGCTGTGTATGGATCCTGCCTCTACTACATCACTTGCCAGATTGTTCCACTTACAGCTCTATGACTGAAGAAATACTTCCTAACATCCCTGTGACCCATCTGAGTATTCAGCTTCTAGTTGTGACCCCTTGTTCTTGTGTATGTGTGTGTATGTGTGTAAAAGAGAGGGAGAGAGAGAGAGAGAGAGAGAGAGAGAGAGAGAGAGAGAGAGAGAGAGAGAGAGAGAGAGAGAGAGAGAGAGAGAGAGAGAGAGAGAGAGAGAGAGAGAGAGAGAGAGAGAGAGAGAGAGAGAGAGAGAGAGAGAGAGAGAGGGAGGGAGGGGCAGTTCAACTGTGAAAGTTTATCTTAGTTTATCTCAACTCAGGCATGTTTTCCACCAAAGAGAATGGCCAAGTGAGGAAATTTAAATTTAAAGTTGCCTCTTGAAAGCTTTTTAGAACTTCTTAATTCGTAGAACTTGTGTTTCTTGGAAATTTTAATTTTTTAGAAACTCATTTTTTAAAATTTTCTCTCTTTGAACTTCTCATTTTCAGAGCGTATCCTTCTTAGAGCTTCTCCTTAAAGATTCTTCTTAGAACTTCTCAGAGCCTTTCCTTTTTAGAACTTTTCCATCTCAGAGCCTTTCCTTCTTAGAACTTTTCCATCTCAGAGCCTTTTCTTCTTAGAACTTTTCCATCTCAGAGCCTTTCCTTCTTAGAACTTTTCCACCTCAGAGCCTTTTCTTCTTAGAACTTTTCCATCTCAGAGCCTTTTCTTCTTAGAACTTTTCCACCTCAGAGCCTTTTCTTCTTAGAACTTTTCCATCTCAGAGCCTTTCCTTCTTAGAACTTTTCCACCTCAGAGCCTTTTCTTCTTAGAACTTTTCCATCTCAGAGCCTTTCCTTCTTAGAACTTTTCCACCTCAGAGCCTTTTCTTCTTAGAACTTTTCCATCTCAGAGCCTTTTCTTCTTAGAACTTTTCCATCTCAGAGCCTTTCCTTCTTAGAACTTTTCCATCTCAGAGCCTTTCCTTCATAGAACTTTTCCACCTCAGAGCCTTTTCTTCTTAGAACTTTTCCATCTCAGAGCCTTTTCTTCTTAGAACTTTTCCATCTCAGAGCCTTTCCTTCTTAGAACTTTTCCATCTCAGAGCCTTTCCTTCTTAGAACTTCTCAAAGGATCATAGGAGAGTTACAGTCATACATCTCACCTCAGTAAATAATAATAGGTGCACAATGACTCTCTCTCTCCTCGTGTTTATATTCCTCTCTCTCTCTCTCCCTCTCTCCCTCTCTCCCTCTCTCCCTCTCTCCCTCTCTCCCTCCCTCCCTCCCTCTCTCCCTATCAGAGGGGGTTTATTACCTTCCTACAATCACTGGAGCCATTACTGTAACTAACACCACTGACTTATTATGGTAATGTTGTTCTCCGTCTTTCCTGCCTCGCCGTCCTCGTTCCTAGGGCGTGGGCAGGCGAGGGCGTGGGTAGGTGAGGGTGAGGGGCGTTGGTGGGCTTATACTTTGTAACTTTCAGAGTATAAATACTGACGCTATTTAATTTGTTATTTTAGGGATGAGTACGGCTTTAATGAACCTCGTACAGGCAATAGGCTTCAAACCCGATAAGCCAACTCGTATTCCTTTGCTTTAAGTTATCTTGAGCCTTGGAGAGTGCATCCTACTCTCTCTCTCTCTCTCTCTCTCTCTCTCTCTCTCTCTCTCTCGAGAGAGAGAGAGAGAGAGAGGGAGAGGGAGAACTAGGTTCGTCTCCCAGGCAGAAGACATATGGGCAAGCCTCCTTACATCTGGTGGCCATGTTCCCCTAGCAGTAAATAAGTGCCTGGGTGTTAGTCACTATTGTGGGAGGCATCCTGGGTGGTGGTGGTGGTGGTGGTGGTGGTGGTGGTGGTGGAGGTGGTGGTGGTGGTGGTAGCAGTGGTGTTGGTGGTGGTGGTGGGGAGGTGGTGGTGGTGGTGGTGGTGGAGGTGGAGGAGGTGGTGGTGGTGGTGGAGGTGGAGGTGGTGGTGGCGGTGGTGGTGGAGGTGTTGGTGGTGGTGGTGGAGGTGGTGGTGGTGGTGGTGGTGGTGGTGGTGGAGGTGGTGGTGGTGGTGGTGGAGGTGGTGGTTTTGGTGGAGGTGGTGGTGGTGCTGGTGGAGGAGGTGGAGGTGGTGGTGGTGGTGGTGGTGGTGGTGGTGGTGGTGGTGTTGGTGGAGGTGGTGGTGGTGGTGGTGGTGGAGGTGGAGGAGGTGGTGGTGGTGGTGGTGGTGGAGGTGGTGGTGGTGGTGGTGGTGGTGGAGGTGGTGCATCTCAGCGCTGGGATCTGAAATAAGCTGAGGTAAGATAACAATATGCAGGTTTAACGGTGACTAAAAACAGTTTTACATCATTCCGAACATTTAATTGAAGAGAAAGAGGTTCAGTTTTACATAGGAATGGGGATACAGCTGCTGGACATTTTATTATTAGAATGTTTTAGTTGAGGTCCTCTTCAACAGATCATTCTTATATAAACAGCCTTATAAAAAGTGATTATCATTCTACATACCTAGGTGGTGTTGTGTGGTTGTTGTGTGGTTGTTGTGTGGTTGTTGTGTGGTTGTTGTGTGGTTGTTGTGTGGTTGTTGTGTGGTTGTTGTGTGGTTGTGTGGTTGTTGTGTGGTTGTTGTGGTGGTGTGAGTGGTTGTTGTGGTGGTGTGAGTGGTTGTGTGGTTGTTGTGGTGGTGTGGGTGGTTGTGTGGTTGTTGTGGTGGTGTTGTGAGTGGTTGTGTGGTTGTTGTGCTGGCGGTGTGGGGTGGTTGTGTGGTTGTTGTGGTGGTGTGGGTTGTTGTGTGGTTGTTGTGGTGGTGTGGGTGGTTGTGTGGTTGTTGTGGTGGTGTTGTGAGTGGTTGTGTGGTTGTTGTGGTGGCGGTGTGGGGTGGTTGTGTGGTTGTTGTGGTGGTGTGGGTTGTTGTGTGGTTGTTGTGGTGGTGTGAGTGGTTGTGTGGTTGTTGTGGTGGTGTTGTGTGGTTGTGTGGTTGTTGTGTGGTTGTTGTGTGGTTGTTGTGTGGTTGTTGTGGCGGTGTGAGTGGTTGTGTGGTTGTTGTGGTGGAGTTGTGTGGTTGTGGTGGTGTTGTGTGGTTGTTGTGTGGTTGTTGTGGTGGTGTGAGTGGTGGTGTGGTTGTTGTGGTGGTGTTGTGTGGGTGTTGTGTGGTTGTTGTGGTGGTGTTGTGTGGTTGTGTGGTTGTTGTGGTGGTGTGAGTGGTTGTGTGGTTGTTGTGGTGGTGTTGTGTGGTTGTGTGGTTGTTGTGGTGGTGTTGTGTTTTTGTGTCGTTGTTGTGGTGGTGTTGTGTGGTTGTTGTGTGGTTGTTGTGGTGGAGTGGTTGTGTGGTTGTGGGTGGTGTGGTGGTATGGTGGTGGTGTGGTTGTGGTGGTGTGTGTTGTTGTGGTGTTGTTGTGGTGGTGTGTGTTGTTGTGGTGGTGTTGTTGTGATGGTGTGTGTTGTTGTGGTGGTGTTGTTGTGGTGGTGTTGTTGTGGTGGTGTGTGTTGTTGTGGTGGTGTTGTTGTGATGGTGTGTGTTGTTGTGGTGGTGTTGTGTGGTTGTGTGGTTGTTGTGGTGGTGTTGTGTGGTTGTGTGGTTGTTGTGGTGGTGTTGTGTGGTTGTTGTGTGGTTGTTGTGGTGGTGTGAGTGGTTGTGTGGTTGTTGTGGTGGTGTTGTGTGGTTGTGTGGTTGTTGTGGTGGTGTGAGTGGTTGTGTGGTTGTTGTGGTGGTGTTGTGTGGTTGTTGTGTGGTTGTTGTGGTGGTGTGAGTGGTTGTGTGGTTGTTGTGGTGGTGTGAGTGGTTGTGTGGTTGTTGTGGTGGTGTGAGTGGTTGTGTGGTTGTTGTGGTGGTGAGTGGTTGTTGTGTGGTTGTTTTGGTGGTGTGAGTGGTTGTGTGGTTGTTGTGGTGGTGTGAGTGGTTGTGTGGTTGTTGTGGTGGTTGGTGTTGTTGTGGTTGTTGTGGTGGTGTGAGTGGTTGTGTGGTTGTTGTGGTGGTGTGAGTGGTTGTGTGGTTGTTGTGGTGTGAGTGGTTGTTGTGTGGTTGTTGTGGTAGTGTGAGTGGTTGTGTGGTTGTTGTGGTGGTGTTGTGTGGTTGTTGTGTGGTTGTTGTGGTGGTGTGAGTGGTTGTGTGGTTGTTGTGGTGGTTTTGTGTGGTTGTTGTGTGGTTGTTGTGGTGGTGTGAGTGGTTGTGTGGTTGTTGTGGTGGTGTGAGTGGTTGTTGTGGTGGTGTGAGTGGTTGTGTGGTTGTTGTGGTGGTGTGAGTGGTTGTGTGGTTGTTGTGGTGGTGGTGTGAGTGGTTGTGTGGTTGTTGTGGTGGTGTGAGTGGTTGTGTGGTTGTTGTGGTGGTGTGAGTGGTTGTGTGGTTGTTGTGGTGGTGGTGTGAGTGGTTGTGTGGTTGTTGTGGTGGCGGTGTGGGGTGGTTGTGGGGTTGTTGTGGTGGTGGTGTGGGTTGTTGTGTGGTTGTTGTGGTGGTGTGAGTGGTTGTGTGGTTGTTGTGGTGGTGTGAGTGGTTGTGTGGTTGTTGTGGTGGTGGTGTGAGTGGTTGTGTGGTTGTTGTGGTGGCGGTGTGGGGTGGTTGTAGGGTTGTTGTGGTGGTGGTGTGGGTTGTTGTGTGGTTGTTGTGGTGGTGTTGTGTGGGTTTTTGTGTGGTTGTTGTGGTGGTGTGAGTGGTTGTGTGGTTGTGGTGGTGGTGTGAGTGGTTGTGTGGTTGTGTGGTTGTGTTGGTGACGGTGTGGGGTGGTTGTGGGGTTGTGGTGGTGGTGTGGGTTGTTGTGTTGTTGTTGTAGTGGCGGCGTGGGGTGGTTGTGTGGTTGTTGTGGTGGTGTGAGTGGTTGTGTGGTTGTTGTGGTGGCGGTGTGGGGTGGTTGTGGGGTTGTTGTGGTGGTGTGAGTGGTTGTGTGGTTGTTGTGGTAGTGGTGTGAGTGGTTGTGTGGTTGTTGTGGTGGCGGTGTGGGGTGGTTGTGGGGTTGTTGTGGTGGTGGTGTGGGTTGTTGTGTTGTTGTTGTGGTGGCGGCGTGGGGTGGTTGTGGGGTTGTTGTGGTGGTGTGAGTGGTTGTGTGGTTGTTGTGGTGGCTGTGTGGGGTGGTTGTGTGGTTGTTGTGGTGGCGGTGAGTGGTTGTGGTTGTTGTGGTATGGTTGTGTGTTGTGTGGTTGTTGTGGTGGCGGTGTGGGGTGGTTGTTGGGGTTGTTGGTGGTGGTGGTGTGTTATTTGTTGTTGTTGTTGTGGTGGCGGCGTGGGGTGGTTGGGGTTGTTGTGGTGGTGGTGAGTGGTTGGTTGTTGTGGTTGTGAGTGGTGTGTGGTTGTGTGTTGGTGGTGGTGGCAGGGGTGGTTGGGGTGGTTGTGGGGTTGTTGTGGTGGTGTGAGTGGTTGTGTGGTTGTTGTGATGGTGTGAGTGGTTGTGTGATTGTTGTGGTGGCGGTGTGGGGTGGTTGTGGGGTTGTTGTGGTGGTGTGAGTGGTTGTGTGGTTGTTGTGGTGGCGGTGTGGGGTGGGGTTGGTTGTTGGGGTTGTTGGTGGTGGTGTGGAGTGGTGGTTGTTGGTGGTTGGAGTGGCGGGGTGGTTGGGGTGTTGTGTGGTTGTTTTGGTGGCGGTGTGGGGTGGTTGTGTGGTTGTTGTGGTGGCGGTGGGGTGGGGTGGTTGTGGTTGTTGTGGTGGCGGTGGTGGTGGTTGGGGTTGGTTGGGTATTGTGGTGGTGGTGTGTGGTGGTTGTGGGGTTGGGGGTTGTGGTGCGGTGCGGGGTGGTTGGTGGGGTTGTTGTGGTGGTAGTGCGGTGGGTGGTGTGGTGGTTGTGTTTGGCGTGTGGGGTGGTAGTGGGGTTGTTGTGGTGGTGTGGGTGGTTGTGTGGTTGTTGTGGTGGTGGTGTGAGTGGTTGTGTGGTTGTTGTTGTGGTGGTGTGAGTGGTTGTGTGGTTGTTGTGGTGGTGGTGTGGGTGGTTGTGTGATTGTTGTTGTGGTGGTGTGAGTGGTTGTGTGGTTGTTGTGGTGGTGGTGTGGTTGGTTGTGTGTTGTCCGGTGTGGAGTGGTGTGTGGTTGTTGTGGTGGTGGTGGTGTGGGTGGTTGTGTGATTGTTGTGGTGGCGGTTTGGGGTGGTTGTGTGGTTGTTGTGGTGGTGGTGTGGGTGGTTGTGTGGTTGTTGTTGTGGTGGTGTGAGTGGTTGTGTGGTTGTTGTGGTGGTGGTGTGGGTGGTTGTGTGATTGTTGTGGTGGCGGTGTGGGGTGGTTGTGTGGTTGTTGTGGTGGTGGTGTGGGTGGTTGTGTGGTTGTTGTGGTGGTGGTGTGAGTGGTTGTGTGGTTGTTGTGGTGGTGGTGTGGGTGGTTGTGTGGTTGTTGTGGTGGTGGTGTTGGTGTTGAGTGGTTGGGGGGTTGTTGTGGTGGTGGTGTGGGTGGTTGTGTGGTTGTTGTGGTGGCGGTGTGGGGTGGTTGTGGGGTTGTTGTGGGGATATGAGTGATTGTGTGGCTGTTGTTGTGGTGGTGTGGGTGGTTGTGTGGTTGTTGTGGTGGTGGTGTTGGGTGGTTGTGGGGTTGTGGTGGTGGTGTGGGTAGTTGTGAGGTTGTTGTGGTGGTGGTGTGGGTGGTTGTGGTGTTGTTGTGGTGGTGTAGGTGGTTGTGTGGTTGTTGTGGTGGTGGAGACTAGCGGTGGTAAGTGTTGTTAGTGGTTGATGTGATGTAGATTTTTGTTGTTGTGGTGGAACGTTCACCCACATATATATCCACAATCACTCTCTCCCACACCCACACACCCACCACCTTACCCACACACCTACCTCCTCGTCCACATACTTAACTTTTTACCAACACAGCGACCTTCTCAACTACACACACACACACACACACACACACACACACACACACACACACACACACACACACACACACACACACACACACACACACACATACCTCATTGATGACAAGAGTCAACCAGTGTCTCCTGGAGCACTTCACTGATCGCAATCCATTGCATAACAATTCCTGCCGCTATTTGAGACTCTCCAACAGTACATACATCGACCATTCCTCTTGCAATAAATCGCTCCTCGCGTATAAATATCAATTGAAAGTTTTAAACGGTCGATATTTTAGAGTGGACAAGAAAATATGTCTCAAGACATATATATCCCAGGCTTGGAATATACATCCGAGTTTGGGACACACACACACACACACACACACACACACACACACACACACACACACACACACACACACACACACACACACACACACACACACACACATATATATATATATATATATATATATATATATATATATATATATATATATATATATATATATATATATATATATTATTGTGACCACGAACGAGTGGTATTGATCAATAACAACACTGCACTAGCCAAGGACTCGCGCACACGACGCCTTAATCCACTGGATCATACGATCCTTGATCGTATGGTGTTGCAACCCCTGAATGGGTTACAATGATTATTATGTATATATGTAATGTATATTATCTTTTCATATAATTTTATATTGCTTATATTTGCGATAATAGCTAAATCGTAAATGTATGACTTTATATTATTATTTGACTGTTATATTGTTATTTAGCTTATGTTGTTAGGATGTATATAAAATGTGCTCAGTTAGGCTTGATTGTCAAACGACTGTAATTATCGCTTGTCGCTCGTTATACTGCCGGCTTCTGAGCTGCAGTTGTCCACGTAGCTATCACGTGATCGAGGGGGGGGTGTCTTCACCTCTCGTGAAATTGTCAGTCTGCTGGAGACTCGCTTGCTGGTTGGACAGATTGTCTGTCTCATTATTCTTGTTAGTTCTGTAGAACTTTGTTCACAGAACATTGTATAGACTTAGTGATTTTCGACGTTGTACTGAGGTTGTGTGTCACTTAGACACTCTGAACATCTCAGGTCCTTAGCTATAGCTTCTGACCTAATTTTGTACTGGTTCCTGTGTATTGTCACAGTCACAGTTTTTCCTATGCTGAACGTAGATTCAGTTTTATGGGAGTTTTGTAACTTGTGGAGGATCTGCTGATGGTCCCTACTTAGTGTCATTATATTATTTCCTAGTTCCTGATTCTGTGTCGCAGTCGCTTGATATTGCATTGCTATTGGGCTTAGCATTCTTTGTTGTTCAAGCAGACTGTTCGGGTTGCCAGTCGGTCAAGAAGTTAGTTTATTTGAGGACTTTGTCAGTCACTTGTTTAAGTCTTATTCGAGTCTTGAGACATAGCTAACTACTTAAGAGCACTTACACGCATACACACACTTGTACATATTTGTAATATCTTATTAAATGTTAATGTACCTGACGGTACTTAAGAATTATAAATGTGATATGTGCTTTCAGCACAATAATATTGAACTCGAGAGATTGATTTTATTTTGATTGCTGTAATTAATTTAATTTGATAATATACCTCTAGACAACTTACTACTTAATAAATTTATTAAATTTTAATTTCTCTAGTTAGTAGCCTACCAGTTGTAATCCTAAAGCACTATTGAACCATACTGAATTTTAATGGATAATTGGAAAAGGATACTGACTACTTGTTACGAAAACCCAGTAACAGGCTGGATGCTAGAAGGGCAGTCCTTTCTAGTATTCACTGGAGATCTCTAAGCTTTTAGAATCGCGTTTTTTGTAACAAATGGGGGCCTGTCCGGGAGGCTCTTGATCCAAGGTGTTGGAGAAAATGTCCAGTTTGACAAACTAGTACTTCTATGGTCAAACACTTTGAGTACTTTCCTAATCTGAAGACTTTGAGTTTAGTCTTGTACAACATACCAGGTGGATGTATGTACCTGACTGAGTCTCTTGATCCAAGGAGATGGAAATACTGTTTATGAGTTCTAGCTTTAAGACAACCAACACTAAAATTCCTATCAAGATTATAGTTTCCCATAATCACTCTCTCGTAGTACAATTATTTTCGTGATGTATGCCAAAGTGAAACAGTTAATTGATACTCTGACTTTGTCTGAGTTAAGTACATTAAAACTTCAGACGTGTTGGCAAGTAGCCAAATATCTCGGTGTGACGTATAACAGGAATTACACCGCTGAAACTGTCAGAGCATTAATTAAAGATATATTGTTTCCTGCTCATACAGAGATGTCTGATTATGATTCAGATTCAGAAAGCCTAGTGTCACAATTAGGAAGTATGACTCTATTTGATGAAGATGAAAGAGCAACTAGAGCAGAAGTGAGCCTCGTGTCTGAGCCTAGTGTAGCTCAGTTCTCGCTCACGCCTTCCCTCACTGACACTATAGTACAGAGTATAGCTGTTAGTATGACACAGCCTAATACTAGTACAGTGTATGATACACCTGTATTTACTTATCCTAGACCAGATCTAGACTCTCCAGAGACGGCTGGACCAAGTGTCCGACCTAAGGACCGTCCAGACCATGTTAATTTCCCTACTCCTCCATTACCCACTGGTCCTATCTCTCAGGAACAGTTTGAGAGGTTTGAACGCCTCATTATGTTGCAGACTGCACAAATTGAGGCACAGAGGAGATTGAACGAAGAAGATTTCCAAAGAGAAACCTATTTTATTTCCTCTCAGCGCAATTACTAGAGCTATGTCAAAGATTCAACAACCATCCTTGTCTCCTGTTGAGTTAGTGGATGACAATGATTTGGGGTTGAAAATGTTTAGTGACGCTCTGCGCCCAGGATCATTAACACTAACTCCCCCCGGTAATCAACCTAGTCAGGACACAACTGACGTTAAATTTCTAACTCATGATGATTTAATCAAGGATCAGTTTGTTGATCAGTCACTGGAAAGACTGAGAGATATAGCAGTTACTGAGAGTGAAGCAAAGGATCTCGATAATTGTTACTATTATAGTAACGGTGTACTGATGGAGAAAAATACATGTAAGTTGTCAGCTGATAGTGTTTCCAACACAGTTAAGCATCTCGTTGTGTTACCAGTTACATTTCGTGAACAAGCCATTGATTTTGCTCACAATAGTCCCATAGGAGGACATTTGGGTGTCAAGAAGACACTCGGTAAACTGGCAAAACATTTTACTTGGCCAAAGATGAAGGAAACAGTAGCTGATCATGTGCGACGTTGCCACGTGTGTCAAGTGACAGGCAAGCCAGCACACTCACCTCCACCTGCACCTCTCATTCCTATCACCGTGCATGGTGAACCATTCTCACGTCTTATTATAGATTGTGTTGGTCCTTTGCCTAGAACCAAACTAGGAAACCAATACTTATTTACTATTATGGACGCTGCAACACGCTATCCCGAAGCTATTCCTATGAGAAAAATTAATGCTCGTGCTATTGTGAGAGCGTTGATGAAATTTTTCTCCCAGGTTGGATTGCCACGAGAGATACAATCAGATCAGGGATCTAATTTCTCTTCTAAGATCTTTCGAGAAGCATTATCCCACCTAGGAATAAAGTCTGTACTTTCAACCAGTTATCATCCACAGTCACAAGGTGCTCTAGAGAGATTTCATCAGACATTGAAGTCTATGATGAGAGTTTATTGTGAACATTTTTCTAGAGACTGGGATGAGGGTATACCTTTTCTTCTGTTCGCTATGAGAGAAAGTGAGCAAGAAAGTCTCGGGTTTAGTCCGTTTGAATTAATATTCGGACACCAAGTGCGTGGTCCTCTCGCAGTGTTGAAAGACGTGTGGGACAGGAAAATCAAATCCATCATTGAGTACTTCACCTTCATTAATGCAGCAACATTTGACAGCCGCTAGAGAGCTAGCTTCGAAAAAACCTAGTTTCAGCCCAAGCTAGAATGAAGCAACATTATGACAAGCGTGCTGTCTCTCGTTCTTTTAAAGCAGGAGATAAGGTGATGGCTCGGAAATTAGTACCAGGTCATGCTCTACAAGCCAGGTATGATGGTCCCCTGGAAGTAGTGAAAAAGTTTAGCGACGTAAATTATTTGGTACGTACGCCTGGGAAAAAGAAATCTAATCATGTGTACCATGTTAACCAGCTCAAGGCATACTACGCTAGTCCTCTACCTACTACTTCTATTCTTCCTAGGACAGAGGAAGAAAACGTCAGTCTACCTGACATCTCTAGAGGTATAGAGGTTCGTTTAGAAAATTCTGTGACTCTACAGTCACTAGACGATTTTCTTAGTAACCTTGGGAGTGATAAAGCTGGTGATATTAAAAACATGATTTTGCATTTCCCTGAATTGTTCGGTGATGTTCCTAAACGTTGTACTCTGGGTGTACATGACGTTGATGTACAGGGAGCATCACCCATTAAGCAATCACCATATAGGATGAGTCCAACAAAGCATAAAGCATTGAGAGAAGAGGTTGATTTTCTGTTAGCTCACGGACTTATTGAGCGCAGTAAAAGTCCATGGGCATCTCCCTGTATTTTAGTGCCTAAACCTGACGGTAGTTTCAGGATGTGCACTGATTACAGGAAAGTGAACTCTGTCACCTTGCCTGATGGTTATCCTCTACCTCGCATTGACGACCTTATTGACCGTGTGTCAGGAGCCCAGTTTGTCAGCCGTTTAGATCTCTTACGAGGCTATTATCAAGTCCCGCTTACTGAACGTGCTCAAGAAATATCTGCTTTTACTGTTCAAGATGGATTGTTTAACTACCTCGTCACCCCCTTCGGCCTATGTAATGCGGCTTCTTCATTCCAACGTATAATGAACGAGTTGACCCACAACTTAGAAGGAGTAGAAGCCTACCTTGACGACTTAGTGGTGTACAGTGACGAGTGGGAACAGCACTTGACGCGTCTCAGAGCATTGTTTGAGAGACTGGCGCACTACAACTTCACTGTCAACTTAGCCAAATGTAGCTTTGGTCAAGCCAAGATTACCTATCTAGGCTTTTGTATCGGCCAAGGTGAGGTTGCTCCTATTGAGGCTAAGGTTCGTGCAATTTCTGAATTTCCAGTGCCACAGGATAGGAAAGGAGTACAGAGATTCCTGGGTATGGCAGGATATTATCGCAGGTTCTGTCCAAACTTTTCTCAGATTGCAGCTCCTCTCACTGAGCTTACTAGTAGCAAAGTTCAGTTCACCTGGACTAGAGATTGTTCAGACTCGTTCAAAAGGTTGAAGCGCTTGCTATCCTCTGCTCCTGTGTTGAAGAGTCCTAATTTCAATCTTCCCTTCTTTTTACATATAGATGCGAGTGGCTATGCGGTGGGTGCTGTGCTGCTCCAACAGTCAACATCCACTGACATTCTCCATCCTATATGTTACTATTCATCTAAGCTTAAACGACACCAGAAAAATTATGCCACTATTGAGAAAGAGGCTCTAGCTCTTGTGGTGTCCTTAGAACATTTTGACGTGTATTTGGGCACTTCCCCATTTAAAATTAACGTTTTTTCAGACCACAATCCACTCACTTATATTAATACCATGAAAAGTAAAAATGCTAGGATCATGAGGTGGGCTCTCAGAATCCAACCTTATTCTATTAGCATAAAACACATAAGTGGTCATTGTAATGTAATTGCCGACGCTCTATCACGTCCTTAATAATTATCAGTTACATTAAATTAACGTAATTTTATGCCCAAATACCTTTTGTTACTTGCTATGTCAAATACAGTAAAGTAACTTAATCCCTCCAGCCCATATTAACTATATATACTCATGTCATGTCTAATTATTATATTTATATATTCACAGTAATGTTGTGTGAGGAGGAGACAAGCTGAGTGTTGAGTGAGTAGTGTGGTGCGGGTGATGTACTGCGTGACGCAACAGTGTCCTGTCGCAGACCCCCCCCCCTCACTACACACCTTAAGCTGTTTCATACTCAGATGTTCATACTGCCTCGCATTCCACAACCACTACTTAAGAGTGGAATGCAGTCTCCTCTACTATGATCGAGCCTCAACGTGCCCTCCTTGTCAGCGCTATCCTGTCTCTACACTGATGTACATAACCACGAGTATGCAGAAATACGATACTGTGTACTGCCCTACCTAGGGGCATATCCTAGTGACGGACGCTGTAAAATTGTAGAAGTGCTTGGCACAAAAGAGAGACTGAGTAATATTTATTTTGATAATAATATTGACATGAGTAACCAGAAATAATGTGAAAAACATTAATGCAACTCCTAGTGCGACCCTCTGTCGTGTTGGGGGGGGTGTTGCAACCCCTGAATGGGTTACAATGATTATTATGTATATATGTAATGTATATTATCTTTTCATATAATTTTATATTGCTTATATTTGCGATAATAGCTAAATCGTAAATGTATGACTTTATATTATTATTTGACTGTTATATTGTTATTTAGCTTATGTTGTTAGGATGTATATAAAATGTGCTCAGTTAGGCTTGATTGTCAAACGACTGTAATTATCGCTTGTCGCTCGTTATACTGCCGGCTTCTGAGCTGCAGTTGTCCACGTAGCTATCACGTGATCGAGGGGGGGGGTGTCCTCACCTCTCGTGAAATTGTCAGTCTGCTGGAGACTCGCTTGCTGGTTGGACAGATTGTCTGTCTCATTATTCTTGTTAGTTCTGTAGAACTTTGTTCACAGAACATTGTATAGACTTAGTGATTTTCGACGTTGTACTGAGGTTGTGTGTCACTTAGACACTCTGAACATCTCAGGTCCTTAGCTATAGCTTCTGACCTAATTTTGTACTGGTTCCTGTGTATTGTCACAGTCACAGTTTTTCCTATGCTGAACGTAGATTCAGTTTTATGGGAGTTTTGTAACTTGTGGAGGATCTGCTGATGGTCCCTACTTAGTGTCATTATATTATTTCCTAGTTCCTGATTCTGTGTCGCAGTCGCTTGATATTGCATTGCTATTGGGCTTAGCATTCTTTGTTGTTCAAGCAGACTGTTCGGGTTGCCAGTCGGTCAAGAAGTTAGTTTATTTGAGGACTTTGTCAGTCACTTGTTTAAGTCTTATTCGAGTCTTGAGACATAGCTAACTACTTAAGAGCACTTACACGCATACACACACTTGTACATATTTGTAATATCTTATTAAATGTTAATGTACCTGACGGTACTTAAGAATTATAAATGTGATATGTGCTTTCAGCACAATAATATTGAACTCGAGAGATTGATTTTATTTTGATTGCTGTAATTAATTTAATTTGATAATATACCTCTAGACAACTTACTACTTAATAAATTTATTAAATTTTAATTTCTCTAGTTAGTAGCCTACCAGTTGTAATCCTAAAGCACTATTGAACCATACTGAATTTTAATGGATAATTGGAAAAGGATACTGACTACTTGTTACGAAAACCCAGTAACAGGCTGGATGCTAGAAGGGCAGTCCTTTCTAGTATTCACTGGAGATCTCTAAGCTTTTAGAATCGCGTTTTTTGTAACATATGGTCCAGTGGATTAGGGCGCCATGTGTTTTCGCCCAACATGAGGCAGGCCAAAGCAGCATGGGTTCGAGTCCTTGGCTAGTGCAGTGTTGTTATATATATATATATATATATATATATATATATATATATATATATATATATATATATATATATGATTCAGTATTACTCGTTCGTGGTTACAATAATATAAAATACTGCTCGTGAAGCTAGTACACCAAACGGGGATTAGAATGAAGGTAAAACACGTAGCTCTGCTGGGTGCTTGATTCTTGTAGGATTGCGTGGTCCTGTGGGTTAGAGCGTCATGTGATTTTCGCTCACCATGAGGCGGGCCAAAACGACATGGGGTTCGAATCCTGGGCTAGTCCCAGTGTTGTTTTTGATTCAATACCACTCGTTGGTGGTCACAACATGTATATATATACGATGGTCGTCTC
The DNA here is from genome assembly GCF_038502225.1 of Cherax quadricarinatus. Lineage (NCBI taxonomy): Eukaryota > Metazoa > Arthropoda > Malacostraca > Decapoda > Parastacidae > Cherax > Cherax quadricarinatus. The sequence continues at coordinate 16,914,316 of NC_091339.1, read as the reverse complement.
TCACCGAGGCAAAGTAACACGAAAAAGAATTACTTTCACCATCATTTATACCATCACTGTCTTGTAAGCATACGAATCTATTGTTACGAACAAGAAAACCACAATAAAAATATATAAATTCATCAAATTCGTAAGTTCCACACACAAAACAATCAACAAGTTGTCTAGAAAAGTTAAAATTCGCTAACAAGCTTAGAACTTCTTGTATGATTTTTTTCCCCACCAACAAGGCGTTCCAGATTTTTCTTTTTCGACTTCGACAAAGACGCGAATTTGTTCAGTAACCTAAATGATGTAGACAGAAAATCAACTATTTTTTTTTAATTTCTGTCCGACGAGTCCAGTTATGCAGATGAGGAAACTCCACTTCTGACTGATGACTTTGTCAGATGCATCCGAGATTCTGACCAAGGCAATAAATTTTGTCCAATGACGTGCGTTTTGTATATTTAGCCACTTTCTGTACCTAACACATTTCAAGTTTGTTTCACTACCTGGCCAGATTTTTGTCCCTCAATGTTGCTAGTTTTGTCGAAATATGCGTCTACAGTATACGATTTATATTAACCATTCAGGTGTGCTTTGAGGTGACCTTTGACCTTCCCTCTCCCCCGTGACCAGTGTCTCCCGGTAGCCACAAAAGTTTTGGTCAACAATTCCGCAAATTTTGGCCTACAAACTCACAAGTGTTAATCGGCATTTAGGCAGATTAATACGGAAAAATCCGCAAATTTTAAAAGACTTTCTCACAGACTATGCTAGAGAAACCTGCAATGTTTGGCTGACATATCTACAAATTATGACCAAAAAAAAAAAAGAAAAAACGTGAAAGACTTTTACCTACATGCCCACAAAGTATGATCGAGAAACTACGTTTTATTTAGCTGAGAAAAAAACTCAGCCAATTTTGAAAGACATATTTAAGAAATGTTTTGAAACATTCACAAATTGGGGTTCTCAAACTTTCCAATTTTAAAGGAATACACTGAGCAATTTAGAGGGACGAGTATATAAGCTTCAAGAGTGAGAGAGACAAACTCACTAGCCTGGAGAGACAGAGAGACAAATACACCAGCTTAGAAAGGCAGACTCACCGGCTGAGAGAGAGAGAGAGAGAAAGAGAGAGAGAAATAGAGAGAGAGAGAGAGAGAGAGAGAGAGAGAGAGAGAGAGAGAGAGAGAGAGAGAGAGAGAGAGAGAGAGAGAGAGAGAGAGACGCCAGCTTAGAAAGTCAGATTCACCAGCTGAGAGAGAGAGAGAGAGACAGAGAAACTCAGCAAAGGAACTAGAGACACAAACAATCCAGTTGAGAGACACAACCACACCTGTTTAAAGAGAGACAAATTAAGCAGGCTTAGAAAGAGAGAGAGAGAGAGAGAGAGAGAGAGAGAGAGAGAGAGAGAGAGAGAGAGAGAGAGAGAGAGAGAGAGAGAGAGAGAGAGAGAGAGAAATACAGCAGTCTTTGATCAGTACGACCCAGCCTTTCCCCTCATTCTCGGCCCACCTACCTAAATAATTTTCCCTTTTACTCACTGACGACGCCGATGTCCTCGTGTTCCCGACGGGTCCCGAGTCTCCTTTGAGTAGATCAGGCAGGGAGGCATGTCTGTGAGCCTCAGCTGCAATGAGGCAGCCCTCACGATAACGTCACATGCTGCAGGGGCCTACAACAGCAGCAGTAGCAGCAGCTGCTGCTGCTACTGCTGCTGCTGTGTCACACGTAAATATCACCATCATCGTCATCATCATCATCATCATCAGCAGCAGCAGTTACAGCTTTCGTAAAAATAACAGCAGAAAACACAATAGCAGCAAACAGTAGGAGTAACAATATAAGCAACAACATCAGTTATAGCAGTAACAGCAGCAGCAGCAGCAGCAACAACAGCAGCAGCAGCACGACACACGCAAGGTCTCAATAGACGCTCCAGCAGCAATATCAGTGGCACTACCTCCACCATCAATAGCACCAGATGCATCACCGGCGGCAGGGTGTTGGTCGCGCTTGCAATAGCGTGGTAATGATGCCGAACCTTTGAGAAGAGAATCTCACTCTCTCTCTCCCTCTCTCTTTCCCGTTCTTCCTCCCTCCCTCTCTCTCTCTCTCTCTCTCTCTCTCTCTCTCTCTCTCTCTCTCTCTCTCTCTCTCTCTCTCTCTCTCTCTCTCTCTCTCTCTCTCTCTCTCCCCCACCACTCCTTTCATACACTGCCAGCCTCCATCCTCACCCCTATCATCTCCCAGAAGGCCACCCACCACCACCACGCCCATCGCCTTCCGCTCTGCCACCCACACGCCGCCCACTTAATGAAAGTGAACACAGAAAGAGAGCAACGTACTGAATGTCGAAGTCTTGAGGGTAAACTGTCTGAGGTCAGACTGGTAAAAGGTATGAAGGAACTGAATGTTTTTGTTTTTTTTTCATACTTGGGAGAGGATGAGTCGACAGAGTGAGCTAAGGAAGATGTTGTGAATCCTAGACGAAACGAGAGAGAGTACAAATGGTGGAGAGTCCGAGAAAGTTTGTTTAGATCCAAGGAAACCTGTTAGCATGTCTTGAGTGGTGGAGGTGGGAAGAACAGTGCATTCTGAAGGAGGTATAAGGAATTGCAGTAAGTTATTTGAACTAACACACACACACACACATACATACACATACACACACACACACACACACACACACACACACACACACACACACACACACACACACACATACACACACACACACACTCGCACACACACCCAGGATGTTCCAGAGATGGGACACAGAAACAAGGGATCACAATTGGAAGCTGAAGACTCAGATGAGTCAAACGGATGTTAGGAAGTATTTCTTCAGTCATAGAGTAGTTAGGAAGTGGAATAGTCTGGCAAGCGATGTAGTGCAGGCAGGAACTATACATAGTTTTAAGAATAGGCATGATAAAGCTCGTGGAGCAGGGAGAGGTAAGACCCAGTGGCTGTCAGTGAAGAGGCGGGGCCAGGAGCTGAGTCTCGACCCTTGCAACTACAATTACGTGAGTACACAGACACACAGACACAGACACACAGACAGACAGACAGACAGACAAACAGACAGACAGACACACACACACACACACACATACACACACAAACACACACACACACACACAATTAGGTGAGTACACTCACAAATATATATATATATATATATATATATATATATATATATATATATATATATATATAATCTTGAGTGACGAAATAAGAGATAATCGAGTAGACGGAGAGAAAATAATGGAAAACACCAATATTTCTTCATAATTAATGTAAATGTTATTCATTGGCAAACTGTCTATTGGATTTCACGACTGGACAGTGCTGAGGCAAACACTCAGCTGGGAAAAAATGTGAAAATACCAGGGAAAAGTATATATGCTGCTGTTATTGTTTTTGTTTTGTCTGTATTACCACCGTCAATGTCATCATCATCATTATTGCTATCATCATTATCGTCCTCGTCATTATAATTATCATCATCATCACTGTCATCATCCGTCAGGAAAATTAAATTTTTGATGTTCGTTGGGTATAAAATTCTTTCTGATTCGAGTAATGTCATTCAATAAAAAGCTTTGAGTGCACACATCAACTGATTGCATGGACTCACTGCATTAATTGACTCCGTTGGTTGACTCCGTTGATTACCTGCGTTGACTTTGTTCATTGATTACCTCCGTTGCTTACCCGCGTTTGTAGATTGAGTTTTCATTGAATACATATATTGAGTGCTTTGACTGATATCTTTGATATTTTGATTGAATGATGATTTTGATTGTGGTGGTGGTTGTTGTTGTTGTTGTTGGTGGTTGTTGTTGTTGTTGGTGGTTGTTGTTGTTGGTGGTGGTTGTTGTTGTTGTTGGTGGTTGGTGGTGATGCTGCTGTTGCTCCTGCTGCTTTCCCAGGATGAAAGTACCAGCCTGGAGTCTCAGCAAGACTGTTGCTTTTGCAAGTGCAACTTTTGTTCAACTTAATGTACGCAGACCTGCCCAAGGCGTCAACTTTCCCTTCTCTCTCTCTCTCTCTCTCTCTCTCTCTCTCTCTCTCTCAGATATGTTGTAGATCATGCTCTTGTGTCCGTGCAGGGCTCCAATATCTTTTCTCTTACTCTCATTCCTCTCTCTCTCTCTCTCTCTCTCTCTAATCACAGCAATTAAGAATCATATTAATCCTCACTGGAAATCTTGGCCATTGCATTTTTTTTTTTTGAGAATTTTTCGATTGTGGTATCTTGTTCTTCGTAAAAGAATCATTAAATTTCTTCGCTAGCATCCCTGCGGACTCAGTTCCCGGAGGCATTAAAAGCCTCCAAAGTTTTCAGATTCAGTGGGTGATATAACGTATGTTGCTTTCAACTCTAATTAAGACGCAGTGTTGAGAGAGAGAGAGAGAGAGAGAGAGAGAGAGAGAGAGAGAGAGAGAGAGAGAGAGAGAGAGAGAGATCTGAAAACAGGGTACGATATATGAGGGTGAATAGAATTTAGAGAAAAGACTCAAGAGATATGATTTAAAATCCTTGCAAGTGTCCATAGAAGAGGGAGAAAGAGAGGGGAGAAGACGATTTTTTTGAACAAGGGCCAATTAAAGGAGACGAGTGAGTGAGGAGACGAGTGAGTGAGAAGACGAGTGAGTTACTGAAGGGTAAATTTGTGTGCAAGAAGAGAGATGGAAAGGGGGTAGCACAGGGTGCGTGAAGAGTGAAGGTGAGGAGGGGGTATAGAGTGTGTTAGGAGAGTGACAGTCAGGGAGGGTATAGAGTGTGTTAGGAGAGTGACAGTCAGGGAGGGTACAGTGTGTGTTAGGAGAGTGACAGTCAGGGAGGGTACAGAGTGTGTAGGAGAGTGACAGTCAGGGAGGGTACAGAGTGTGTTAGGAGAGTGACAGTCAGGGAGGGTACAGAGTGTGTTAGGAGAGTGACAGTCAGGGAGGGTACAGAGTGTGTTAGGAGAGTGACAGTCAGGGAGGGTACAGGGTGTGTTAGGAGAGTGACAGTCAGGGAGGGTACAGAGTGTGTTAGGAGAGTGACAGTCAGGGAGGGTACAGAGTGTGTTAGGAGAGTGACAGTCAGGGAGGGTACAGGGTGTGTTAGGAGAGTGACAGTCAGGGAGGGTACAGAGTGTGTTAGGAGAGTGACAGTCAGGGAGGGTACAGAGTGTGTTAGGAGAGTGACAGTCAGGGAGGGTACAGAGTGTGTTTGGACAGGTCGTGATACACTTTAGGCGAGGAAAAAATATAACGTAATTCCTAGAAGTAGGTAAATATGCCTCTCGATGTGCATATTTTCGTGTACGTTCAAGTGTATGTACGTATATTTAAGAAACCACACACACACACACACACACACACACACACACACACACACACACACACACACACACACACACACACACACACACACACACACACACACACACACGCTTCCATACCACCATCTCCTCATATACTTCGCGATCTCTTCTCATGCAAATTTGAACGCAAATTAGAACGATATTGGCGAATTTTTTTTGCATTAGGTATTTTAAATAACTTTCTTTTTCCCCTATCGTTCCCTACCTGGAATATCGGCCTTTCCAAAGATTATAATCACTTTTTTAAATTGCTTGCTGAGTGTGGCATGATCTGAATGTGACATGATCTGAATGTGACATGATCTGACTGTGACATGGTCTGAATGTGACATGATCTGACTGTGACATGATCTGACTGACACGATCTGACTGACATGATCTGACTGACATGATCTGACTGTGACATGATCTGACTGACATGATCTGACTGTGACATGATCTGACTGTGGCATGATCTGAATGTGACATGATCTGACTGTGACATGATCTGAATGTGACATGATCTGAATGTGACATGATCTGAATGTGACATGATCTGACTGTGACATGGTCTGAATGTGACATGATCTGACTGTAACATGATCTGACTGACATGATCTGACTGACATGATCTGACTGTGACATGAGCTGACTGACATGATCTGACTGTGACATGATCTGACTGTGGCATGATCTGAATGTGACATGATCTGAATGTGACATGATCTGAATGTGACATGATCTGAATGTGACATGATCTGAATGTGACATGATCTGACTGTGACATGGTCTGAATGTGACATGATCTGACTGTGACATGATCTGACTGACATGATCTGACTGACATGATCTGACTGTGACATGATCTGACTGACATGATCTGACTGTGCCATGATCTGACTGTGGCATAATCTGAATGTGACATGATCTGAATGTGACATGATCTGAATGTGCCATGATCTGAATGTGACATGATCTGAATGTGACATGATCTGAATGTGACATGATCTGAATGTGACATGATCTGAATGTGACATGATCTGAATGTGGCATGATCTGAATGTGACATGATCTGAATGTGACATGATCTGAAGTGACATGATCTGAATGTGACATGATCTGAATGTGACATGATCTGAATGTGACATGATCTGAATGTGACATGAGCTGTGAAATGGGATGATAACCTTTTTTAAGTATTTCAGGGCATAATATGATTCCAAATCATGACAGTGATGATAATGGTGATGATAATGATGATGAGAATGATGATGATAATGATGATCATGACGATAGTGATGATCATAAAAATGATAATAAAATAAACTCACACAGAAAGGTGTTTATCCATTTGTGTTTGCTGGGTTTCGTGTCACAGCTCCTGGCCTCCTCCTTTTATTGACGGTTTCGATTTAGTAATCAACCAGATGAGTCACACCTCACATGTTTTCGATTACTGAATAATTTATCCAAACATATCCTTGATCACCTGACCAAAATATCTCGACTTATCCATATGTCCGCTCTAGTAAGATATCTTATTACGTCTCGAAAACGTAATCAGGATAAAAAAAATTCTTGGGCCGCCTGACCAGGATATACTAGCCAGGATATCTCAACCTATCCTCGCCCATTTGACCGAGATAGCCAGGGCACGAGCGTCGTACCAGAACTGGCCAATACCTTAGCTTTAGTGAGATAAATGTTGCCATAACGGTGGGGGCACCTCAACCCCTAGTAGGATACCCTTGTATTTTCCAGAGACATCAGTCACTACAGATTCTCCTGCACGCTATTTAAGGTGAAGGCTGCTTGGGTGATGGGTGCTAGGGTGATGGGTGCTAGGGTGATGGGTGCTAGGGTGATGGGTGCTAGGGTGATGGGTGCTAGGGTGATGGGTGCTAGGGTGATAGGTGCTAGGGTGATGGGTGCTAGGATGATGGGTGCTAAGGTGATGGGTGTTAGGGTGACGGGTGCTAGGGTGATGGGTACTAGGGTGATGGGTGCTAGGGTGATGGGTACTAAGGTGGTGGGTGCTAGGATGATGGGTACTAGGGTGATGGGTGCTAGGATATGGGTACTAGGGTGATGGGTGCTTGGGTGATGGGTACTAGGGTGATGGATGCTAGGATGATGGGTACTAGGGTGATGGGTGCTAGGATGATGGGTACTAGGGTGATGGGTGCTAGGGTGATGGGTGCTAGGGTGATGGGTGCTAGGGTAATGGGTGCTAGTGTGATGGGTGTTAGTGTGATGGGTACTAGGGTGATGGGTCCTAGGATGAAGGGTGCTAGGGTGAGGGGTGCTAGGGTGATATGGTTCCAGGCTGGTGGGTGCTATGGTGATGGATGCTAGGGTGATGAGTGCTAGGGTGATGGGTGCTAGGGTGATGGGTGCTAGGGTGATGGGTGCTAGGGTGATGGGTGCTAGGGTGATGGGTGCTAGGGTGATGGGTGCTAGGGTAATGGGTGCTAGTGTGATAGGTGTTAGTGTGATGGGTACTAGGGTGATGGGTCCTAGGATGAAGGGTGCTAGGGTGAGGGGTGCTAGGGTGATATGGTTCCAGGCTGATGGGTGCTATGGTGATGGGAGCAAGGGTGATGGATGCTAGGGTGATGAGTGCTAGGGTGACATGTTTCTAGGGTGATGGGTGCTAGGGTGATGGGTGATGGGTGCTAGAGTGATGAGTGTTAGGGTGATATGGTTCTAGGGGATGGGTGCTAGGGTGATGAGTGCTAGGGTAATATGGTTCTATTGTGATGGGTGCTAGGGTAATGGGTACTAGGGTGATGGGTGGTTGAGTGATGAGTGCTAGGGTGACATAGTTCTAGGGTGATGGGTGCTATGGTGATGGGTGCTAGGGTGACGGATGCTAGGGTGATGGGTGGTAGGGTGATGGGTTCTAGAGTGATGGGTGCTAGGTTGATGGGTGCTAGGGTGATTGGTACAAGGGGGATGGCTGCTAGGGCGATGGATGCTAGAGTGATGGCTGCTAAGATGATATGGCTCTAGGGTGATGGATCCTAGGGTGATTGGTGCTAGGGTGACAGAATTACTACTACTACTACTAGCAGTACTACCACCACCACCACCACCCCTACTTACAGTAGCACTCTCACCAAAACAACTACTGCTACTACTAGTGCTACTACCACCACTACTACTACTACTACTAATACTGTTACTAATACTAGTACTACTACTACTACTACTACCACTACTACTACAATTACTACTACTGTTTCTCTTGCTATTACTGTTGCTACTACTACTACTATTGCTAGCACTACTGCTGCTATTGCTACTACTAATACTTTTACTACTAATTATGAAATTAGTAACGGCAATAATTATTATTATTAATTTAATTTTTTTACCTGGTCATTATTTGCATAATTTAATAACAAATATATTAACATTTACGTAAGAGGAACAGGGGCATTACCTGAGAGAGAGAGAGAGAGAGAGAGAGAGAGAGAGAGAGAGAGAGAGAGAGAGAGAGAGAGAGAGAGAGAGAGAGAGAGAGAGAGAGAGAGAGAGAGAGAGAATGTTTTTTGAATGAGGCATAAGACCACATTACAGCCAGACACACAAATATATACTTTGTCAGTGTACATTATATTTTCCCAAGCTTCTACCTCTCTTTTTTCTCTTCCTCCTACTTCTTTCTGCTTTTATATTTTCTCTCTTTTCTCATTTTTTCTTCTCTTTAGTCCTCTTTCGTCTTCTTCTCTTTATTTTTTGACTCTTTATACTGAACTTATTAGACCGCATTATGAATGTCCCATCCAGTTTTACTCTCTAACTCACATTAAAGAGAAAGAGACATTAAAGAGGGCGCAGAGAAGAGCTACCAATCTCTCACCATCACTCAGAAGACTCAACGCAGTCACCCTTTGCGTCGTAATAATGGTGGTAAAATGTAACATTAGTTGCAGTTGTGTTTTTCTACCTAACGCTTTTGTTCCCTTAACGTAGGCGACGAAGAGATGTCATTCTGACCATTAAGACGGTGGATGACGCCAACACAAACATTAAGAACTGCTTGAAATTCTGAGTCTACAACTCCACACACAGGGACGAAACTGCGAGGCACGAGATGCAACATAGAAGTATGGAAAAGCTCTTTTTCATGCAGACAGAACTGTAGCTGAGTTGTGAAAGCTCCCGGCTAATGTTGTGACCACTCTGTATGTAGAAGATTAGGGTAAACACATTGTGTTTACCTCTGAACGAGGGGTGTTAATATTGCAGTTTTATAACTGTAGCGTGAGCGCGCTCTGACAAGACAGTGAAGGAGTGAATACTGATGAATTTTTTTCATTTTCGGGCCAACCTGCCTCGGTGGGAGAAGGCCGATGTGTTAATAAACAATCAACACATTGTGCCCTGCTAGTTGAATGAGCCTACAGGACCACATGATCAGAATAAATCTGTCAGTCAAGATCGTTGGATCTTCCCAAATATTTACACGTCTCAGAAACTATGATAACAAGTCGAGTGGCTAGTACGGAATAAGATGTGGTGAGGTGGGAACAGGAGAGAGGGTCAGATCACACTAATCTCACACAAACCTTCATGTACAGTCAGTAGACAGGGAAATATGAAGTCAGATTCCTGCTGTTGGTTCAGCAACCGCTCCATAACAGTCCAGTGAGAGCAAGGCAAACCAGTCAATGACAGTATGAGCGGTGGACGTAGTGGGTTATGATAGTCACAGCAGATCTGTTGGTAGCCAGAAATGGAACCACTGGTACACACACACCTCTATGAGTGGTAGTGGGGTTAAACAAGTAATCAAGATAGTAACAGTACTAATGTGGTAGAGGTAGTCGTTGTTCACGTCCTCCATCCACTTCCATCTCTCCTGTAAATTCCTCGTCTTTTTTATTTTCAATAGGGTATGGTTTATTTTCCCCACTGTTTTCGTGCCGACAGAGGTCAGGGAGAATGGAGAGAGAGAGAGAGAGAGAGAGAGAGAGAGAGAGAGAGAGAGAGAGAGAGAGAGAGAGAGAGAGAGAGAGAGAGAGAGAGAGAGAGAGAGACAGAGACAGAGAGAGAGACAGAGAGAGAGAGAGAGAGAGAGAGTGAGTCTTTTGTTTTTTTTTATATATTCCTGACTCACTCACCAAGATAATACACGATAGTCCTTAATACAGGTAGAAATAAATATGTCTTCTCAGCAGATAGCCTCGGTGTGGTATTCCATGTCCTCTGCTGTCTATCTTTCTTATGTACTCTCTCATCTTGAATCCTCTTTTTTTTGCTCCTCTTTTCATTTTCCTTCACTCTACTTTCTTCTCTTTTACCTTCTCCTTCTCATTTCTCGTCTTGCTCTCTTTTCTTTCTCCTCAACTTCGTATGTACCTCTCCTTTTCACCTCTTTCCCACCTACCCTATTTTCTACTCCTTCTTCACCCCTTTTTTATCTTCTTCCTTTCTTCTTCTCTTATAATTTTTTCATCCTCTTCCTCCTTTCGTTCCTTTCTCCATTTCTCCCTTCTTTCCCTTCTTCCAAAGTGATCAGAAACACGATTATATTCCCCAATAATTTCACATAACCGTTCATCAATTATTTCCGTCCAACTGGCTGATAATTTTTTTCACTGTTAGTCATTAGGCAGTTTATAGTTGTTTATTTATAGCTTTATCTAAATGTTAACAATTAGAGCAGCCTTATTAGACCTAATTTATTTTATTTTCAGTTAATTAGGAGAGGTGATTATCACTGTCCAATAGTGTTGGTGAATGGAATGAGTGAACGTTAAATTGAAATAATGAGAGAGAGAGAGAGAGAGAGAGAGAGAGAGAGAGAGAGAGAGAGAGAGAGAGAGAGAGAGAGAGAGAGAGAGAGAGAGAGAGAGAGAGTTGTGTAGTATCACTGGACCATACTGGCACTATCGACCGAGTATGGCTCTAGGGACTCTTGGCAAAACAGCAAGCACTAGGAGTCACTGGCTCTGAACTATATCTCTTTAGTGGTTATTTCCCAGGTAAATGTCTAAGCGTAGCTCTCAATGTGGAAAGAGTCGAGAGGACACTATTCGTACCAATGGACCATTGTTATGGAATGTTTACTTCAACAACATTCTTCAACTTATCCCAGAATCTAATGTATATGCAGACTATTATACCCTGACATTTTCTTATCCATGAGAGGAAATGTCTGCGGTTTTCCGTTACATCAATCACCAGCTTACAGTTATATCAGCCTGGGGAAAACAATGGCAGGTTATATTTGCTTCTGAAAAAAACAGAAGTGGTGATGGTCTCTAGGCACCACGAAGGTAATGCTAGGGCAGTGGTAAGAATGAAAGGGAGATTGTCAGAATCCGGAGATGAGGTTCATATCCTAGGGGTGAAATTTGATTCCTAACTGACTGTGAAGAATCATTTTGTAAATCTTGCAAACTAAGCGCCCAGGCAGCTTACAGCACTTAGACGTATCTCGCATTTGCTTG